>NC_081826.1:263396812-263707750 GCF_030867095.1 Alligator mississippiensis
TCACTACAAGCTAAAGTCATGTACTAAAACACCACAATATCTTTAGTGACCAGATAATCAATAACCACTGCCATTCTGCAGCACCCTTTTCCCTTTGGAACTCTTCCATCCAAGTGCTGACCAGACAAAACCCCTCTGAGCCTGAAAAATCTGACAACTCCATCCAAAATACAATTGAAGTTTACTCCCTAATTAAAGTTAGGCAATTGCTTATTTCAATCTTCAATTTGTCCCACTCTAAACTTTAAGCCTCTCATTTACTTTTTACTAACTGTCACCTTCCTACTTCCTCAACTTTGTATCGCTGTACATTCCACTTGTATATGCATCTAGACTCCCTTTCATCCGACTAAGGAAGCTTATGTTTTTGAGATGTTGAAATAGGATTGCTAGATAATGTCAAAATGCTTCCTGATATGTGCATAGGGTTAACCCACAGGTGGGCAAAATACAGCCCTTAGGCGAGATTCAGCCTGCCAACTGGCTGGATCCAGCCCAGGGCAGCCTGTGCCCCACTCTTGCCAGCGCCTGCCAGCCTGGGCCCCAGTTAGTACGCAGCTTCTGACAGGGCTGTTCCCAGTTTGGATGCGGCTGGCTGAGTACTGTTCTGCTCCCCTTACCTCCAGCAAGAGCCACCTGGCGGAGGCTTCCCGCTGCCCCCCACCACTCCACCTACAGCAGCACAGTACAGACAGAAGCAGAAGGAAGAGCCACTGGTGGAGGCAAGGGGAGCAAAGGAGCACCTGCCCACTTACAGCTGCACCAGGAACAAACCCACCTGAAGCTGCATGCGCTGGCCAGCCATGGCCCAGCGAAGCTATTCTGCTCCCCTCGCCTCCAGCTACAGCTGCTGCTCCTGCTTCTGACCCTGCTGTGCCGCTCTGGGCTGGGGAGTGGAGGTTGGGGGGGCAGCTTCAGTCAAGCGACTCCTGCCCCAGTGCATTAAGCTCTAGCTCCAGCTCCTGGCTGCCTTCCACCCACTCCACCCAGCAGGCATGACAAGCAGCCACCTGTGGGCAGGAAGAGCAACTGGACAGCAGCCAGGAACTGAAGCCAGAGCTCCATGCACTGGAGCAGAAGCCACCTGGCTGAAGTTCCCCCACCCAGAGTAGCGCAGCAGCTGGAGCTAAGGGGAGTAGAACAGCCTCACCACCTTGAGCCCTGGCCAAAGCATGCAGCTTCCAGTGGGGTTGTTCTGGATGTGGCTGCAGTCAGCTGGGTGCTGCTCTACTCCTGTCTCCAGCGGCAGATCCTCCTCCTGCTGCGCCATTCTGGGCGGGCGGGGGAAGCTCAGTGGCTCCTGCTAGACGCACAGAGAGAAGAGCATCATCCGGACAGCTGGAGCCACACCAGGAACAGCCCCTCCAGAAACTGCACACTGGCCGGGGCTGGGGCCGGTGGGTGTGGCCAAGAACATGGCACAGGCTGCCTGGGGTGGGGCTCAGCCTCATGCAGAGGGCCACAGGGGCAGCCGCAGACCAGGTGAGCTCTGCTACATGAGCCCCACCACCTTCGCCCTCCTCTCCCCCACGCACACACACCCCGCCCCACAGGACATGGCATGCAGCGAGCAGATCACACCCATCCCGCTCATGAAAAATGCCCCCCACCCACCCAAAGCCCCACTGGGAGTTTTCGTGAGTTGCTGGGGGGAGGAGGGAGCTGGGCAGGGAGCGCATGGCTGGACAGGGAACTGCTCTGAGACCAGGGCCAGGATCTTGCAGCAGTGACATCATGGGCTAGAGCCAGGGAAGAGCTGCAATCTGCTGCTCGAATACCCCTGCAACAAGCATGGGTTCTGTGGGCGGGGGCATGCAGGCTGCAGATCTCAGCGCTGCCCCAGCTCCGTACCCATGCTGCCACCACCGTAAGATCCCAGCCCTGGATGCAGCTCCCTGCCCAGCCACTCACCCTGCCAATGCCACTCGGGCCAGCCAGAGAGGTGCGGGCAGGGACTGCTGGGAAATGGAGTCTGGCCACCAGCTGTATCCACCATTTTGCCCACCCCTGATCTAAGGGGTCCACGAAAGATGACTATGATCAATCAAAAGTGTGTGAATAGCCACACTTACAATTCAAAGGGGTCCGCACCCGCATTCAAAATTTTTTAGGGGTCCGCAAATGAAAAAAAAGTTGAAAGCTACTGGCATAATACCATCACCGTCACCTTCCACCAATATAAGTGAGCTCTGCTCTCCAGACAAGCCTCTGTAGGACTTTGTCAGCAGAGTCTGTGCAGACAATGTGTTGCTAAGAACTCTGACCATTCATTTCCCTCATCAAAATAATCTATGGGCAATGGCAACCAGCTACTGATTCTTCACCTTTTTCTCTACTCCTCCACCCACAAACAGAAAGGTGTATTTTGCCTCCCTGCACCTCCCATTCAGACTTTCTATCCCTTGGACCACAGGTTAATTTAAACATAGGTAAACTGGATTCAGCATTTTACTTCTGCTTTTCCCAAGGATGCTTGTGCAAATAAGTAGTCTTCTTTGTGCAATTGTTCTCCAATAAGATACACAGTGACTTCATATAATTTGGCCTCTTTCAGGATTTTCTTTCTACACTAGTTTACTAGTTATCAGTTCTGTTATCAAAGTAACTGCACTATTTTTTTCTGTACCAGTGACATCTATGATTGTCCTACGAGGAATATTTTGAGGGTTAACTTAAAGAGCTTCATAAGCATTTTTTTCCTTACACAAATCATTACGACTCCAGCAAGTTAGCCCTGAAAAAGAAGGCCTGTTGAGGCTACGTTTTCAGTAACCTCATGGGTTCTATTTAATGCTTAGTCAGTTTGCCAGTAGACAAAAATGTTATATAAAAAACTGATTAACTGACTAGCAAGTTACTACCATAGTTTTAATTTTTGTTTACTAGCCAATTATTATACCCCCACTCCCACTCAGAAGCTAACACACACCCTATTGCCAATGACAGGAAGCAATGTTCTGTAGAATTCACATCTTTAGTGGGATACTATATTTTGTATATTTTGAGAACTGCTTATCCTTCAAAAATTGAGATAGCAAGAAAAGCCTAAACTGATTATTGGGTTATAGAGTCAGTATTATTAAACTACAAGCCTCTCCACATCAAGCAATCTCAGAGCCAGAAAATATAGCTTAACCTTTCCATGGCAAGTGAAAGGAAATCAAAGCAGTATGGTCTTAGAATGGAAAAGATTAAATTCTCTCTCTAACATGCTGAGCCAACAGGCTAATGTAAAAGAATCACAATAATCCTTCCAACTCTATGCTAATCTTCATCTGCCTGCTGGCAAAAAAAATAAAATAAAATTCAGGCTTTAATAAGTAAGTTATTTTTGTTCTGTTATGTCCAACCCAGATAAACTAGCAAGTTTAAGTACAGAATTAAAACAAGCACTATAACTACCCAATTTGCTGCTCAAAATTATTCAGCTTTACAAAAAAAGTTTACATATTACTGAACAAGCAGAAAGTAGATTTACATTGTTACAATCACCTCTTGCTCTCGATGAACAGTATTCCATTATATTTTTCTAGTACACAGCTGAATACAGCAGCTGTGAGACTAAGAAATGCCAGCAACCAATTAGGCTGGCATAAACCTTGTCTAGCATATAAAGTAAGATTCAGCTGCAAATGTTGAAGCACAATAGCGAACTGAATCTGCCGAGAATGGTTGAAAGACATCATCAATACTTGATTCATAATGCACTTTCTGGAGTCAGTATTTAAATTCTCAAATGTAAGAGTATAATAAAAATAAATTATAATGGATAAAACAGAAGACAGTAATAGATAGGCACTAATGGTGTCTCCAATGGGGGTGGTGGTGGAAGGGGGGAAAAATCAGCAGCTGATTTTAATATTCTAAGATTTCAAACTCTATGATTCTTAAATTTCTACTTCCTCTAATCAACAACTGGGAATCACATTACAGCACATAACTTTGCCCCGAAAAAGTCATGGTCTTGCAGACCTTAGTATAATTGAGAAATTATTTTGAATACTTAGAAATGCAGAGAATTATCTCTTCTAATCTGTTTTTAAAAAGAAGTCTCAAATCTACATTTTCATCACTGCATGTCAATTTAAAACCACCACCATACTGAAAACTTAAACTTTCAGCCACATTCTTCACATTCATATAACCTTATAGCACTGATAACTACACTCTCTTCATTTCTTTTCACTGAGGCATAAGCAACCTCCTTGTACAAGTATGCCCACAGACAGTTAGTGTGGAGTATCACAGAATCATAGAAAATTAGGCTTGGAAGGGACCTCAGGAGGTCATCTAGTCCAACCCCCTGCTCAAAGAATGACCAGCCCCAACTAGATCATCCCAGCTAAAGCTCTGTCTTAGCCGGGTCTTAAAAAGCGACAAAGACGGAGTTTCCACCACCTCTCCGGGAAACCTGTTCCAGTGTTTTACTGCCCTCCTAGTGAGAAAATTCTTCCTAATATCTAACCTAAACTTCCCTTTCTGCAACTTGAGATCATCGCTCCTGTTCTGTCTTCTGTCACTACTAAGAACAATCTTGCTCCATCCTCTTTCAAATCCCCCTTCAGGTAGTCAAAGACTGCTACTGAATCCCATCCCAGTCTCCTTTTCTCTTGACTAAATAAGCTCAGTTCCTTCAGTCTTTCCTCATAAGTCATGTCCCCCAGTCCCTTCACCGTTTTTGTTGCCCTCCGCTGGACTCTCTCCAATTTGTCCACATGCTTTCTGTAGTAGGGGGCCCAAAACTGAGCGCAGTACTCCAGATGTGGCCTCACCAGTGCTGAATAGAGGGGAATAATCACAGACCTACTGGCAACATACCTCCAAATGCAGCCCAGGATGCTCTTAGCCTTCTTTGAAAGAAGGGCACACTGCTGGCTCATATTCAGCTTCTTGTCCACTGTAACCCCCAGGTCCTTTTCTGCACAGCTGCTGCCCAGCCAGTCAGCCCCCAGCCTGCACTGGTGCATGGGATTGTTCTGTCCTAAGTGCAGGACTTTGCACTTGTCCTTATTGAACCTCATGAGGTTCCTTTTGGCCCAATCCTCCAATTTGGGTAGGTCACTCTGAATCCTAGCCCTACCCTCCAGTGTATCTACTACTCTCCCCAGCTTGGTGTCATCTGCAAACTTGCTGAGGGTGCACATTATGCCATCTTCCAGGTCATTGATGAAGACATTGAACAAAACCAGCCCCAGGACCAACCCCTGGGGCACTCCACTTGACTCCAGCTGCCAACTAGACATTGAGCCATTGATTACTACTCTCCAAACTCAATGCTCCAGCCAGTTTTCTATCCACCTTACAGCCAATTCATCCAGCCCATACTTCCTCAGCTTGCCTGCAAGAACGTTGTGGGAGACCATATCAAAAGGCTTGCTAAAATCAAAGTACACCACATCCACTGGTCTCCCCACATCCACAGAGCCAGACACCTCGTCACAGAAGGCAATCAGGTTGGTCAGGCATGACTTGCCCATGGTGAATCCATACTGACGGTTCCTAATCACCTTCTTCTCCAAGTGCTTAGAAATGGATTCCTTGAGGATCTACTCCATGATTTCTCCAGGGAACGAGGTATAGTTCCCTGCATCCTCCTTTTTCCCCTTCTTCAATATGGGCACTATGTTTTCCCTTTTCCAATCATCCAGGATCTCTCCCAATTGCCATGAGTTTTCAAAGATGATGGCCAGTTGGCTCTGCAATCTCATCAGCCAACTTCCTCAGCACCCTTGGATGCATCCCATCCAGCCCCATGGACTTGTGTATGTCCAGCTTTTTTAAGTCCCTAACCTGTTCTTTCACTGCGGTTCGCTGTCACTTCCTCCCCAAACTGTGCTGCCTCGTACAGTAGTCTGGGAGCTGACCTTATCTGTGAAGGCAAGAAGGCACTGAGCACTTCAGCCTTCCCTGCATCATCTATCACAAGATTGCCTCCCCCATTCAGTAAGGGAACCACACTTCCCTTGATTCTCCTCTTGCTACCAACATACTTGTAGAAACCCTTCATGTCCCTTGATAGCTAAAACTCCAATTATGGTTTGGCCTTCCCGACTTCATCCCTGCATGCCCAAGCAATGCTCTTATACTCCCTAGTTATTTGTCCAAGTTTCCACTTCCGATAAGCTTCCTTTTTGTGATTTAGTTTACTGAAGAGTGCCTTGCTAAGCCAAGCTGGTCTTCTGTCATACTTGCTAGTCTTCTTGCACATTGGGATGGTTTGTTCCTGCACTCTCAGTAAGGCTTCAAATACAGCCAGCTCTCCTGGATTCCTCTTCCCCTCAGACTGGCTTCACAAGGGATCCTGCCCATGAGTTCCCTGAGTGAGTCGAAGTCTGCTTTTCTGAAGTCCAGGGTCCTTACTCTGCTGCTCTCCATCCTTCCCTTCCTCAGGATCCTGAACTCTCTCATCTCATGGTCACTGCTGCCCAAGTTGCCATCCACTACTACATCCCCCACCAATTCTTCCCTGTTTGCAAGTAGCAGGTCAAGAGGAGCACAGCCCCTAGCTGGCCGCTCCAGATAGGTGTCCCAAAAACTCTCCAAAAAATTCCTAGATTGCATGTGCACTGATGTATTGCCCTCCCAGCAGATGTCAGGATTACTGAAGTCCCCCATTAGACCCAGGGCTTGTGATTGGGGAACTTCCACTAGCTGTTTGAAGAAAGCCTCATCCGCCACTTCCTCCTGGTCTGGTGGACTATAGCAGACACTCACTACAACATCACCACTGTTGCTCTCCCTTCTAACCTTAATCCAGCAACTTTCAACAGGCCTATCTCCAGTTTCATACTGGAGCTCTGAGCAATCATATGGCTCTTTTACATCAAGTGCAACTCCTCCTCCTCTTCTCCCCCATCTGTCCTTCCTGAACAGCTTGTACTCCTCCACGACAGTGCTCCAGCCACATGAGCTATCCCACCAAGTCTCTGTTATTCCAATCACATCATAGTTCCTTAACTGTGCAAGGACTTCCAGGTCTTCCTGCTTTTTTCTCAGGCTCTGTGCATGTACAGGCACCTGAGTTAACTAGTCAATTGGTCTGATTTCTCAGGAAGAATGAGAGCACCTCCTCTGTTGTCCCCTTCTGCTTGCTCTTCCTCCACGTCTCCTGCTTCCCCACTTACCTCAGGGCTTTGGTCTCTTATCCTCCAGCAAACCTAGTTTAAAGCCCTACTCACTAGGTTAGCAAGCCTGTCTGCAAAGATGCTCTTCCCTCTCATCAGGTGGATCCCATCTCTTCCCAGAAATCCTTCTTCTTGGAAGACCATTCCATGGTTGAAGACACTAAATCCCTATTAGCAACACCACTTGCACAGCCAAGTATTGATCTGCAGGATGTACCTGATCCTGCCCAGGACCTTTCCCTTGACCAGAAGGATCAAAGAGAACATGACCTGAATCCCAGACCCCTTCACTCTTGCACCCAGAGCCCTGTAGTCACTTTTGATCTGCTCAAGGTCTCCCCTGGAAGTATCACTGGTACCCACATGGATGAGCAGCATGGGGTAGTAGCGAGAGGGCTGGATGAGTCTCGGTAATCCCTCCATGACATCTTGAACCCAGGCTCCGGGCAAGCATCAGACTTCAAGACAACAGGTCAGGCTGCCAGATGGCTCCTTCTGTCCCCCACAGAAGAAGCCTCCAATCATCACCACCCATCACTTCTTTTTGGTAGTGGCCGTCTCAATGCTTCTCACCATGGGGAGGCCCGGCCTGTCCTCCTCCCTCTCTATTGCCAGGGCCGCATATCTGTTCTCCAGACGAACTGCTGCAGGTGTAGGTAAAGATTTCTGCTTGCTCACAGAGATCACAAGCTTCCAGCTTCCACCCTCCTGGGAGTCCATGTCCTCTCTTCTCTAGCACTGCCTCTGGCAGTTCTTCTTCCACAGTCCTTAGAGATTTCCTCCAGCATCAAATCAAATTCCTCATGGTGGAGGATGCTTTGGAAACTCACAACTTCCTGCAGCTCTCTTGCCTGCTCCCTGAGAGACACCACACCAGGAGACACCGCTTACATTGCAGACACCCCCCGACCTGACCATCACTGGAAGGAACCTTCAAGCCGCAGTCTCCACAGTGCCAAACCTAGACTTCAGTGGAAGCCACCTTGACGGTGAGTGGTCCTGCCTAGACAGAAACCTCACAGGTACAAGCAGACAGTGGCAGTGACTCCAGCACTGCAAAATCCTCCAGCTATTTCCATACATCTCAATTTTCTCTCCCCTCAAAAAAGCGGGGGGGGGGAAGAGTAAACTACCCTGCAAACTGCTTACCCTGTTTGCAGCCGCTGGACACTGGCTCCTGGGTTGCTGTCTCCCTGGTCTCTAAGGGAATCTCCTATTTATACCCTGCTGGGCCTGGACTGGCTCTGTCTTCTCGTTACTAATAGAGTTTAAGTTTACTGTATTCACTGTAGTTTACTTCACATTAATGTGCTCACATATAAGTTTTTGTTAACAGATTTGGCTGGGTAAGATTTCTATTCACTCTGATTAATGATTTTTTCCACTCCAGATACTGACCTAATCTGTTACAAAATGATTAAACCTAACTTCCCCCGAGGCCCATGTCCTACAACATACAGCGGGCATATGATGCTACACAATAGTAGGAAATGAAATAATCCACCTGTTAGATATATTTTGCAATGGTGCCCAAATGTGCTAGCACACCCACTCAACCGATGCTGGTTTAGCCAAACAAGAAAGAAGGTCTTTTAAAAATTTCATTTTGACTTCATTCTATGATTTCTACTAGTAGTAACCTGGATCTTCAACTTCAAGTGCTAGAACTCAGATTTACATTTCATCAGTCAAAAGTAAGTCAGTAAGTTTCCTATTTTGATCTGTCATATTACCTAACTAAATGGTTCTAAACCATCTCTAACTTAAAACAGATGTTCTTTGTGGTGTCAGGTTTCTGCTAAAACTTGCAGCTTGTGCATAAAAACATATTACCTTCAGACCTATAGTAATTCTATTTCAGTAACCATTCTCCAACAACAGCCAGTAGCAGATGTTTGGAACTTCCTCATATGCGGATCTAAAATACAGTCCTCCCCTTTAAGAAGACCCTGCCCAAATGATTATTAATATTAACTGCTGAAGTGATAAAGTATGAGGTGTTAGATCTTTCCAAAACTTCTAAAAAGTATTAACCATAATTTTGTAGTCTTGTTTTCTACTCGTGTCCAATTCATTTCTATATCCCACTATGTGCTAGGTTTCAAAGACATCCTGATGCAATACTACATTTTCTCACATAAAACATGCATCCTTTTCCCCAGTACCAGTTTCTGAAAATGGGCTGCACATTATATGCTCAAAAAAGGGTTCCCCAATTACCACTGCCACCATTCCCCTACCACCAAATTCCACGACCTGTTGCTCCCATCCAGAAGATATGACCATGCACAGATTGGCCAGTGCAATGGTCCCAGATCCAGCACACCAATATGGACCCAAAGTGGCCCTCATCCAGCACACAGGACTGGCAGCAGACTTGGCAGCAGGCTCAGTTTCCTGGGTGCTTCTACACAGTTTCTCTACAAATAAGATTGTTTTCCCCTTAATACCTTTCAAAAACAGGGTGGATAGTATATACAGAGGTGTGCTATCTGAGATAATACATTAAGTTCCAAAATTTAGTTGCATTCTTCTTGTATTATTGTTCTTAAAAAAAAAATCCTCTCTCAATTTCATTTAATGTTCTATACTACTTCTGGTGCAAAGCAGAGCAGACAATATATGCTCTGATCTACCTTCCCTATAACATTAATTGTTACATCCCAAGGAGAACACACACACACACACACACACACACACACACACACACACACACACACTATTTCCATCGCTTCATGTCATAGCTGAAGAGTTTTTCCATATCTGAACCCACTTCACTTCTGAAATATATGAGATGGAACAACCAACATTATAAACAATATTTCAGATAAGGTTACATTGATCTGAGACACAAGAATATATGTTAGTAGCACCATAACACTTTCTGTTATGAACCTGTTCTTTTTATATCCAAATATTTTGTTTGCTTTTTTTTTAGAACAGCTGCAGCACACTAGGCAAAAGGTCTTCTTTGACCAGTATACAATAATGCTGGGGTGCTTTTCCAGAGGCTGGTTCCTTCAGAACTCTGCAAGGTGTAGGAATAGCTCTATTTCTTTCTCTGATATGCATTACTTTCTATCAAAATTAAGTTTAGTCTGCCATCATATTATTTATCTTATTTATACATTTCTTAGAATGTTTTAGTCTTCTCCATCTTTGCCTAAAGAATTATGTCAAGTCCCTCCAAAACTGTGTTCAAGTGCCTTTGCAAGTATCATATATCTTTACAATTCTTTAAGTAACACATTTATTTTATCAAAATCCTCCATGTCACATACAAACTGTAACACTATTATGACAGATGAAAAATGTAGACACAATCTCTTTTTCACCTCATAGCTGATGATGAAAGACTTCTTGGCTGTGTGCAGACAATCACAGCCGTGCAGTGTGTGGTGCCACAGACATGACTGCGGCACCACATGGCACACATTCAGGTGTTCTCCACAATGCAAGGTAACAATCCAGGGGGAGGGTGGTGTTGACCCCAGGAGATCCCGGGATCAAAAAAAAATCAAAAGAAAAAAAAAAAGCGGGGCAGTGCACACGGGAATAGCATGCGTCACTAAAAATTGGAGCCTGGCTGGCCGAAGCCATGCTCCAGCTGCCGCCCAGGTTCCAAGCAGCAGGACTGCCACTGCTGCAGCTCCAGGAGTCCCCCAAGACCTTAAGTAAGGCTACGGGGGCCAGCCCAGCGCTGGCCCCAGCCTCCCCTACTCCACCCAGGGTAGCCTGCCACATGCCAGAAAGCATGTGGCACAGGCATTCCCCAGGGAAAAGTAGCAGCCACTCAAAGTGTGCCACTGCTAGCTGTCCTTGGGGAACCAAATGTCCATGCTCTTGTGGACACGGCCCTTGAGGTCATGGAAATTCCAGAACATGGTTTAAGATTGTGTCAGGTATCATTTTTCTTTCAAAGAAGATTTAAACAAAGAATATGCTGATTACCCACAACAGATCTGCTCAAGATAAAACCTTTCACCAAAGGGTAGAAAAGAACATCTCTCACTAAATTACTCTGGTAACTTAAGAGTGGAGACCCTAAATTCAATCCCATCTCTGCCGATTCTAGCTTGTATTCCCCATCTACTTAATCACCTTTGTGTTTTTACCTAGGCCATGAATACTACTAGCAGGAGGCTAAATAATAGCTGCCATTTCATTTTACAAATAAATTAACTGCAGTAACATAAGTCACTGCAGGAATATTCAGGAGCAGAACGTAAAACTGACATAGTAGGTCCTAATCCTTACAAAACCAAATAGCTACCTTTCAGAATAAATGTGTTTGCATTATCCTTCCCTGCCCCCCTAGCCCAAGAGCCAAGAACAGAATCTAAAAATCTTTACATAGCAAAGAGTTATATCTACCAGTTGGCTGAAACAAGTAGAGACTAATAATTTCTGATGAGCCTCAATGGTAGAAAACTGAAACTAGTATTAAGATCTTGGGTTCAAATCCTAATCTTAAAATACAAATTTTTCTCTTTTTCAAACTTACTTAGAAAGATTACAATGGATTTATGTAATTTCCACAGTGAGAAAACATGGTTCACACTATTTGTTCTTAAAATTACAATTATCTAAACTATGGAGGCAACACATCAATATATAGACACTCCAGATTTCAGGCACGTTTCACTTCTAACTCCAGTAGGCGCCAACATTTGTACACCACTTTCAATTCACATGTCAATGCAAAACTTTAACGGAGATCTTAGGAGTAATAAAGCAGAATGACTTTCCATGTGTATGACCGTATGTTGATACAAAAGCATCCGAAGTCAAAGTTTTATAATAGCATGACAGCATAATGAATTTTGCATGCGTTGCTTTTCATTCTTTGTTTGACTAAGTTATAGGTGTTGTAGGCAATGTGAACCGAAGACAGTAGTCTTACAGCTATTTCCATTTTGGAGATAGTGGGACCTGCCTGCAGCAGCCATAAATTTCTTTTTTTTAATTGTGCATTTTGTGCTACACCAAGAACAACATCATTAGCATAAAAGAAGCCTGCATCTTTACCAGATTCAAGTCTCACCCTGAAGATTCCTATTATGATATAATTGCTCATTATTCTTCTGCAAGATCTAAAAATGGACAAAGATCAGAAGGCAACTGATACCATAGGCTCTCTGGAAGCTCTTCACGAGATGTTCAAGTGATAGTGCCTGCTGACTTTAATGGGAATATGAAAGTTCCCCAGCTGCAAGATCAAACTCATTGTTGTCATTTTCTATTTCAAGGCTCCATTCAGTAGTCCATTTCATCTTCACCTCCCAGCCTGTTTTGGGGGTTTTTTGAGGTTTTTTGGTTTTTTTGCACTTTTTGAGGAAAGCACAAATTCTTTTTATCTCACTATTTAATTCCTCACAATGTGTGCATTTTATTTCACAAGTATCCATTCTTATTATTTTAACTGAGTCTCATTTCCTAATGCATTTTTTAACTTTCAGCATGTTCATAGATTCATAGAAGTTAGGGTCGGAAGGGACCTCAATAGATCGAGTCCGACCACCTGCATAGGCAGGAAAGAGTGCTGGGTTCAGATGACCCCAGCCAGATGCCTATCTAACCTCCTCTTGAAGACCCCCAGGGTAGGAAAGAGCACCACCTTCCTTGGGAGCCCATTCCAGACCTTGGCCACTCTAACTGTGAAGAAGTTCCTCCTAATGTCCAGTATAAATCTGCTCTCTGCTAGCTTGTGGCCATTATTTCTTATAAACCCCAGGGGCGCCTTGGTGAGTAGAGCCTCACCAATTCCCTTCTGCGCCCCCATGATGAATTTATAGGCAGCCACAAGGTCGCCTCTCAACCTTCTCTTGCAGAGGCTGAAAAGGTCCAGGTGCCCTAGTCTCTCCTCACAGGGCTTGGCCTGCAAGCCCTTAACCATACGTGTGGCCCTTCTCTGGACCCTCTCCAGGTTATCCACATCCCTCTTGAAGTGTGGCACCCAAAACTGGACGCAGTATTCCAACTGTGGTCTGACCAGTGCCCGATAGAGGGGAAGTATCACCTCCTTGGTTCTGTTTGTCACGCATCTGCTGATGCACGATGAAGTGCCGTTAGCTTTGCTGATGACTTGGTCACACTGATGCCTCATGTTCATCTTGGAGTCCGCTAGGACTCTGAGATCCCTTTCCACTTGTGTGCTGCCGAGCAGGTAATTTCCTAGGCAGTAGGTACGCTGGACATTTTTCCTCCCTAGGTGCAGCACTTTGCATTTCTCCTTGTTAAATCGTATTCTATTGTTTTCTGCCCATTTGTCCAACCTGTCCAGGTCTGCCTGTAGTTGTTCCCTGCCCTCCAGTGTGTCCACTTCTCCCCACAGTTTTGTATCATCCACAAACTTGGACAGAGTACACTTCACTCCCTCGTCCGAGTCACTGATGAAGACATTGAAGAGTATCGGTCCAAGGACCGAGCCCTGCGGGACCCCACTGCCCACATCCTTCCAGGTCAATACCGACCCATCCACCACCATTCTCTGGGTACAACCCTCTAGCCAATTTGCCACCCACCGGACTGTGTAATCATCCAAGTCACAGCCTCTTAATTTGTTCACCAGTATGAGGTGGGATACCGTATCGAAGGCCTTCCTGAAGTCTAAGTCAATGATATCTACCCCTACTCCTGCATCCAGGTGTTTTGTAACCTGGTCATAAAAAGAGACTAGATTAGTCAGGCATGATCTACCTGCTACGAACCCGTGCTGGTTTCCCCTCAGCATAATTTTTTCCTGCTGGGCTCTCACATATATGAGCCTTAATAATCTTTTCAAAGACTTTACCAAGGATGGAGGTGAAACTGACTGGCCTATAGTTGCTTGGATCCTCCTTCCTCCCCTTCTTGAAAATAGGGACCACACTGGCCCTTTTCCAGACCTCCAGAACCTGGCCCGTGTGCCACGAGTGCTCAAATATTCTTGCCAACGGCTGTGCAATGACATCAGCCAGTGCCTTCGGTACCCTCGGATGGAGCTCATCCAGGCCTGCCGACTTAAACACATCCAGTCCTTCCAAGTGACTCTACACCATCTCAGGGTCAACACTTGGTGTAGTCTGGCGCCCGGTTGTGCAGCTCTACAATCCCACTGTGAGACTTGTTTTGCCCCTTGTTTAGGAACACTGAGGCAAAGAACTCATTGAGGAGTTCAGCCTTGTCCCCCCCGTCTGTCACCAATTGCTTTTGCCCATTCAGTAATGGTCCTATACCTCCCTGGACCTTCCTTTTACTCCCTATATATCTGAAAAAACAATTTTTTGTTATCCTTAACTTGGGATGCCATCCTCAGCTCCATGGTAGCTTTGGCCTTTCTAACTGCCTCCCTACAACTGCAGGCTGAAGAGGCATACTCCTCTTTAGTAATTTCTCCGTTTCCACTGCTTATATGCCCACCTTTTTGCCCTTAGGCTGCTCTGGATTTCTCTGGTCAGCCAAGGAAGCCTCTTGGCCCCTTTCCCCCTTCTCCCCCGCATTGGCATCGTCTCCCTCTGTGCCTGAAGGATCACTTCCTTAAGGCACAGCCACCCTTCCCAGGCTCCCATCTCGCCAAATCTCTTACTCTGCAGTGCGTCACTGACTAAATGCCTGAGCTCGCTGAAGTCAGCCTTCCTAAAGTCTAGCACTTCCACCCTACTAGTTACCTTTCCCACTCTACGCCTTATGGTGAATTCTACTATTTGGTGGTCACTATCCCCCAGGTGACCACTGATCTGTAGGTCCCCTACCATGTCATCCCTCATTGCCAGTACCAGATCCAGTAAGGCATTCCCCCTAGTGGAACCATGTACCTCCTGCATCAGGTGGAGGTCCTGTACGCAGGATAGGAACCTGCGTGAACGGTGGAAATTTGCTGTCTGTTGACGCAGCCAAATTCATATGGCAATGTTCAGTAATCACTAATCACCCATTTTCAGCACTCACCAATAGCCTTTTACATTTGCAAAAGCTGAAGTGAGAAATAACTACCCAACCAAGTCAACATTGAAAGTTTATTTAGAAGATTTGTACAAAAAATTATGTTATGAAATCCCCTGATCATCTTACAGAAGTGTCTAGGTTTGAACATAGTGATTCTCAACCAGGGTATCATGAGATCCTCTTAACGATGCCTATTAGCAACGTCAGACATGCAAACACATGATTCATAAGAAAAACCTAGAGATTTTAAATAGAAATTCACAGTGTCAAAACCAATTCTGACCTGCTGCCCTCTGAGTACTCTACAACAGAAGAACTGCTCTGTTATTTTTGCATAGTCACAAAATGAGTGAAAGCTAAGAGCTGGCATTTTCTGAGGGGTGTGCAGAATCTACCATGGAGTACTTCCAAGTCAAAAGTGGTTGAGAACCTGTTTCAACAAAACCAAGACCAAACTTCTCCAGACTGCAGACCCATGTCTCTGGAAAGCATGGGAGCCTTTCCTATGGTTTCATTCCTTCTGGCCCCCAGAAGAAGTTAAGCCAGGGGAAAAGCATACAGATGTTCTAAGAGCAATATCTGCCTCCTTAGAGTCAGTTATTTTTCTCCTTGAACAGCTATTTTTGCTCTAGGAGAAAAAGCTTGAACATCTGAACACTTCTGGCTTTTACTGAAAGAGCAGAGATTCTCCTAGTAGAACTGAACATCTGTACATAGCTTAAGATTCTATCCGTTATTTAGATCTCACTTTCGCCATTCCCCTTCAGGCTGAACAGTTCTAGAATCTTTTTCCTAATAGACATAACAAGAAAAATGAAAATTTGGTACTATCAAAAGTCATTTAGATGGGTTATGCTCATTTAAATGATGCAGAGTGTCACAGAGGTTCAAAAAAATGAAACAGATAAATCTGAAACATATTGTGTGTTCTAGGAAAGATTTTTTTTTTTTTAAATCACCTGGTTTTCAATCTTCAATACAAACAAAATCCAATTTTATATTACTTGGCAACACTTCGACTCCTTTTGTTCCAGAACGTTTCTGCAGAAGATTCTTTTTTACAGGAAGGTTTCAGTACACAATCTCTTCCCATGGTAATATGATCATAACTCCAGGAACCACTTAAGTTTGCTGTGCTTGTTATAAGCTTAAATAATCATGGAGCAGTGGACTAGTTCATATACACTAACTGGGAAGGCAGGTGAGCAGGATTTCTGAAGCCCAAAGTTATCCAGCAAATAAAGCATGAAGAATTCAAGGCATCTCTTTACATATGACAAGGATGGAGAGACATCATAGTCTCACCCTTCAAGACAGCATTGGGAAAGCTACATCTAATTTTTGACAAATGTTTTCTGTTATTGCACTGCCCAAGAGAGACAAAGAAGACCAACAAAATAGTGACAAGATTGGAACTGTTTTAAGGGGGTGGGGGAGAATTTTTTTTTTTTTAAGCATAATCTTGTTTAACTGCAGCTAAGCAATAAATAACACCTATGTTAGGGGTAGGCCACCCCTGGCACATGTGGCAAAACACAGTACACAAAGACATTTTGCTTGGCACATAGGCCTTGGTGCAGATAGCAAGGAAAGGGCTTGGGCCCCTTGTGGCTCCCATGCCATCTGCCCCTAGCATACCAGCATCTTACAAGTCAAAGTTATGGGTGTTTTGGCATCCTGCCCAAAAATGTTGCTGACCCCTGGACTATGTGAAAGTCTTAAATGCAAGAAAACTCAACCAAGAAAAAAGGAAGTATTGGTTCAATTAATATACTAGTAGTAGTATTTATAGATGGATGTGTAACACTTTTTGTAGCATTCAATCCAAAACTGAGGTTTACTAGACTCCCCAGAGAAGTTGCTCAAAGGCATGCTGCTTATATTATTGCAATCCTACAAGAAAACAGAAGAGGTGATTTTGCAAGCTTCCTGCCTCTAAGCATGGAAGTAGAGTTTGCAGTTCAATAGTTAAGGCCAAACTAAGTTTGAATTTAAATCAAGGATTCAACTACTTCGGCATGTAAGGACAAAAGATACTACATATCCTCTCCAAAGCTACAGAAAGAATCTACTCTCTAGGCACAAAACTAATTTTTTAAGATTTCAAAAGCAAAGCTGTTATCTTGTGAGCTGTAATTGTTAGCAACAGATCCTCAGAAAATTTAGCAACCTGTGCAAGACTTTTTGTACTGGAAAGATCACAGTAATGAAACATAGATCTTTCAAGCTTCCCATACAGTTAAAAACTCACTGAATCCTCGCTGTTTTCAGAATTAGTGGTCATTTGTCACCCTTGTGTTTCACAAAAAAATTTCTTGCCACAAAAGCTGACCATGTTCTACAAAGAATGAACTACCCCCTTTCAAAACTACTGTAATTGCTTTTTGATTGAAATGAAAGCACTTACATCCTTGGCAAAGGTACCCTCTCTCAAAATGTCTACTGCCTTCCCATTGTTCCCCATGGGGGTGACACCAAGCACCCACAACTAAGACGCCAGCTTCCTTTGTTGTCAGGCCCAAAATCCTACTTGAGGGCAGCCTATCCTCAGCCCCACTGAGAACAACAGGGGACCGGGGGTGACAGCCATTATACAAGAGGGCAGCTCTCTCCATGGAATTCCATATAAAAATGTTTTACTTGAGGAAGAGCTGAAGAAGATCATTATCTTTATTACTGAAAGATTCATTTTTACCAATAATCCTAAACACTTTAAGAAGTGCCTGCTGTACCAGCTGTACTGAAAAGGGAGGGGGAAAAAGCATGCACACTCAAAAGAATGTAGGAAGAGTAGAAGGTTTTGGCTGCTCTGCACCAGTGAAATTCAGGAAGCAACCACAGCATGCTGGTAAATCTGGCCCTCAGAAGTGGAGTCTTAAAGTTGATACTATGCATCTTTAAAAGCATTAAAAATTCTACACAACAGAATTCTCTCTAGGTTTCCAGTTTACATGTGACATTTTCTCTAAGCAAATATCAATTAAAATGTGCATATTAAAAAAAACAAATGGAGTTTTAAGTTTGAAGTACACATTAGTAGTGGTTCTCAATGTTTTTAGTCTCAAGGCACCCCTCCCTTATCAGACTTATAGTACCCCCTCCATAACCTGTGTGAATTGCCCAGCACCTCACTTAAAAATGATTTTATTACAGGGCTTACCTCCTTGCAGGAGGGCAGGCAGTGGGGATGGGGAAGCACCTAGGCAGGGAGAGCCTGAGCCAGCCCTAATCTGTTTATTTCCTCACCACTTCCTCCGGCACTCTTCGAAGGATCTCGCTGCACCCCAGGGTACCCCAGCACCCTGGTTGAGAACCAACACATTAGTAACTTGAATCTAAGAAACCGTAACAAGAATATTTTAAGTATTTCAACAACAAAGAAATATTACAAACCCACAAGCCACCCTACCCTACCTTCTACCTGAAAATTAAGGTTAAGAAACCAAATACATTCAGGTCTAAAAATGCACAGCTGCCTAATATTCTAACTCCACTTTCCCTCTTAATATGTCTATCTTCAAGAGTCAGTGTAATTTGGTTTAAAATTACAAAGCCATCACACACTGTTAATAAATGTTATGTTTATAACTTAGCAACACCACAAGGCAAGCTGAGTTTGTTTGGGTACCCTAATTGTATATTCCATTCCTTACTTTGTTTGGTTCCTTTTCAAAGGTAAAAAAGGAAAGCAAGAATATTAAACTTAAAGCCCTTGTTAGCAACATTTAACAGTTAAATTTAAGGATTATAGGAGACAACTGCAGAATTTCACTTCCTGTTTGAAACTGTACTTTAAGACTTTCTTTTTCAGTTCAAGATTTAGCAGCACAATACAAAGATAAAAAAATAACGATAATGAAATGGATATGCTTTCAAAACACACACAGAAAATAAATACATGAAGCAGATATTAAGTAAAAAAAACAAAACAAAACATAAAAAACAATAACAAGGAAAGAGTTATTTCCATGTCCCAAGTATTACAGTAAAGATACAAGAATATCATTGACAGACAAGGTTCCTTGGGTGAATTTGATATCTTTTATTAGACCAACCCAAATGGTTGGAGAATAGTTATTAAGCAAGCTTTCGGGTTCAAAAACCCTTCGTCAGGCTGAGGAAGCTTCAGCTGGTGTGTCACCAGCTCCTGAAGCTTCCTCAGCCTGACGAAGGGTTTTTGAACCCGAAAGCTTGCTTAATAACTATTCTCCAACCATTTGGGTTGGTCTAATAAAAGATATCAAATTCACCCAAGGAACCTTGTCTGCCTATGTCCTTAGACCAACACAGCTACAACCTAAACCCCAGAACATCATTGACACATTCCAGAAGTGAAGTAGCAAGTTTTCTAGATTCAGGACACACAGGTAAAGAGTCATCTTTATAGACGTTTAATAGTAAAATAAATTAGTGTCTTGGACACCAATCCCCCAAGCCACTCTACAGGCACAGAATACTGAGATCCATGCAAAAGACAGCAATGCAAAGCCATTGCTATGAATGTTGACCAGAAAAAACAGTATTAGACTTTGGGGTAAAAGGGGCAGGAAAATCAATTCACACCCATCCTTGCCACAAGTTTAAGGTTATATCCTAAATATTCACAGATTCTAAATGTAAGGCTAGACTAGTTGAACAAAAGGAAGTTACTCGTATATTCCACGTCCATTATACCAACACTGGCGTCAATAGTATTAAAGGAACTGTATTTACAAGTAACCTGATAAAACCCACAACAAACTTCCTCCATAGGTCCCAGCGAGGGAGGCCATGTGATTTATTCAAGAATGTCAGTGGCAGCTCCATGGAACTGAACTTGGGCCTCTCAGATTCCAGGCGGGCACCTTTAACAAATAGGCCATCTTTGGTCCACCAAATCCTCACGTCAAATCATTATTATATTTTAGTGGTTTTCAATGTGTGGTCCGCAGACCCCTGGAGGTTCACACACTATTACTAAGGGGTCCGCAAAAGATTACTCTTGTTCAAAAGTGTGTGAATACGCACACTTACAATACACAAAGGGGTCCACACACCTTCATTTGATATTTCCAAAGAGGTTCTCATCTCCATTCAAAATTTGTTAGGGCTCCACAAATGGAAAAAAAAGATGAAAAGCCACTGATCTAGTCTACTCATTCCTTTGCAATGTATTACTCTTGTCACACCAACATTAACAATTCTTTTCCCTCTTTGATGCTTACCTGTTCCTGATTTCTGCATTCATTTCACCTATTACTCTTTTACTTCTCACCCCAACATATACATAATATGTTAACTATTCTTCATGTTTTAACTGTTGCAAACCTTTTCTAGCTCTGTATAGCCTTATACCAATTCCAGGGGGATATAAAATACAAATGTTAAACAACAATACTGCATGACAATGATTCAGTAGTCCAAGACTGTTATCTATCCCTGACAGCAAAGCCAAGTCCTTCTACTTGGTAGGCAAAACTATTTGGTGCAATTCTTCCAAAGGGAGGACTGGGAGGGAAGAGAAAGGTCAAAACTGTGTAATCCCAGGGGTAATTTAACAGCTTTAAAGCTCTATCACAAGTAGTTGTATGTTAAACATGCCCATGGAGCAAAACTAACACAGAAAACAATATTCTTGAAGGATTCAGATTTCAACTCTTGGCACTGAAGTTCCATTTATAAACAATATAGAAAAGATGAACAAGCATCACGAAAGGCTAAAAATTATACTTTCAACTTTAAAACCAACTTATTGCCTACCAAAAAAACCAAAATTACTTCTTTAAGGGCACAGCAAATATAATAACCACAAGGACTAAACTCAGGGCCTTTGCATCTTTATTAAAAACAAACAAACAAAACCCCACACATGAGCATCAACAACATGAGCTCATGGACCAAACCTATCAGCTTAAATCCAGCAGCAGACACAAAATTATATTTGTGGTCCAGCCACTAATGGGAGAACAGGGGTGCTCTATGTCAAGCAAGACTTATACAGAGGCTGAGTAATAATTGAGTCAAATTATTGGTTAGTATATGTGAGCAGTCTTTAAAAAAGAAAATCAGTCTCAAATCATAGTCACTGAAAATATCCAAGTTACCAAAGAGGACTCCAAAAAGCCACATCACTACTTCACAATAACCTTGACAGCTTGCAAAATACCATGATGGCTTAAGTGTGACAACATTTTATAAAGTCACATTTGGCCATCACTCAGAATGTGAAATCCCCTTGTCAGTGGGAGCTACACATTTGGGTCAATGTGGCAGGCACAGCACACACTAAAAAAAAAAAGAGGCCAATTGGAATCTTTCAAAGTTGAGCAACAAAGAATTGTGCAAAATAGCTTTCATTTTTAAAAGTTTGCAGCATTTGGAGTTATAAAGTTTATTCTCACCACATATTTTGAAGGTTAGCAGGTAAAGTTGTCCGAGAACATGGGAACTGCCATATAAGATCAGAACATCTAGTCCAGAGGTTTCAAACGTACATAGGTCTTGGACTGACCATGTGTGCCACATGCAGCATGTGAGCTGGTCTGGCACATAGGCTGAACCCAGTCCTACATACAGGCGCTGCCTGTGGCACAGGGGGGCCAAGTCCAGGAGGTGTGCTGCAAGCAGTATCCCACCAGATCAGACCTATGCATTGGATCTGGGACTCGTCTGAACTGGGCTGTGCAAAAGCTACCACATACAGTGCAAGCTCCATGTGGTTCCCCTGCACCGCATGCAGTACATGCCAACTCTGCTCCAGAGCGTGTGCTGGGTCAAATGCCTGGTTCCATCTTTGCTCAGCGTGTAGACGTGTTTTCAATGGAGTAAACTGAACCTGTATTGTACAAAAAAACAGAGCAGACACATGATGCACAGCCTTACATCAATGCAAGATACCCTGGAGCTGTCCCTCAGACAGACTGATGTATTAACCAGGTATTTTCTCCACTAGACAGTTTCATCACTGGGTAGCTGTTTGTTTAGTGCAAACCAATTCCCCTGCCTCCTAGCAACAAGGTGCTGTAATAGCACCCACTATGGGCAGCTACTTGAGAGAGCTGGTCCTGTTACTGCTTTTTATTAGAAAGTAAGTTTATTCCAGAGTGAAATCCAAAGCCAATTATTCCACAGTAATCATGTCTTGTATCCTCATGCTTAGGTTTGTCACCTGCCTTTTTCTGCAGCGAGAAGCAAGATAGATACATGACTGAGAGCCTGTAATGGCATCTCAGGGGTCTCCCCATCATGTGCCCAAAGGGACAGAAATTACTTCCATGATTCACTGAGAAAGGAAGATAGCATAGCTAGGCTTACTGCAGCACAAAGAATCATGGGATATGCACTCAAAAGTCTGTCACACATGAGTGCAGCACCAGCATGAGGACATAGTAACTGCCATGTAGCCATTCACACCCTGATAAAACTAATCCCCATGGTCAGACATGGATACCAATCCCACATACTAACTCTTCTGGTTAGACACCCCCAAAGTGTTTTGCTGATATCAAATGGTTCTATTAGAGTATGTGAAATGATCACCTATTTTGTATCATCACTTAGTTAGTAAAGGACTATCCAACTTCTACATAGCTGGCACCCAAATGCCCCATGGGCCTTGTCTGCAGGAGCCACACAACCTGTGGACTGCACCAGGCAAGCCCTGGGTCCCCTGGTCCGCACGCTGCACAGACACCCTCTACCCCACACTGCTGCACCGCACGCCCACCGCTCCCCTAAGCGGTGCACTTCATGCCTGGCATGAATGCTCCAGCAGCACAACATGAGCTCCTTCCCTCCACTTCAGGCACATGGCCCCAGGCCCACCCCACCCTCAGCTTCCTAGGTTGCAATGCTGCACTGCCCCATCTGGCAGAAGGGGGAGGGGAAGCCCAGACACTCTTTTTACAGCTGGAGCAATAGAAGGAGTGACAGGAGCCCAGAGACCATCATTTAACCCCTCAAGGGGCATTTGGCCTCAAGGGCTGCATGTGGCCCGTGGGCCGCCGGTTGCACAGCCCTGACTTAATAGAGTAACATCTATGGATTGTTTCTGACCGATACAAATGATGTCAAACAATAAAGTCTTTAAAAAATATATATGCATCTCTCCACAGCGCTCTACAGTAGGTGCTGTGCATAATCAATGCAAAGCTTCTCTGGTTGTCTGTGTTGCACACAAGCTATTATGTACAAATCGAGGGGTTAAGTATGATGTGGCTAATTGCTGTCTTTATGCTACAATGCACTTAATAACACTTGGTCTGGAGGGCCAGAAAGGAAGCCAGATCAGAACACATTTCTATGCAGTGCATCTGCTCCCCGCCATCCTGGCCACATGCTAGGTCCAGCGCCTCTCCATGTTACCATCGCTGTAAAAAAAATGGGAACTTTTCCACCGCTGGCTCCCACCCCCTGGGGAACAAATAGCTATTACAGAGGGAAAACCACCCTGACTACAGGCCACCTCATAGGCCCATTCAAGTGACCAAGCCCCATCCAAGCAGCAGAGCTGAGGGCACCGCGGCCTGCCAGCTGCCTCCGACTTTGACCCCTTGGCCCAGAGGACGCGGGCACCACAGAGCAACCGCCACGCGCCTGGGCACAGCCCAACACATGGTGCTGCGGGAGCTGGACAGGGGACCTGAGGCCCGCAGGCTCCCCTTGGAGGGGGGCAGCAGCACGAGGAAGAGGAGGGCACCCACCTTCCTGTCAAGCAAGGATGGAGGCCGCCCAAAGGATGGGGCACTGCGGCCCGGCAGTCCTCCCCTCCCCCGCGGCTCCCCGGGGCACCCCGGCCTCCCTCCCCCTCCCGCTGCCGCAGCCCGACTGTCCCTCGCAACCGCCCCGCCCCGCCCCGCCACACAATGGGCGCCGCGGCCGCCCGGCGGGAGTGGGGAGACGCCGCCGGGCGCAGGGGCTGCGGCCGCGGAAGCGCCTCTGAGCCTCCCACCCCGCCGCCGCCGCCGCTCACCGTCGCTGCGCTTGATCTCCACGTAGATGCCGATCTGGATCTTGCCGAAGCTGGCCGCCGCCATGGCTTCATGGGGGGCGGCGCCGGGCCGGGCGGGCGGGGGCAGGGCGAGGCGGGAGCTACCGCGCGGCGGCGGCGGCGGCGGCAGCGGGGGGGAGGGGCGCGGCGGGGCGGGGCGGGACGCGGCGCCGGCCGGATACAACAGGCGCTGGCGCCTGCGCGCTGCGCCCGGGCGTCACGGCGGGACCGGCTTGGGGGCGGAGCCAGCGCCGGGCACCTCCTGTGCCAGGAGCGTGGCGGTCTCCTCTCCGCGAGACCTCGCTGCAACGCCCCGGCCGCACCAGCCCGCCCCCGTCCCCCAGGGCGCCCCGCCTCCGCGCCCAGCCCGCTCTGTGTGCCCGGCCCGCCTCGCCCCACGTGCCGCCGGCTGACAGCCTCCCCCGCGGGGTGACTCGCCGGCTCTGCCCCAGGCCAGCGGCGCTGCTGCGTTGTGCCCTGCGGCCTGGCCGCTGGCACGAAGCAAGCAGAAGTAATGGAAGACTGTGGGGACGTCGGGCAAGCAGCAGCGCTGCACACACGGACCTGGGGGTGACAGTGGACAAGAAGCTAAATGTGAGCCAGCAGTGTGCCTTTGCTGCCAAGAAGGCTAATGGCAAACTGGGCTGCTTTGGTAGGAGCGTGGCCAGCTGGTCAAGGAACGTGATTATTCTCCTTTATTTGGTGCTGGTGAGGCCACATGTGGAGATCTGTGTCCAGTTTTGGGCCCCCTACTACAGAAAGGATGTGGACAAATTGGAGAGAGCCCAGCAGAAGGCACTGAAAATGGTTTGGGGACTGGGGGACTAGACTTCTGAGAAGTGGCTGAGGGAGGTGGGCGCATTTAGTCTAGAGAAGAGAAGACTGAGAGGGGATTTAATAGCAGCCTTCAACTACTTAATGGGAGGTTCAAAAGAGGATGGAGCGAGACTGATCTCAGTGGTGGCAGATGACGGAACAAGGAGCAATAGTCTTAAGTTGCAGTAAAGGAAGCTTAGGTTAGATACTAGGATAAACCTTCTCAAAGGAGGGTAGTAAAGCACTGGAGCAGGTTACCCACAGAGGTGGTGGAATCTCCATCGCTGGAGGGTTTTAAGACCAGGCTAGTTGGGCTGGTCCTGCTTTGAGCAGGGGGTTGGACTAGATGACCTCCTGAGGTACCTTGAAACTCTAATTTTCCATGATTGTACGAATTGCCATTTACTAGGTCAGACCCTAGATCCATCCTGCCCAGGCTCCTGTCACACAGGGGAGAGAGTATATGCTGAAAGGGAAAGCAAACTAGGTACGACCAGGTTTTTGGTTTGGGTTGGATTTTTTCCCACTGTTTCTTTCTCACTTGCAGCCTCCAGCATTTAAGGTCTAGGAAGTTTTGATTCAGAGGCTATATCCCTAAGACCCATTCTTAATAGCTACCGATGCCCCTTTCCTCCAAGAATTTGTCCAATCACTTTTTGAGTCTGGCTAAACCGTCAGCTTCTGCAGCATCTGGTGGCAACCAAGTCCACGCTTGAGTGATACACTGTGTGAAAAAGAACTTCCTTCTGTCAGTTTTAAATTTCCTACCTCCTAGCTTCATTTTGTGACCCCCTTCCTCCCATAGTTCATATACTGAGAGAGAGTAAATAATAAACTCTCTATTGACTTGTCTCTGCCATTTAGTATTTTGTAAACTCTTATGCTCCCTGTCAAGCATCATTTTTCTAAACTGAATAGGCCTAGCCTCTCTTGCTTCTCCTCACAGGAGAGCCCCTTCATACCACTAATCATCCTTGTTGCCCTTCTGTGGACCTTCTCCAATTAAAAGAGAAAAAGTACGTCTATTTTTTGCCAGCTGCCAACAATTTCTGTGCCCAAAGGCACAACTACCCTCTTAAAATGTAAAATAAGAATGTACCCCTACTTCATTTTCTTTCACCTCACAATAGCTTCCTTACTCTATAACAACCTTATTAAAAAGTACATTTCGTGTTCATCCTTTCCTCATGGCAAACTTGTCGCCTCAGGCAAGCAACCTTGTTAAATATTGACAGCTCCATACTAGGGCAATGCCCCCTATTTATACTTGGCCTTCACATTCATCCCTCTCCCTCAGTGACTCTATCACCTGATCAACACATCTTAGTAAAAAAATGTTCATACTGCCCCTCAATACACACAGTGCCTTTGTTTCCTCTAAAGCCAATCTATTAAAAATCAACAGAGATTTAGTGGTTTGCTCAACATCATGCAGGAAGCCAGTAGAGGTACTGGGTTAAAAGCCCTAGGCTTCTATTGCTGTTCTCTCTGTTTTAACTAGTAGACTATGTATGTATGCTAAAGAAACAAAGATGCTACATTTTTTCCCATTTTGGAACTAGGATAGTCTTACAGAAATGCTTTCTACCTGCCGTATAAATAGTTAATAGATAAACTGCTACTAGATAGAATCTAGAGGATGTAGCATATTCCTATTTGTGTACTGCAGATGGCTTCCTTTGGCTACTTTTTATGTCAGCTTTGAGTATAACCACCCTTTAAGTGACCTGCAAGTGAAAAAAGAGGAATGTTATACCTCTTCATGATGTTTACAGTAGATCTGAGAGATGCCTTCTCTTAACTCCTAAAAAATGTTTGTTTGTTTTTTCACTCTGCTACTTATTTTACATGATAAATTTAGATCTTACTCATCCTGACATTTGCTGACATCAAAGGTGTCAGGGACACTGGTAAAAGCTTACTTCTTTGTTTTTAGTTCTGCTGCTACCTATTTAAGTCAAACAACTAACAAATAGCTGGGACAAAATATCGTATTTACCCAAATCCAAGACAACCCTGAATTGAAGATGATTCCACAATAATTAGATTCTATACATGAAAAAATTATAAATGTATTATAATTTTCTACTTATAGAATCTAATTATTGGAGGGCTGTCTCAAATTTGTGTTGTCCCTCCTACCACTGCAGTGGCAAAAGCAGTGGTGGGACCTGGGGGTAGGTGTAGAGGAGCAGTAGGGCACATGTTAGGGGGGGCAGAAGGAGAGCAGGCAGTGGGGGAGACAGTAAGAGGTAGGCAGTAAGGGACTCAAGTAATCTGCACTCCTGTGCCTGCTCCCTGGCATCTGCACCCTCACCAGTTGTCCCCCATGTCTGCACGGGGGGAAAAGCTCATGCCGTTTCTCCAGTGCCTGCCCTCCCCCCAGCCCCCACTTCCTGCCCTCTTCCAACCCCAGTGCCTGCCACCTCTACCCCCACCCAATGTCTCTCACCCCTGCCCTTGCAGCCTCTCCCCCACAAACCTGACTTCCACCTGCCACTTACCCTCTGGCACTGACATGACTCTGGCTCTGCTCTACCCTGGGCCACAGAGCACATGCTTGCCAGTCTAGCCCAGTAGTAGCAGCTCTGGCCCAAGCTCCAGGGCCAGCTGGAGCTGCTATCACCGCAACAGCAGGTTGGAGCTTGAACCACAGTCTTGTCCCTACTGCTTGGATCCAAGATGAGGGGCTTTCTACCCCCATGTTAAATGGAAAAAAACCTTATCTTGAATTTGGGTAAATATACCTACACCCCGTCAATAAGCAATGTAGAAAGTTTCTCCCCAAGTTATTTGGTCCTCCATAGAGACTTCTGTTAATAATGAAGTTGATATGCGCTACTCCTAATATAGATATCAGTAAAATGCAATAAACCTTAAAATTAGCAAATGCAACAAACCTTTCAGACCTTTCTTAATTTCATAACAAAGGAAAAGCAGACCCCAATTATTTTCTCTTGCAAACTGTCTGTACCTGAGAGTTTTCTGATATTTACCGTCTTAGAGATAGCAGTATGTGACAATGAATTTATATTTTATAAAACATGTTGCAGTCAATTATGCTATATAAATATTATGCTTAGTTATTAAAACTCTTCTTTCAGTATATTATAAGGCTGAAAGTAGTAATTTTTTCAAGTTCAAATTTCCATTGCTTGGTCTCTGTCCAAAAGCAATCCATCAAAACAGTTAAGGATTTTTTTAAACTTTAAACACAAGTAGACCCACTGAAGTTAGCACCTTGCAAGATCAAGCCCCAGCTGATTATCTGGGGCTTCACTGGGTTACAACTGTGAATATTGTCATCACTACAAAGTACATGTGGAAATATATTCATATCAAGCCATAATGATTAGAAATGTTTGTTCCTGGAGAATAAGTAATAGTAGGATTAACAAATCAAATCAGGCTATTCACATGCAAATAAAGTTGCCTACTACTTTTCTAAGCAAGGGTTGATTTTTTTTCAATGGCAACATCTGAAATTATACTCCAAAGAATCCAATGTCTCCTTCCCTGTTATTGTAAGAGATATGCCCCTTTCAGATGTTGAAATTAGCAATAGATGTTCAACCCAATATTAGTAGAAGAAAGCAGTGACATCCTAAGCTTCATTATGCATTTTTAATTAAAGTACAGATTAATTACATAATGGTTTACATTTGGTTGGCCTGTTAACGTGGAAAGCTCTTGTGTATCATTTTGGATAAAGCTTATTCAGAATTTGCATAGCTTCTGCAGTTGTGTTTACAAAATTTCCAAGCTTATAAATTTCAACTCTTTGATAGCAAATAGGCTTTTGGTCACTGTAACTCTGAACGAGAAAATTCTTGGGGTCTTTCCATTTGAGCAAGGCTTACTTGATTTTGGATTTATTAATAATAAAATATGTGGGAAAATATACAGTCAACAAGTCAGTTTAAATTTTAGCTATGAGATCTTCAGCTTTGAATAGGTAACGTTTTTGCTTACATTTAACAACAAAAACATGTTTTGACTAATATATACAGTTCCCTATTTTCATCACAGCAGAATCAGTTTTTGATAAGCAATCTGCATAAAAAGTTGTCATTTCATATTACATCTTTGAAATCTTTCATGGCATTTGTGAATAAATATACTTAGTCAATGTACATTTTATGAATCATTATTGATATTAAATACTTAATCTTTTATAAAGAACATTTTGGGAAATGCTTTTCCTAATTAAATGAATGACAACTGATATTAAACATATTTGCAGGACAATCAGTGTTCACATGAGAGGAAAGACATTGAGACCACTTTATGTATCAGAAAATATTTTTTCTACATGTCTTTAAAATTGTTCAAATACAAGACATTCTTCTCAGGTCTCTGGTAAAGAACATCTAGCATTCCAAGGCTTGTCTAACTTTATCTCAACTACTTGGTAGGTCCAATAAAAGATATCACCCTAAGAAATCCTTGTCTCCTGACTAATTTTTGCACTGTCATGACTACAACATCACTCTTACACTCCTTTAAAATTATTCTAATTTATGCTGAGACACTGTAACAGGGAACCCAAACCCTGTTACTCCTGTGTAATAGAAGGGGAGGACAGGAAGCCAGGGGGCTGCCGCCTCTTTAAGAGGACTCAGCTGGTTAAGCCGGCTGTGTGGAGCCACAGTGGCAGGAGAGCAGGCTAGCCCTTAATTAAAAGGGAAAACCCCTCTGCCAGGCTGGGGAAGGCAGGTGACAAAAGAGGCATGGCTTCTATGCATGTAAGTCCAGGGCCTGAGCCAGAGCAGGCAGTCTCACCTGGTATGTGGCAGGAGGAGCTCCTGAGTGAGATGCTTGCAGCAGATACTTGGCAGGCACCTGAGCTGTTTTTTGGAGCTGCTAGGAGAGATACTAAGGAGTGCTTATGGCCTGTAGTAAAGCCATGACCCACAGCTGGGTAGGTTTTCTTCAGTGGTGAAGCAGTGGCTTGTATTTATGATTTCAGCTTGAGATTAGAGAACCAGGAGTGGCTGATAGGGGAGGTATGAAGGCCATGGAGAGGGTCTGGCAGGCACTCAGTAGCAGGCAGATTAGCCTGGGGTCAGGGACCCAGAGGACTGAGACTGGTGTGCTGTATTAGGCCACGGCTAGGAAAATTAAGCCAGGGGCAGACAGACAAGCCTGAGGTCAGGGACCCTGAGGGCTGTGGGCTGGAGCAGGCTGAGGCAACGAAGCCTAAGGCCAGTGGGGAGCAGTCTGGCCTGGGGTTAGGGATCCAGAAGGCTGAGAGAGGGCTACAGCTGCTGTGTGAGGGCCAGGGGCCCAGAGAACACAGGGCTGAGGCCAGAGCAGCCTTAAACTGAGAGAGCCAAAGCCTGGGGAAGGATTAGGGCCCAGAAGGATTATGGCCCAGAGAAGAGAGCCTTGCCAGGCCCAGGGGCCTGGCAGGCTGATGAGTGTGAACAGAAGCAGACCGGCCTGAGGTCAGGGACCCAGAAAGCTAAGGGCTGAGATAGGGCTACAGCAGCTGGCGAGGGTGAAGCCAAATAGGCTTGAGTCAAGCAGGGGCTAAAGCCTGGAAAGGGGGCTGAGCCAAACAGAGAGCAGCCTTGCCCCAGGTCAGAAATGCCAGGGAGCCTGGGACAAGGCACAGGACAGGGCCAAGGGGCCCAAAGATATGGAGAAGGGTGAGGCTGAAAAAGCTGAGTCCAAATCAGTGGGCAAAGACTGGAAGCTTGCAGGCAGAGTAAAGGGGGGGCAAAGCCAAGAGGACTAAAGAGTTTACAAAGAGACAGAACTGTGGGCAGAGTAACATCTACAAGGCATGGGTATGACTGTGGGGGCAGGATGAGGCCATAAATTTAGCCCTTAAGGCAAGGGAGGCCTAAGGACAGGAGCACACAGAGAGAAAGAAAAGTAGCTCACCAGCCTCAGAAAGCAGCCTCCCCTCATTAATTTGTAACATGAAGGCATGGCAGGAAAGGAAGTAGAGAGACCCTGGGAGGCTAAAGAGGGAGCCAGTCAGGATCAGGGTGGCCACGAGGGGGCATTGCAGCAGCCCTCGGGCACCATCCTATCACAGACACCATAATGTCTTTTTATCTTGTGATTTGAGCGTCGGTTATATTAATTATGCTTACAAAATAGAAAAATAAACCAGATAAATAACAGATGCCTACTTGCACTTGGGTGTCAGCAAAAGATGCAATAAGATGATGGTTTTACTTCATGACATTTGTAGGTCCAGATTGTCCACTAAGTATAATGAATTCTCTCATAGCCTTGTACCATACCTTCACTGAAGTTAATTCAGTCTCTTACCCTATCTGTGTCTCCTCCCTAAATATAAGCAATGTTTCCTACCCCAAATGCATGTTAAGTTAATTGTAGTCAAAGTCTAACCTAAAATTCTGGTTGTTACCCTAACAAAGCTGGAGGCTCCCTTCAGCAACACTTTTTTTTTTTTTTTTGAGGGGTGGGGAAGAGGTGGGAGGCAGATTACAGTGAATGAATTACCTGTCATAAACCATGTACATGGCTTAATTCTGTAATTCAAATGTAATGGTCTTGTCTACACTAGACAATCTAGGTAAAGGAAACTTACAAATGCTAGAGCATATGTAATATAAAACTGCTGCCAAAGATGACAGAAAGTCATGTCACCATCAAGACTGAAATAGGTATGAGAAATGATAATCACAGAGTCATTCAGTGGTTAGACAAGAAGTACTGGCAGAACTCTACCAGTTCAATTGGATCTGCTGCCATCACCATGCAACAGTGCATTGATCATTATTTAAGTAGATCTGATCAGTTACCTGTACTCTGCTGCAATAGAGTCAAATTTTCTTGGAGCTCTGCAAAGTGGATGCACAGTCTTTACTTCCCATTGTTCACTTATCTTCACAAGCATCCCTTTCCACATTATTGCTGTATTTATTTCTTGGCTCCTTCAGGCACTTATTTCAGGCTCACTTCAGGCACCCCCCTTACATATGCAGGTAAAGGTGCAATGGGATTCAATGCATGATTCACACAATAGTGCCTCCTGCCATGCCACATATATATGGCAGGAGGTGTGATTGTGGGATAGTGCTTTAGATTCCATTGCACCTTGTTGCTGGTGCACCGGTAGGTGGGAGCCCTTCAGCAGAGGGGCTCCCAGCTGCAGGGGCACCCCACACTCCCCGCACCTGGGAGATGTATCTGCAGTGATCTCTCAGCTCCAGGGGTGCATGAAACTTGGGGAAAAAATCAAGTACAAGTACAAGTAAAATGCTCCTGAAGTTGACATGGCTTAACTGGCTTGCCCAGCTCTGTATCGCATACATCAAGAAAAATAATCAGGACAAGGCAAAGTATCTCAAAGTGCAGAACAAGGAACAATCAACCACCATTTTGGGGGCCGGGGGGGAGCGGAAATCCTTTATATCAAGAGAGAGAATTTTTGGTACACACTGACAACCAAGGTGCTGGGTCTGACTGGGGATAGCATAGAGGTTGCCTGTTCCATGCTGTTGAAAGGCAATAGTGCCAGTTACAAAGAACAGAAATAGAATAGAAACTTGTAACAGGGGACCCTGGCCCTGTCACCAGAAGGCACGTCCGCCCCTTTAAGGCCAGAACTTTCTGGGCACGGAGTGCTGGGAAAGAAAGGGTTAAATGCTGAGCCTGGCCAGCTAGTCAGCTGACCAGAAGGGACAGGACTATAAAAACTGTAAAGTGATGTGACCTTACATGTGCTATCCATTTTAAAATTTAAGAAACTTGGTTTAGTTTGTTGGAAGACAGAAGAAAGTACATGTTTTTATGGTCCATCACTACTAAATAAAATATTTTCTTAATTGTAATAATGTTCAAATAATTTAATAAAAAGAAATACTCCATTCTTTTGTAACAGGTTCTTCTAAGGATCAAGAGAGATTTTTTTGAAATGCAGATATATATTGTCCATTTTAATTCAATGGGGGAAAAACCTAGTTATGAGATTTTTTTTTTTTTTTTTTTTACGTCCTTGCGAACCATAAATTGCATATCCCAAATATTCACCAGAGGAAAGTAACAACAAATGATTAGTGAAAATTAGAGGATAAAAAGAAGTCCCACACTGTTCCCAGAGGTTAGTAATTTAGTTAGTTCTGGTTATAAACCCATAAATTATAAGCAATACAAACATAGCTTTATTCCTGAATTTTTGTTTTTATAAAACACTTTGATTCCATTTATTAACACTAACCAAAATGTTGCAACAATGAACAATATATTAATAACTGTTATGTAGGTCATGGATCCTTAAAGGAAACCATCATCTTTCTGTTTAATAATAGTAAGAAATATTCAAATTATGCTTTCTCTTAAGTAGATAAGTGGTTATTAAAGACAGCAGACATTTTCAAGCTGTAGAATAAATTCTTCACAATCTAATGCTTATAGTTTGCAGGTTAGTTAATATATGACCTTCTTTGGACTTTGTACTAAACTGAATATTGTTATCATAATCTGATTTTAACATGTTATCCCACAGTTTGTTCCAAGTTCAGTTTTTTAAAGTTATGCCTCTTTATGTGTTTATACATTATATTGAAAATGAAAGAGAATTTCAAAGAGATGAAGGATTCATATTGTGAGAACTAGTATTGAAAAATAATTCATGGAGTATTTCTTAATCACTTTGAAACTGCAGCCTGAGGAGGAGAGGCGTTGTCTAGATTAGTGAAGAAAAAGTGATACAGGCCCCTTAAGAATCCCCTTGGAAAAAGTTAAGTGGAGTTTGGGAAAAGTATCACTTGAGCTGCTGGGCAGGTTGGTGAGACTAAGGTAAGCTATTGGCCCTCTATGCACATGGAAGAAGAATAGAATTCCTAGTTGCTTTGATAAATTGGCGAAGCTGTCCAAAATTAACAAGATGAAAATTTACAAGGATAAGTGCTGTTATGGATGCTGATTTGGCAGACCTGCCTTGACCAAGTACCACACCAGCCATACCTGCAGTAGTCTCAGCTAATGAACTCTTTCCCATTTTAGGAGCGGCAAGAATCCTGACTGGCTACTGGAAATACAACCTATCCACTTAGCACCAGTTGGGCCCTGGGTTTGCAGGCCAGTGGCAAGTCTTCTGGTTCCTACACTCTGGTTCTCTTGCTTCCTAACCATGGTTTGAGACTTCTTTCTGGACTTTGGCTTTGAATTTCCCTACAGTTCTATTTCCTAGTTCTTGACCCTGGTTTCGCTTTATTTTCAGACTTTGCCCTTTGGATTGCCCCTTGAATTGGTACTCAGCATCTGACCCCTGAATCCTGACCCTGAACTGTGTTGTGGACTCTGCTTCTGGAGTTATCCTCTGGCTTTGGTATATAGCTCCTGACCTTTGACTCAGCCCCAGACCTGCTTTCTTTTGGGAGCCTAAATGTTAGACCAGACTGCCTGCACCCCTTACAAGTGCAAAGTCCTACACTTGGGAAAGAGAAATCAAATACACAAGTAAAAAATAGGGAGCAACTGGAAGGCAGTCATACTGCAACAGTGATTTGGAGAATATAATACACCTCAAATTGAAGACAAGTCAACAGTAATTGCAAAAAGATATATCTTCCCCTGGACAAGTGAATGGGAGTGCTGTATGTAAAACGCAGAAGATAAATTACTTCACTTGACTCAGTACTGATGAGTCAACCTGTAAGAAAAATTCAGACAAATTGGAGAAACTCCAGAGGAAAGAAACAAGAATGATTAGAGGGGTGCATCTACATGTGCAATTAATGCGATACAATAAATTCTGGAGAAGTTTGAGCTGAAGTAAACTTCCCCTATCGGTGCAATGTCTACACGTGACCCAGGACAGCAGTACTTTGAGCTGGAGTGGAGCAGGGCCCTGGCTGGCTGGGCTCGGTGGGTGCAATTTATACCCCTGGTCATGGTCTACACATATGTTTCAGCACAATAAAATACTCCTCTGTAAGATAGTAGTGTCCCCAGCAGTACTGTGCAAAGGCAGAGTTCATTAGTTTACTGTGCCCTAATACCAGCACACGTGTAGATGATGACACTTTACTGTGGAGCTAATTAGTTTACAGTAAAGCGCACATGTAGATACATCCAAGACTTACAAACCATGACCTAGGAGAAAAAGTGGAAAGAAATGTATTTGTTTAATCTGGAAAAGAGGAAAACAAAAGCAGATGTGATAAGTCTTCCAGCATGTATAAACTTATTATGAAGAAGATAGCAATCAATTTTTCTCCATGTCCATTTGGAATAGAGGCGTATATTAGTTAGTTATGTTAGTCTAAAGTAAGGCAGGCAGCAAAGTAGCTAGGTCTTGCACCATATAGACTAACTAAATAAGAGATAAATAAACTTTTATGAGTCCAAACTCACTTCATCAGCAGCAGTAATGATTGGGACTGGGACAAAAAAACCAGTTTAATTTACAATTGGGGAGATTTAAGTAAGATACTAGGAAAACATAAAGCAGATGAACATACTATATTGGGAAGTTGTGGAATTCCCTCAGTTGGTAGATTTTAAGAACAGATTATTATACAAATATGTGCCACGTATGCTGTAGGTGAAATGAATCCTGCATTAAAGGAGAGAAATACACTCAATGACCTTTCAACCTTCTATTTCTATGATTATAACATGGATATCAAATGTATAGCCTGTAGGCTGGATCTGGCCTGCAGAGTTGTTTCATTGGACCCACAGAACTCCCAGAGGGGCCAGGACTTCAGGGCTGGGACTGGGATCTTCTATTGAAATCCATGGCATGATCTCCATTAGAGACACATGACAGCAGCAAGGGATGAATAATGGCTGTGCTAACCCCTGCAGCTGCTGCCGCCAAAGCTTACCCTTCTGCCACCACATCTAGATCTCGGCTGTGAGAAGCCCTGTGGTTCTGATCCAGCCTCCATAAAGTCCCATGATCTGAATATGGCCTGGGGGGACAGAGTTAGTTTGAGGCTCATGGTTTATAGAATAAAACCTACCTACCTGGATTAGCAGACCACATTTCAATCAAATCTTAATGTCGTGGCTCCAAAGGATTGAGATTGTCTCTTTTCAGGGCATCTTTAAAACCCTTCCTAATGAGGTCTAGGTCAGTGTTTCTTAAACTTTTGGGCTCAAGGCATCTCCTATTGGGATCATGTCATGCTTCCATAAGTTGTGAATTGAGTGGCACCCAATTTAAAAAATGAATGTATATATTGCGGTGCTTACCATGAACGATGCATGACAGAGGCAGGATTGCAACAGCGGGAACATGGCAGTGGTAAGCGGGGGAGCTCCAGCAGATGCTGCCAATTCTATTGGCGGGAGGGGGAGCGGCGAGCAGACACCGCCAGTATCATTGGCAGCGGCCAGCTGGGATTGCGGACTGCCCGCAGACGCCACCAGCAGTGTTGGCAGTGGGGTGGTGAGCGGCGACCCCCCACAGGTGCTGCTGACAGTGTCAGTGGCACCTTTTTCAGGGGGTGCACTACCAAGCTCAGGGAGTGCACGTGCACCCGCATGCATTCCCTAGGCGTCACCCTTGGTGCTTACTTCCTTGCAAATGTCCCAGGAAGTGGGGATGGAGGATCAGCAATGCAGGGACAAGCTTGAACCTATCTTTATCTGCTTATCTTCCACTGCCTATGAGCTATCCCCAAAAAAGTCCATGTAAGTAATCAGCTCTTACTGCTTCTCTTTGCTAACTGAAGTTAGTGAAGCAAATTAAAAGCATTATGAAAGCAAAAACCATGTGAATCCCAAAAGGAAAAATAGACCCTTTAATATGATATAACAAGAATCTTGGTAAGTTGAAGAGCATTTTTAATGTCATTAATGTGAATACTCTAAGTCATATTAAACTACAGATATGTAGTAAACTACAGATTTAAATTCCATGATGAAACTGATGGTATTAAGACAAAAAAGATAAAATGTGAATTTGAGTTGTTTGCCACATAGGCAAACCCTTACGGTAAATATTCAAGACAGTCTCATTCTACCTAAATTAAAATGTTCCTCACGTGCATGTAGGAATTTATATTATACTATGGTGATGACGGTTTTGCTCAATGCACAGGTGATACTAAGATGTGTATAGCATAAATGCATAGGGAAGATACTTGCATGCTATTCGGCATGTTTGACCACCTATCTTTTCTTCAGCTGTAGAGACTTTGGATATGTCAAGGCTACAAAAGCCCTCATTGAGGTACTATATAATATTACTGTACAGTTAGTGAAGCTGCCATTATTGGCTATCATACAGGATATGAGGTCCTAATTTAGTTCTGCAGTTATTTGAAATCATGCAGAAAAGTCTCAGTCTCTCAGGATATACTGTTCACCTTGGAAGACAGGGCTGAAAAGACTGCATTGCTAACTAATATCTTGCAGAAAGATTTAAAATTATTTCCTTTTTCTTGAGGTGAAAAAAAATTAAATTTTAATGCTGAGCCTTACAGAATCATCTTTAGACACATGAAAAGAAATCCTCTTCCATAGATGATGAAGAAACTGTCACTGGGAGTAGAAACTTATTCTGAATAGTCTTATGCCCTAGATTCTCTCTGTACATCCAATAAGTATTTAGAGATTCAATGTATTTCATTTTAGTGTAATGGAAATTAATCTGTGTGATTAAAATATCCTCATCCAATGTAATTGTAATAATCAGAGTGAATACAACACCAAGTGCATGAAACCCTGGCCATCTAAAATTCTTTAAAAGAATAGGGAAAAATAATCACCAAAGATATAAAAATACAATTTGGTTCTTAAAATACTGATTTTCTCCAGCAGCAATACAATTTGGGACCTCTAGGCTCTCCTCTGTTTCGTTTTCTACAAAATGCAGACTGGATGTTTACAAATACATCCTGTAAATGACTGACATACCTAACAATTGGACATTTAAAATGCCAAACTTGCTTAACCCTGGAATGGAATCTAGAAACCTGCATAGATGCCAGTGTATGGGAAGAATTAGATATCAGAAAATGCCATTCAAAATAGGTAGCATGTTGCGCAGGAGCTACCTAGATTTAGCCAATAGGAAATGCTGTTCATAGGGATGTTGCCTAAGTGTGGTATCCCTGTCTGCAGGGAATCCATAGCTTGTAATTCCAAGTTCCCCCCACTCCCCACAAAATGGATACCTACAACCTTTATTTCAAATTAGCTGGGTTAGTCTGTTCTTTTAAAGCATACCCAGTGACAGTAGATGTGTCTACACATGCAAATGTGTATGAGACTATGAATCAATGACATGCTGCAGGGTGGGTTTACTCTACAGTAAATTACTCAAGAGTAAACCCACCCTGGACAAGCATTGATACATGTGGGGATTCAGGAACAGATTTGCTGCTCATGGCAACAGTTTTTTCCCACCCCCTCCTGCCATGCACTGACCCCCCTGCAGCAGCCAGGGGGAGCTCTAGGTTCCCCCTGGGTGCTAGCCCAGGGGCTGGCAGAGAGCATGCATGGGGCCAGGAGACAGCTGTCTCCTGGCAGGGGCTGGGAGATTGCTCCCTGCCCCTGGGAGCCGCTTGCTGCTGGGGCAGGTTTCCTGTGGTGAAGCCTGGGCAGGGACAATGTCCCCCTGCCCTGGCAACAGGGAGCTCCTGGCCCTGGCTCCCTTAATGGGGGCAGGGGATTTAAACGAGCTGTGAGGGAGGGACAGATCCCAGCCCCCGCCTCTGTCTGCTGGCAGGGCAGATAGCAGCAAGACCCAGCTCACTGTTAGCTGCCCCACTGGTGGTTTGGGGCAGGGGGCTGGGCTGCTCCACACCTGCAGCTCTTTCCAAGCCCTGTGTCTCAATTGCCTATTTAGGGAATGGGGCTGGGAAGAATCTGCAGGGCTGGGACCTGCCCCTGACTGGGATAGTTCTTGGTTAGCCCTAGGCTGCATGGGGAAGTCTGTATGTGCAGTCCAGAGCTGGCTGGGGACTGACCAATATGTGACAGTCCCCAGCCACCTCCTGCCTCCAGTCAGGGCCAGGTCCCAGCTAGCTCCAGGCTGGGTTGGGGTACTCTCCCTGTGTAGGGAGCTCCCAGGCCCCACTCTGCAATTGCAGTCATGAATCAGGGGCTGGGAGATTGTTCACAGCCGCTGCAATCAGATCATGAAGTGGGGGTTGGGAGCTCCCTGCTGCCAGGGAAAGGTGATATTGTCCCCACCTGGGTTCTGGTGGCAGAGCCTGCCTTGGCAGCAGGCAGCTTGCAGGGGCGGGGAGCAAACTTCTGCCCCCTGCTGCCCGGCTCAGTGGCAAGTTTGCTCCTGGTCAGCTTCCTATATACCTGCCGTGCTGCGCAGTAATTACTCAGCAAGTAGTGCTTGCAGGTAGCAAATTAACTGCTGACTAGAGCAAATTACTGCACAGTAAGGGTCAGCACATGTAGAGAGTGATGCTTACTATGCAGTACAGCTCTACTGCACAGTCAAGTGTCTTGTGCACACGTGCTCAGTGTCCACCTTCTCTGTAATAGTTTAATGATTAGATTTCCCAGAGTTGCCTATCAGGCTATGTGCTATCCTTGTTGAGCATAGACCAGTTTCCATCCTCTGCTTGAAGTTGTTCCACTGTGCAGCAAAGAATTCAAGAAAGAAAGATATAGTACACACAAGAAAAATCTCTGTATTCTAGTAATTAGAGCACTCGGCTGGGTGTGAGGAATCCTGGATTCCAGTCCTTGCTCCCAGAACTGTTTATACATTTTAAATATAAATACATGCACATACAGTAAGTGTGCCCTAGCCTAGCCTACAAGCCTGCTGCTTAGGGCAGTCTCCTGAGAGGTGGCCCCCTGAAGCCATTCAGGTTCTGGATGGAACTGGACACTGTAACAGGAAATTCTGGTACTGTTATTGGGTGAAGGCTTTGAGGACAGCAGAACTGTCAAGGGGCCTTTAAGAGCAGGGTTTGTGGCCCAGAGAAAAGGGAACTCAGGAGGGGAAAACAGAAGCTGCAAGGGCCTCAACGGAGAAGCTCCAAGTGGCACTGTGAAATGCCAAGTAGCTCTGCCATGGAGAGTAGCTGAATGATGAAGAGATTGCAGCCAAAGAGCAGGCAGCTGGTGTGGCTGTAGCCCCCTGGGCACAGACCAGACAATAGGTCTAGCTGGCTGGAGGGGGAGGGGATGGCCAGAGCGGGAGGGACAATAAAAAGGCTAGAAGGGCATTCTCACCCGGGGTTGAGGAGGAGGCTGGAATCCCAGTTAGGTTGTGGCAATACCCAGAAGTGCAGTAAGGGAAGCCTTGGTAGAAAAGGGAGTAGAGAGAGATTTTTCTTGCCTTCTATTTCCCCCCCTGCCACAGGACCCAGAAGGGTAAGGATTTAAGTGCATGTTGTTTTTGTTAATGAGTGTCCAGAGGGGTGGTATTTTGCTTTGAAACAGTTGCTAGCATTTCTTTTTTGTTTGACTGGAGGACTGTGAGCAGCTTTGATGGGAGATAGCGGCTACATTGCAGCTGCCTTAAAGTCTCCTGTGAAATTAGCTTCTTGTAGGCAAGAGGTCCATGCACACTAAAGGGAGAGAGAATTTAACCCCTTCAAGGTTGGAGGGCCAGGAAAGAGCCCAGAGCCTTAATTTACAGCTGTGCTGTAGCAGCCAAGGAGCCAATGGTTGAAGGCAGTAGCTAGAGTAAGTAAGCCTGGACCAAGAGAGTTGGTGTCCAGAGAAGTATAGAAGGGTAGAGCCATATGTCCCATAGGAAAACTTCACTCCAAGGCTCAGGATTCCTCCTGCATAACTGTTTGTTCCATCAAGGCATGGCAGAGGAGACATTGGGTGGTGGTTCGGACAAGCTGGATTGGGGGCAGGATAGTTGGCTGCAAGGTATTTCTACCTCCTGGCAAAGCTGGTCCTGCCGCATACTTATATTTCCTTCTTCCTGGGAAAGTGTCCTAACCACTAGGCCAGTGGTTCTTAAACTTTCTGGACTTGAGGCACCCTTCACTATACTGGAGGCACCCATTCATAATTCTTGTGAATTGAATGGCACCCAATTTAAAAAACTAATTTGTATATTATGATGCTGACCTTCTTGCAGAGGGACCAGGCAGTGGGGATGGGGGATCAGCCAGGCAGGGACAAGTCTGAGTCTGTACTTATGGGCTCCTATACATGTTCAGGGAGACTACAACACATTGGAGCAATTACTGTTGTCCCATCATAGCAGACTCAATTAATCAAGTCTGCTGAAGCATGGTAATTACCACACTCCAGCAGACTCCAGTGTCATGTATATCAACATCCCCAAGCTCAAAAAATGGCAGCAGGGCACTTAAAAGCTTGTTTGACAAGCTTTAGTTCAAAATGCCCCAGTGCCACTTTTCAGCACAGGGATACTGATGCACATAACACTCTGATGCTTTAATTAGCACGGCTCTTGGAGCTGCGTTAATTAAAGTATCCCCACCTCCTAGAGCACATCTATAAATGCCCTATCTGCTTATCTTCTTATACCTTACTTACCTCCTCACACCTTTTGGCACCTTTCAAAGATCTGGCAGCCCTTCGAATAATAATCATTGACCTACTTTAAACCAAAACAGCAACACCTGCATTGCATATAGATGCTGATCCAGCTGTAATGTGTTAGCTATGCTTTGAGAAAGTCTATTGGAATATATTTACTGAATGTTTGAGGGGCCTTGTGATATGATGTCTGGATGCCACTTGGATTTAGGAGGCGGCTAGCAGCTCAGCTGCTTAGATGGAGGCAGTTCTGGGTGTGTACAGAGGTCTAACTCTAAGGAACTTTGAAAAGTGAGGTGCCTATGGAGTTTAAGTCTTTGTAGAATTAGGGGGCAGCTGATTGGTAACTTTTTTAGGTTGGTAATTTTGTATATATATGCCTAAATTCACTACCTGAAGCAAAAATGGTTAGTTGAGATTTCCTTAGAGATACTGCACATCTGTAATCTCCCGGGTCTCTCCACCAGACATCATGTACGCGACTTCCGCTCAAGCCTTGCCATGGGTTCTTCGGACGAATGGGCGAGTTGCTGGGTGACTTTGGGGTGGTGCACCAGGGTCCTCGCCTGCCACATCTTTGATGATCGGTTTACTTCAATCGGGTGGACCATGTTCTGGTCCCGCCTCCCCTGATGCTTCTCCTGGGTCGCTCCCTTCATAACTGTTTCATGGGGCTCCACCTCCCCTACACCCCGCCTACTGCCAACCATGATGGAACCATTCATCATCAAGGATGGTGTTCCGGGTTTTCACAACGCTCGAGTCCACCGGGTCTGATGGCAGTAGTGACGCTGCCTTTCCTCGTGGGTGTCTCTGGTGGCCCTCTCTCTCTGTCTATATAGCGTCCGTGCTTGGCACTGCCCTATTCTCTGGTGCCTTGCCCCTCTTCTGGGCTTGGATTTGGCTGTCTGTCAGCTGCAGCTGACCTGCCATGCTGCTGGGTCCCACTGGGCTCCAGTCTTCGTTGGAGGTCAAAGCTGTCCTCAGTGGCTCTGTGGATTCATAGATTCATAGATTCATAGATGTTAGGGTCAGAAGGGACCTCAATAGATCATCAAGTCCGACCCCCTGCATAAGCAGGAAAGAGTGCTGGGTCTAGATGACCCCAGCTAGATACTCGTCTAACCTCCTCTTGAAGACCCCCAGGGTAGGGGACAGCACCACCTCCCTTGGGAGCCCGTTCCAAACCTTGGCCACTTGAACTGTGAAGAAGTTCTTCCTAATGTCCAATCTAAATCTGCTCTCTGCTAGCTTGTGGCCATTGTTTCTTGTAACCCCCGGGGGCGCCTTGGTGAATAAATCCTCACCAATTCCCTTCTGTGCCCCCGTGATGAACTTATAGGCAGCCACAAGGTCGCCTCTCAACCTTCTCTTGCGGAGGCTGCAAAGGTCCAGTTTCTCTAGTCTCTCCTCGTAGGGCTTGGTCTGCAGGCCCTTGACCATACGAGTTGCCCTTCGCTGTACCCTCTCCAGGTTATCCGCATCCTACCTGAAGTGTGGCGCCCAGAATTGCACGCAGTACTCCAACTGCGGTCTGACCAACGCCCGATAGAGGGGAAGTATCACCTCCCTGGACCTATTCGTCATGCATCTGCTGATGCACGATAAAGTGCCATTGGCTTTTCTGATGGCTTCGTCACACTGCCGGCTCATGTTCATCTTGGAGTCCACTAGGACTCCAAGATCCCTTTCCACCTCTGTGCCACCCAGCAGGTCATTTCCTAGGCTGTAGGTGTGCCAGACATTTTTCCTCCCTAGGTGCAGCACTTTGCATTTCTCCTTGTTGAACTGCATCCTGTTGTTTTCTGCCCACTTGTGCAACCTATCCAGGTCTGCCTGCAGGTGTTCCCTGCCCTCCGGCGTGTCCACTTCTCCCCATAGCTTTGTGTCATCTGCAAACTCGGACAGAGTACATTTGACTCCCTCGTCCAAGTCACTGATGAAGACATTAAAGAGTATCGGTCCAAGGACCGAACCCTGCGGGACCCCACTGCCCACACCCTTCCAGGTTGAGACCGACCCATCTACCACGACTCTTTGGGTGTGACCCTCTAGCCAATTCGCCACCCACCAGACTGTGCAGTCATCCACATCACAGCCTCTTAGCTTGTTCACCAGTATGGGGTGGGATACCGTATCGAAGGCCTTCCTGAAGTCTAAGTATACGACATCCACCCCTCCTCCTGTGTCCAGGCATTTCGTAACCTGGTCATAGAAAGAGACTAGGTTGGTCAGGCACGATCTGCCCGCCACAAACCCATGCTGGTTTCCCCTCAGCATAATTTGCCCTGCCGGGCTCTCACAAATGTGAGCCTTGATAATTTTTTCAAAGACTTTACCAAGGATGGAGGTGAGACTGACTGGCCTATAGTTGCCCGGGTCCTCCTTCCTCCCCTTTTTGAAAATGGGGACCACGTTAGCCCTTTTCCAGTCTTCTGGGACTTGGCCCATGCGCCACGAGCGTTCGAATATTCCTGCCAGTGGCTCTGCAATGATGTCGGCCAGTGCCTTCAGCACCCTCGGATGGAGCTCATCCGGGCCTGCTGATTTAAAGGCATCCAGTTCTTCCAAATGACTCTGCACCACCTCAGGATCTATGTATGGAAGTCCGGCACCTTGCTGCTGCCTCTCTACAACCCCAGTGAGAGACTTGTCGTGCCCCTCACTTAGGAACACTGAGGCAAAGAACTCGTTGAGGAGTTCAGCCTTGTCCCCCCTATCTGTCACCAATTCTTTCTGCCCGTTTAGCAGCGGTCCTATTCCTCCCTGGGCCTTCCTTTTACTCCCAATATATCTAAAAAACAATTTCTTGTTGTCTTTTACTTGGGTTACCATCCTCAGCTCCATGGTAGCTTTGGCCCGCCTAACTGCCTCCCTACAAGCACGAGCAGAGGAGGTATATTCATCTTTAGTGATCTCACCCTGTTTCCACTTTTTATGTGCTCCCCTTTTGGCCCTTAGGCTGCCCTGGATTTCTCTGGTCAGCCATGGAAGCCTCCTGGTCCCTTTCCCTCTTTTGCCTCGCTCGGGGATCGTCTTGCTTTGTGCCCGAAGGATCGTTTCCTTTAGACACAGCCACCCTTCTTGGGCTCCCATCCCATCAAAACTCCTACTCTGCAGTGCTTCCTTGACTAATCACCTGAGTGCATTGAGATCAGCTTTCCTAAAGTCTAGCACTTTCACCCTACTAGTTACCTTACCCACTCGACGTCTTATGTTGAACTCTATTATAAGGTGATCACTGTCTCCCAAATGGCTACCGATCTGGAGGTCCCCTATCATGTCATCTCCCGTTGCCAATACCAGATCCAGTATGGCATTCCCCCTAGTGGGACCATGCACCTCCTGTGTCAGGTGGAGGTCCTGTACACAGGTTAGAAACCTGCGTGAGCGATGGGACCTTGCTGTCTGCGTCTCCCAGCAGATGTCCAGGTAGTTTAGGTCCCCCATGACTACCGCCTCTTTAGCTTTTATGGTCTCCGAGAGTTGCCTCAGGAGCCCCACATCTATTTCTTCCCCTTGGTGTGGGGGTCTGTAGCAGACCCCTACCACCAAATCCCTTTCTCCTTGCCCCCCATGTAGCCTAACCCACAATCCTTCTACTTCCTCAACCTCGGATTCTGTCTTGATGAGGGTTGATGTATATTGCTCACTGACATAAAGTGCAACCCCCCCCCTTTCTTCCCCAACCTGTCCTTTCTATACAATCTATAGCCCTCAATATGTACCGCCCAGTCATGGGATGAATCCCACCAGGTCTCTGTTAGCCCCACTAAGTCATAGGTGTTTAGTGCAAGCAGGAGCGCTAATTCATCCTGCTTATTCCCCATGCTCCTAGCATTAGTATATAGGCACTTGAGCCCTGTGACTGGTGCCTTTGCTGCCCCCCCGCTCCGAGTCCCAAGGGGCCCATTGTTTCTTACCTTCTTGTTTCTTACCTGTTCTGTAGTGCTGGCTGCCCCATGGCTTTCAGGTGCCCAATGTTCTCCTTCTTCAGGCTGGGCTGTCCTTGTGGGTGCCACATGGTTTGGTGGTCCACAGCTTCCCCTGCCCTCGTACTCCCCTCCCCCCGACGAGCCTAGTTTAAAGCCTGCCGGAGGAGATCTGCCAACCTAGTAGAAAACACACGCATACCTTTGGGGGACAGGTGAAGCCCATCCCAGCTGAGCATGTCCCTCGTCGTGATGTGCGGGTCATTGGCGCCTCCGATCTAGGCTGCCTATGAAGTCCTGGGGCGACCCCTTCCTGGGGTACCCACCAGGGCTTCCCTTGTGGATTCCTTATGGGCTCTCATCCTCCCTGCTGCAGTGGGGACTCTACTTCCAGTCCCCCTGGTTGGTGTTCTGCTGGGCCTTTTAGCCCAGCTCCAGGCATCTGGCCAGCCAGTCGGCCCCGGCATCCCTGTACAAAGCACGTCCAAGCCGATGTGGGAGCCGTTCCCGGCTCCTTCTGGCTTGTCTGCTTTTTCCGTCTTTGATCTGTAGCTGCGGAGGCTCCGCCCGCTGTGGTTTCACTTCTGCCGGCTTCGCTCCTCCAGATGGTGTCCCTTTGCCTCCTGGCTTCATGAAGTAAGCCTTTTTCACAACATCTCTTTAAAATTCACTGAATTATCATTCTTCATTACAAGTGGCACACTGGTTATAATGGAGGCATTTTTATAGCTCCTCTTTTTTTAAACTAGCACAACACTGAAAATCTGTACTGAGTCTTAATGAACTGAAGTCAGTCCTGGTTAATCTACCCCTCTTTAATCCAGAATTTTGCTTACTTTAAGACCTAACTGGTAACTAACTCATCAAATGTATCTGCAAATTAATGTGTTCAGGAATAAAAATGAAATTGGCAAAATATTTTTCATGTGACTAAGTTTACCTGTAGTTGTACTTTCCACAGCTTTCACTCACAAGTTTTTATCTATGCCTAATACAGAGCTGTAACAGACATGTGGTCCCTACTGTAACTCATGGCACTTCACAAGAAGAATCATGTGTTACAGCAATTTCCCAGAGGGCTTCAATCCACCCCCACCCTACCCTCCAGCGCAGACTGACCAGCCCCAGCTGGAACTCCTTCCCTTCCCTTCCCTTCTCTCCCTCCCATTTTCAAGACAACACTGGAGAAGGAACTGGGCTACATTATCTCAGCCCTGCTCCTGATGTGTGCTGACAGATGCTAATGAAGGTGCTCTACTTTGGAGCACCTTCATCTGAATCCTAATGTAAAGTAATGAGGGTTCAGATTGTTGCACAGTTAGGCACTTTTAAAGTGCTTGGCAGCTGTGCACTTCTGTATGGGCATGGCTGTAGAGCACTTTAGGGGCTCAATCACACAACAGACCATCATTTCTGTCTGTGCCCACAGTGAGCTCTAACACATTTACAAAACCCCTTAGAATATATAGATTGCTTACTTTTTTTAAAAGCCTTTAGATGTTCTAAATGCAATAGAGAAAATAATGTCACAAAACAGTCTTACAATATTTAATTATAAATAACATTGTTATAGGTTTTATGGACAGATAGTGGACCAGGATGCCTTTATGGTTCCAATACAGACATCAAGTTATCCGGGCAATTATTTGCAGCCAGTACTTGAAACAAAAGCACTATCCAAATCCCATTACAGCTAATGGACTTTCCTGCAAAACATTTGGTCCTCTCCTGCAAGGCAAGCATTTGTTGCTCCAAAAAACAACCAGCAAAAAACCAAAAAGAACCCATCCTGGATTCTGACAATCATTTTTAAGGCAAGCCATAAAAAGTGCCTTTGAAGTTTATAGTGCAAAGAAAGATCAGAACTGATGATCAGGCAGCTGCTGACAAGTTTCCTTAGGAGTACAGCATAATAAAGTCACTGTATTCAAGAATCTATTTCTGCCTCTATTGCACTGGAGCTAAATTGCTTTGTAAAACATTAGAAAAGAAATCTTCAAAGAGAAGCCAAGAAGAATCAAATTCACTAATGTTTATTCATTCTTGGCTCTGGTGGGCCACTTAACCTGTTAGTTATTAGCAAAATTTAAGATTAGATAATACTTATCCAAAATATTTTCCACTGAAATTTTTAAAAAGGTATATTTGTCTCTAGATGCCTGGCCTTAATGTGTTCTGCACTTCTGGTAAAAGGAAGACAGAGAGAGAATCTTAAAAAAACAACAATATATTGGAGGGGAACAGAAAAATATCCAAAAAATAATTCTCAGGCATCTCTATATACCAGCTCAATAGACATAATTGTCTTCCTCAGAGATGAAGGGGAAAAATATAAAAATTTGATGTCACTCTTCCTCTAAAGGAATCATTATGGATAATCCTGCTTAACTGTTTACCTATGTTGCATCAGGTATGCTACTGGTCACTTAGCTTTAGTAGGACATGCAACAGGATAAGGCATTTATCTTAGATAAGGTAATAGCTACAAAAAGTATCAAGTATCAAAAAGCAAAAATGAAAGGTAGGTGACCCTAATGGATAATGATTGCTAGATTAAAAGACACTTTTATCAAATCTGAAAGTGTTATTTTATTGTTTAAAAATTTTGAACTAAATTAGTGGCATCTAGAAAACACATAACAAAATAACACTATTACCCAGTAGCTGAAATGTTAGTGAGAGAGGAACTCTGTAAAATTAACTTTTGTGTTTCTGGAAACACATGATTGCTGAATTACTTAGCACATAGAGCCTAAGAAAGGGTAACAGAGAGAAGAAACTACTAGAGCTAAAACATTATATTTAATACATATTAAATTGTTTAAGAATGAATGTAATTACATGTTAGTCAAATATTTGACTACAACCTACTGTTATATTTGCTGTCATACAAAGGTTCATCGTCTCTGTGTTTTTGCACCCATCAGAATAACAATGTAATAAGGTTTACCAACACTACCATACTGTAGGATTCTGGCAGATCATTAGTCTTTTGATAGAAGTGAGTAGATGCCATTGGAAAAGACTCCTTTTTAGCTAAAGAAGCCATTGCTACAATCACTGATGGGATTTATATTCAACACCAGATAAAATCTGCCAGTGCTGCTTTTGGATGTCTCTGAAATTGTGTCTTCAATAATCAGGACTCAAGCCAAGCTTCTCATCTACTGGGCTGTTGTCATCTCTACCGTGTTGTATGGGTGTGAAACTTGAGGCCGTGTTACACCTTTACACTGTGAGCTGTGCAAATGTTGATCAGTGTTAGTGCTAGCTCAAATTTGGAACAGTCACACTTCAGACAAGTAGAGTTATGGAAGACTGAAAAGTAAGAATCGCCCCCACTCCTCCCGCTTGCTCGTGGCTGCCCACACTGTCCGTCTCGGGGGAGCAGGCAGGGAAAGATTAAGCTACCTGCCTGGCCAAAGCTGCTGCTCTTCTCCAGGCTGAGTTTACCCAGAGAGCAAGAGCAACAGTGGTGGCCTGGCAGGAAGGTTAAAGTTCCCCTGCCTGCTCTCCCAGGACAGACAGTTTCGGCAGCTGCAAGTAAGTGGGAAGCGGGCAGTAAGCAGGGTGCTGAGGAGATGCAGTGGGCCCAATCCTGGCCAGTGGGAAGGGAGGGAGTGGGGTGCTTACATTGAAATGTAGCCTACAGTTTATACACCTCAGTGTAACGTGAGCTGCGTAACACAGATCAGAGAGAATCCTGCCCTGAAGTGGTGTAACTTTGAATTGCCTAACAAGTGCTTAAAACTAGTTTTGGGTATTAATGTGCAGACTATCCAGGAGCTAAGAGCTCCAGGAGCTGCCCAAAATTACTGTGTAACAAAGCCCTTGGACAACATTTCAGAAATGCCTGAAAGCTTTGGAACACTACTATGCCAGGGAGCCAGAGGCTTCTGTCAGTTCAAGGGGAAAATTTGCTATGCCCGATTGCAGCAGAAGGCAGGCTGGCCACCAAGCAAAGGGGGAACCCCTGTGAGTGGCTGGGGGGCACTTGACTGAAGGGGTGGAACTTAGAGGAATCTAAGCCAGCGCCAGGAGCAATGAGCGCAGTCTGACCCTGCATGATGCAAGGAGAAGAGCTCCAGTGGGGCAGAGGCTCACAGATACCCAAGCTACCTGAGAGAGCTAGATGGAGACAGCTAAGGGAGTAGTATGGCTTGTTCTATGGTACTGACCCAGAGTGGGAGAGAATTTTAGTTGGAAGCAGTTGCTTATAGTTATGTTACGTTTAAGTTTTAACACCAGAGGACCAAGTATAGCTGATACAGGTGGGAGGGAGGCCGCAGGGGCACCTGAGAGGCACCCAGTATAGAGCACTGTAAGGGACCCCAAGGAGGCTGAGTGGTCTGCAAGCAGCCTGGACTGGGTCAGGGACCTGGAGCTGAGGTCTGAGGCAGTAGATGTGGGCTGAGAGGGTACAGCCCAAAGAAAGCATCCAAAAGCAGAAAAGCTGAAGACTCAACAAAAGGTTTGAGGCCTGAGGGGACCTAGTGTTGCATTGGAGCCAGGGAGGCCCTCTAAAGTGATACTGAGTAACCTCTGTGAGGTATAGTCATAGTTATAGGAGAGGACAGAGGCCACAATTATCACCCCTAAAGTGGCTTGTGCCCTAAGACACACACAGGATCACAAGAGTGAGACTGGTGCCAGCTGATCGTGTGAAATAATAGAAAGCAGAGACACCAAGGCAGCCTCCTTAAGTATTATAAGGTGCATCAAGGCGTGGCAGGTGAGATAGAAAAGGGAGGGTACCCCAAGAGGCTTGAATGGTACAGGAGTCACTTGGCCACCAGCGAGTATCACAGCTACCTGTGGGGCCTAGCCCTACTACTGTTGCCATTAGCAATGTCTGTCTTCAAAAAATGAATTGGAAGCACAGAAAAATAAACCACAGCATTTTGGCTCAAGTAAACACTGCCAACATTGAAGCCACATTTATATAGTACCAACTTCATTGGGCAAGACATATCATAAGCATACCTGACAACTGGCTGCTGAAACAAACTCTATATCGGGGTGGATTGGTGGACAGATGGACCAGGTCAGTAGGGTCTCCATGGGGACTAGTCCAGGACCCACACAGGCAGGGCACACTTGGCCAGGCAAGTGGGATGTGGCTGCAAGTGGGCAGGGAGGAGAGTATGGGAGTGGAAGAGGTGGGCAGGTTGGGGTCAGGATCATGGGGCTATGAAAGCACAGGACTGCTTCTGCATGTCCCTGTCATAGGCACTGGTTCTATAGGCAGGGGTATGCGGGGAGCGGATCATGGTTCTGCCGACACCAAAAAGGGGTAAAGTGTCCACACCTGAGGATAGGAGGGCAATCCAGGCAGCCCTTGACAGGCTCAGGAAATGGGTGGATGAGAACTTGATGGTGTTTAACACTGAAAAATGCAAGGTTTTCCACCTTGGGAAGAAAAACCTGCAGCATGCTTATAGGCTCGGCAGTGCTATGCTGGCTAGCACTATGGACGAAAAGGACTTGGCGGTCATGATTGACCACAAGATGAACATGAGCCTTCAATGTGATGCCGTACCTAGTAAAGCGAGCAAAACACTGGCTTGCATCCATAGATGCTTTTCAAGCAAATCGCAGGATGTCATTCTCCCATTGTACTTTGCCTTGGTGAGGCCGCAGCTGGAGTACTGCATCCAGTTTTGGGCTCCACAATTCAAAAAGAATGTGGAGAAGCTTGCGAGAATCCAGAGGAGAGCCATGCACATGATCAGAGGTCAGGAAAACAGACCTTATGATGAGAGGCTGAGAGCTATGGGACTCTTCAGCCTGGAAAATCACAGGCTCAGGGATGATCTGGTGGCCGCCTATAAATTTATGAGGGGTGCTCACCAGGATCTGGGGGAACGTCTGTTCACCAGAGCACCCCAGGGGATGACAAGGTCAAACGGTTACAAACTGCTTCAGGACCATTTCAGGCTGGACATGAAGAAATTCTTTACAGTTTGAGCCCCCAAGGTCTGGAATAGACTGCTGCCAGAGGTGGTTCAAGCATCTACTTTGAACGCCTTCAAGAGAAATTTGGATGTTTATCTTGCTGGGATCCTATAGCCCCTGCTGACTTCCCACCCCTGGGGCAGGAGGCTGAACTCAATGATCTTCTGAGGTTCTTTCCAGCCCTAATGTCTATGAAATCTATGAAATCCCACCTGCCTCTTCCACCTGGCACCCCCAGCATTGGGTGCAGGATGGATGGGCCCAAGATAGATAGGATCAATGTCCCTCCCCCGCAGACCTGCAACAGCAGCAGATGCATTCCCCCTCCCTGTGCTTGGTCCTAGGCTGCTAGGAAACAATCAAGGGGACTAGATAGGGAGAAGGAACCCATCCACTGCTGCCACTGCCACTGTCCCTATCTAAGCCCAGCTCCCCACCTAGCCCAGTTGAAGCAGGGCAGGAGCAGCTCTGGAACTCCTTTTGCCCCCAGGGCAGCAGGGGATGTCAGGATAATGGCAACAGTAGGTTGTGGAAGGAAGAAAGGAAGGAGAGAGAAAATGCCTCTGAGTATGGAAGGCAGGGGATGAATATCAAGGGGTAGGGGTTGGAGGGGAGTTTCTTACCCGATTTCGGGACTAAAAAAAATGCCTTGCTGCTACTCCCATGGCATGGTATGCTTGTCCCAGTGTGGTGGCAAGGTAAGAGCTAGGGTGCAGCCACCCCTGCAGTGCTGATTTACTGCTCCCACCCCAACTTTTACAAAATCCTGGATCCACCCCTTAATATACATCAATGAAAAAGCAAACTGCTGTACATAGTCCAAATCATTAATGATATTGCCCCTCTTTGCCCAAGTTGTTAGCTGATGTTTAGGATTTTACCAACTTGTTTCTCTTAGGCATAGAAATTAATTATATGCATGTATGTGTTTCTTTAGTGCAATCCTATGTTTTTTCAGTGGCTGTGTTTCCTTGAACAGTTTTCACAGTTTCTACATCTGCTTTCCAGTGAATACTGTGCTCCAATGAACTCCATTCCTCTGCTCCATCTCAGAGTGACTATTGCTTCCTCTGGATTTTTGCCTCTTGATGGCCGTCATTACTGCTAGGATGCTTTTAGTACTAATTTTGCTACACTCAAAGATTTGTTAGCTGCCTCCAAAGATCCTTGCCTCAGGTACCTAAAACAGGGGTTAGATTAAGAGATGTCTCTTGGTCTTATGGAAGAAGCATCAGACCCACACCCAGAGATGCTTTTAGGGCTATGGAGCAATGGCTCCACAGCCCCAAAAGCAGCTTTGGAGTTTGGTATGACAGGTCATCCTTTATTTTGTGACCTGGTACTTCCATCCTGATTTATTTTCTATAATTTATTCAGTTTGTTATTTATTCATTTTCTCTGTTGCCTAATTACCCTGTGACCATAGAATATAATTCAAGGGTGACCAACCTTTGGCATGAGTGCTACAACTGGCACAGGTAGCCTCGGTGCATGACATGCAGCAGATTGGAGAGGGGGTAGGCAGCATAGTGGCAGATAGGGCAGGGAGCAGAAAAAAGAGCAGCAGATCAAGGAGGGAGGACAGGGCAGGAGTAGAAAGCAAAGAATCAGATTGGCTAGGGGAATGGGATTGGAGTGGCACTCAGGGGCAGTGCACACTTGAAGGAGATGAACTTCCTAGAGGGACAGAAAAGTTCCAGTCTTTCCCAAATCATCTTAAAGTTGAGATCTGAAACTGCAAGTTACCCCAGAAAAATCAGCTTCCTCCCTTGTAGAGAACTGGATTTGGGCCCTTTAGACAGGTCTGCAGAGAAATACAAACTATTTTTTAAACCTATTGTTCGTGTCTCATTTGTTAAAATATTTAAAATGAGATCAAAATGATTCATCTGTATTAAGAAATAGTCATGTAATAAAATGTTCCAGTCATCTTTCCCATACTTTTCTCACAGTGTAGATTACATAAACCCACATATCTCACAAAGCAGGAATCTAGGTGATAATTCTCAATCATTGTTTTTTTGAATGTCTATCATCTTCAGGTCACACATTTCCTCCTGTTCAAATCTGACACGACACGTTAGATCAAGGCTGTCTAACTTCCAACTAGGGACAGACGTTACACATAAACCAGTTTAAGTGATCAGAAACTGGTTTAAACCTGTAACAGAACAGATGTTCAGTGCACATCAGTCAGTTTGAAAATGGCTGAAACTGGTTTGAGATAAACCTGGTTGAATGCAGTATCAGACTTAACTGATTTGGCTCAAACCAGTTATGCAATGTCTGTCCCAGATCCCTTCCTGGTTTAAGATAAACCAGACACCCCCAGCAACCTGGCATGTTCTCTAGGCTGAGCTGGGCAGGGCCCTCTGCTCCACAGCAGGGCTGGCCCCTCCTCTCTGCTCCCTGGCTGCAGCTCAACAGATACTTGCAGGAACAACAGCGTCTGCCTGCCTTCTCCCTGCAAAGCAGGGATTATTCCCCCCTCCCTTCTGCCCTATGCAGACACCTCAGCTTTAGCTAGCAGACTGCATGGTGGCTACAGTCCATGCTGTGGGAAACAACCAAGGCAGACAGACTTTTTGGAGCTAATCAACATGTAGCTTAATATCCTCCCTTAGAAAAGCTGTTTAAGAAGAGCTGTTTGCTTCTCCCCCCCACCCCCCATTCCCTGCTAAGCAGGAATTCCCCCTTCCCTTCTGTCTTGCTGAAAGGTGTCTGTGTATTAGCTAGCAGACCACATGTTGGCTATGGTCCATGCTGAATCAACAAGTAGAATCAACAGATAGCTGGTAATGTCCCTCTGTTGTTTTCTTAATGGGATGATAAACACTGAGTTAGGGGTTGATAAACACTGTTATCAGTTCCCTGATGAGCTAATCAGAGCATCCCGCTGGGGTCTGGCCACACCCCCCTCAGCTCAATACTGTTCAAGGGAAGGATAGGTTGCTCTAGCACACCCCAGCTTCTAGCTTGAACCACTTCAGACATATGCCTGCATGTCTGGGATGTCTGTGCAGTTACAAAGTGATTAACCTAGCCAAGTTAGACTAGCCTGCAAAGATTGAATCAATTCAGGCTCAGGCTTTCTGAATGTCTGTCCCTAACCCCAGACACAGGGAAGCCCCGTGCCCTGGAGGCCTGGGCCACACACCCTCTGCCCCCTATCCCCCCCCCTCCCCCCAGAATCCCCACTCCAGTCATGCAAGTAACCTGGCTTCCCCCCATCTATGGGCAGCACAAGCAGAATGGCCCCACTCCACTGCATGAGCAGTGCAGCCACTCCCCTGAGTACATCTCCAGGAAAGGCAAACCAGCTGCACTCTTGCCATGTAGGCCATGCATGCAGCAACCTACTGCTCCCAGCCCTGCTGTATCTCCACTCCTGGGGGAGGAAGCAGAAGGCAAGGGAGGAGGGAGAGCCTAGAGATCCTAATTGCCACTGTGGCAGCAGGAAGGATGAGGGGAGTGGCAGCTGGACAGGAGACTGGGGCCACATTTTAACCTTTCGTGGGCCAGATGCAGCCCACCAGCTACCAGATGGACAGCTCTGAGTTAGATTATTTGCTGTGTGCAAGGAAGGATGCATAGCTGAGGCTCTTCAATAACAGCCCAAACAAGGGACAGCTGGCAGTAGGCAAAAGGCAGAACTAAGAACTACATCTCTTAACAAGCTTTTGTGTTTCATGTAGAAACAGATCCTATTTTAGTTCCTTCCTATTTTGTCTCTGTTGGCCACTTCTTATTTCTGCAAACACTAGTATTATTTATTCTAGCTTGGTTCAATCAGCTCCCCATTTCTGTCTGCTTTGAAATCATATTCTACAGATCACACAAATGTTAGCACAACAGCACTGACTGAAATGTTTCGTTTGTCAAAATGTGACACTAGAATTTCACCCAAATGCTCTGCAAGTCTTTGAGAGAAATGCAAATCTCTTACTATTGCTATCTACAAACTACATCACACCTGTGTGTTTATTGCTACAAAGGTAAGTCCCTGTGGTTAAAAACACAATGCATTGAAAGTATCTGGATATAGTACCAAGGTAACTGGTATGCAGCTGGCAGAAAATTAAACTTAACAGCAATTTTGTATTTGTTTTGAGACAAGTGGAAAGGAGATGATTGACTGCATAAACTGACTTCTTTGATAAGAGGACTTAAGAAACTGGTGCCCATTTTATGTGCCAAGGACATATGTATAGATAGCCTAGGGCAATGATTCTCAACAGAGATCTGTTCAAGTGTGCCACAGGATGCCACATAGTATTAGCACTGCTAGGTTTACAACATGAGTCACAAAATAAACAGAGATTTCAGAATTCATAGAGTAAAAAACATTATTACTTTTCTGGGTTCTTTGCAACAGAAGAATTGCTCTACTATGCTTCTATAATAAAAAAAACAAGTGAAAACTAAAAGCTGGCATTTTCCCAGGGGTGTCCTGAGTCTGAAAAGGTTGAGAACTACTGGTCTAGGACAGGAGTATTCAACATCCAGCTTGCAGGGGCCAGAACCAGCCCCTGGCATCCTGTCATCCAGCCCATGAGGCTCCCTACAGACCCATGGGGAACCATGTGGGACTGTGGTTCTGGATGCCAGATTGAGTGCACGGGGCAATGCCAACCCTGATCCCAGCATGTGAGACTGGACATAGGTGGCCTGGGCCCCCCAGTGCCAAATCCCAGCATGTGGAACGGGGGGATGGCATGAAGCCCCCAGCTCCTGATTCTAGCAGGTAGAGGTGGCACAGGGCCCTAGGAGCCCAATCCTGGCACATGGGGTCTGATCTGGTCCATGGACCAGCCCTGTGCTCCTCATCTGGCTTGCAGGGCCAAAAGGTTGAGCACCACTGGACTAGGACAAACTAAACAATGTCTTCCTATAATCCAGTTGAGAAATCATGCCACAGAATCTAAGCTGTCTGATCCATCTCTAACTCTTTTTTTTCCTCTCTAGACCATCAATTCCAGGACATCATCAACTAGAACAAATGCTAGTTTACTGAAGCAGAGTTGGTAGCAATTAAGGATCAATGCAAGAAAGCAAACATTCCTAGAGAACAGGATTTCTCAGCTTTTTCTGGCTGGCAATCTCCTATTTAATTAAAATATTCAAATTCCTGTATGTTTATCATATTATAACAGAACACAAAATTGACTGTATTTTGCCAGAGACTCCATATCAGACAAGTGTGGAGGGTTTTCTTGTCTTTAGATTGTAATACAGTTTTCAGTACTTTGGGGCTTCTCTGGTTATTTTGTGTGATCTTTATTGGAGGTACCAAAGACTATTGAGTCAAGTTCAAGGATTTGCTCATTTTTTCATGCTGCTGGCTCCAGCACATTTAAACCACTGATGTAGTCTGCATCTTTGCTTCTCAGGCACAATGGAACTTTCTACCAAGGTAAAACTTGTCCTTTCAGGAGACAGTTTTCATGGGGACAGATCTATATCGAAGTAACTCCTCCAGGAACTAAAAACCCTCACCAACTTCTTCATTTTGTGCTCCAGATGAAAGGGACACTTCTTTGATCTTCTCTAAGGTAAACAGTTAGCAGTATTTGCATAAAATAATCTTTAAAAAAAGCCCCACCAAATCACAACATTCCACTTCAGACACTATTCTCTCCTATGGGGAGAGGACTAGAAAGAGATTAAACCATATCGTAGATCTAAATCACTTCCAGCTGGAAAACACTCCTATCCATAGTGATGAAGTACAACCCTCAGTCAAATAGAATAGTATTTGTCTTTGTACGCTGGACAAGCATGTGTGTGAAGAAATTCTGTTTGAAACACCCTATTGGGAATTGCCTGGTTTTCTCTTTTATTTTGTAATGAATTGGAGGTATCAATGGGGAAAATGTAGTTGTAGTTCATATTGACATCTTTGTATATAAAAGTGTTTGGGTTTGGCAGTTCCAGGCTCTGAGCAGTGGCCTGATCTACAGCTAATTGTAGACCAACAAAGGCTTTCTATTTGAATGCACTGGACTTTGGATCAGGGTTCAGGTCTGCAGAGGTGTGAGGGGAGTGAAGTGCAAAGATTCTTCCCCTCTTTGTGTTCCTGTGCAGAGATCCAACACAATCTTGTCAAACAACATAAATACTACTTTCTGCTGGTGCTCCCATGAGTGCCAGCTACCTCAAAAGGGAGGGTGTGAGGGCAGTGCTGCATCTCCTCATTAGCACTAGCTAGATCATTTGACCAGTTGCAGAGTGGATCACATGCTGCCTTGCTTGAAATGCCAGCAGTGGACCTCTGCATGTAAGATGTAGCTGAGTCAAGCTATAAGTACCAGAAACAGGTTGCTCTCCTTTTACTCTAGCCTAACCACCAACTCTTGTCTCTCATCTAGAGGGGTGGTGGCTGTAGAGGCTGGGGCATCTCCCACATTTTGTGAATGGCTCACCTCCCCACCTGGAGGGTTGTGGCTTTTTTTGGCCATTCTGGCCAGAAATTCTGGCCACCACCTATCCCCCCACGGTTGGTGTGTTGCGCTGCTAATTCCCCAGTGGAAGTGCCATGGGGTGGGAGGAGGAGCCCTGCACACTGCTCAGATCATCCTCAAGGGTGGGAACAAATGCAGGCATTGGCCCCCAGGCACTGGAGACCCACAGCATGCCACTGGTCTTATTCCCTGTGTTTATTAAGCCACCAGTGAAGGTAGTAATTTAAATTAAAGAGTTGTCATCACTTGTTATAATAGCAAACCAAATCAGCAATGCACTATGAGGCACCAGAATCTTTTCACCAAGCTTCCTCTTTCTGGGAATCCCCTTTGCAAGACAGATTCTTGGGACCTGCTTACAGTGTCCTGGGGTCCCTTTGCTACAATCCAGGTTGTCATAAGTCACAGAATTACTGGTTGCATTTGACCACCTGGTGATTCTTTCCCCTTTGGTCTCTGTATCTTCAGGGGTGTTTTCTCACACTGTTTTTGCTCACAATGTGGGTGTAACCCTGTCTCCACCCACAATTGGATTATCTCTTTACCTGAGGGCTACTGCTGCTCAACAGTTATAGTCCTCCCCAATCTGGGACTCTCAACATGTGGGTCATGTCTCACCCTGGGCCCAGGGTTTGGTTTTTTAATTATGGTTTCTGCCCAAAACCATCACTTTCAGTTTCCTTCTGTCCCACAGGTCCAGCGAGTCTGGTGCTGTCAGCGCAAGTCATCCTTGCCCAGTGTCGTCTGCCAAACCTGCTGCTCCGGTGTTTGCTCCCCAGCATCTCCGCGCCAGCACCGGTAAGTAACATTCCCCATCCTGGTTTCTGTTCCGTGGTCTGTACTCTACTCCCTGAGATTGGGAATCTTCCCTCCCCTTAGGAGTCTCGGCATCCCTTTTAAACTTTGCACGCCCCTGACATCATTTTTCTGTGTCCAGTTAAAAGGGACCATGCTTGTGTTTCTTTTTGTCACGCTGAGTATTTCCCAGTATTAGCTCATCTGCCAGGTAAGTGTAGCAGGGGTGGATTCTGCCTCCTTTCTACATAGGACTAAAATAGCTGGAAAAAATCTTCTTTACAAGCTATTGGATACAAACACCCTTCTTCAGGCTGAGGAAGCACCTGCAGTTATTCTGGCCTCTTCCTGAATGGGATAGAAGAGAATAGAAGCCAGAGGCCAGTGTGCAAGAATGCCAGTCAGTGAAAATGCAAATTGAGGCAGTTCCCAGCACCCAGCCCCAACTCCCCTGAACATCTTCTCTTCCACTTTTAAGAGTGAAGAGGTAGAAGAGATTGAGACTGGAGAACCTGGCTCTGGAAGCAGTAGAGGTCCTGGGATTCAGCCAAGAGTCTGCAGATGTGGAAGCATGACAATAATTGTGAGTCTGTTCATCCTGCTCTCCCCACTACATTTTGGAGTTTTATGGGGGGAGCAGAACACCCATAACAAAAAGTGAAATGCTTCAAAACAGTACCTCATTTCAAGGGAAATTATTTTGGAGTTTCAGACACTTTTGGAGTGTTTCAAATCTCTTCTATGTTTATAGACCGGTCCTTGGAAACATTTCAAAGTTCTATCAACTGTTCCTTCTGTCCCTATCCTCCAGTGATCCATTGAAACTGTTTGCTGGTCCAGTCCTTTCTCACAGTAAAGGAACCTAAACTGATTGGAATCCAAAAAAAATCATATTTTCCATTAATCTGAACATTGAACTAAATCACCAGTAAAAATTTGCAAGATTAGCACCTGTCGTCTTATTGAAGCATTGCAACAGAAATTCCATGGATTTCTGAGTGAACCCCAGCAGCACCTGGTGGTGAAATTGTTGCAAGGCATGGAAAATGTTATTTTTGTCCGTATGTCACATCCACAGTGAAAAAAATAATACGATAAAAAAATTCTCTTGGCACAAATTCAGCTCCTAAAAATAAAACATGTCAGAGGTGTTTTAAAGTACCACAATAAGAAATAACTAACATGATTTCTTTATCAGCGATTTGGATGATGGGGTGAAAAGCAACCTGTTCAAATTTGCTGATGATACCAAAATTTGGGGTGAGGTGGGCATGCTAGTAGGGAGGGAAAGACTGCAGCAAGACCTGGATAGGTTGCAGGGGTAGGCTAACAAAAACAGGATGCGTTTCAATACGGACAAGTGCAGGGTGCTGCACTTGGGCAGTAGTAACCGGCAGCACACTTATAAGGTGGGAAACTCCCTTCTTGAGAGCATGGAGGCAGAAAGGGATCTTGGAGTCATCATTGACTCCAAGATGAACATGGGCCGACAATGTGAGGTCACAGTCGGCAGGGCTAACCAGAACTTATCGTGCATCCACAGATGCATCTTCAGTAGGTCCAAGGAGGTGATCCTCCCCCTCTATGCAACACTGGTCAGGCCACAGCTGGAGTACTGTGTCCAGTTCTGGGCACCCCACTTCAAGAGGGATGTGGACAACATTGAGAGGGTCCAGAGGAGGGTCACCCACATGATCTGGGGACAGCAGGGCAGACCCTACAATGAGAGGCTACTGGACCTGAACCTGTTCAGCCTTCACAAGAGAAGGCTGAGGGGGGACCTTGTGACTATCTATAAACTCACTAGGGGGGACCAGAAGGGTTTGGGGGAGACCTTGTTTCCCCCAGCGCCCCCTGGGATAACAAGGAATAACGGCCACAAGTTGTTGGAAAGTAGGTTTAGATTAGACATCCGTAGGAACTACTTCACAGTTAGGGCGGCTAGGATCTGGAACCAACTTCCAAGGGAAGTGGTGCTGGCTCCTACCCTGGGGGTCTTTAAGAAGCGGCTCGATGCCTACCTGGCTGGGGTCACTTGAGCCCAGTTCCCCTCCTGGCCAGGCAGGGGGTCAGATTTGAAGATCTACAAGGTCCCTTCTGACCCTACTTCTATGATAAAATGAGGTGACAACGTGGATCTTCTGACATGATTAAGCTCGTGAAATGGTGATTTTTGTAATGTGGACACAGGAAAAGTGCAACGTGGGCAACTGCCCAGGGAGGCTTACAATAGAAACAGATACTAAAGTACTGAAGTTTAGCTTCTGCTTGCTAAGGGATAGAATGGACACCTGAAACCATTACAGAAAAATCAGCTTGAAGCCCAAAAAGTTCCCCTGGTCAATTGGTATAATTGATTAGTTTGTCTATACTTTTAGTTCAATTGCTGCAAAACTCTTGTGTTGATACTGTTGTTTTAGTTTCAGTGGTTTATATTCATATATCCAGTACCAAGTAAATTCCTTATATGCTTCTTCTAAACTGAAACAATCTACTTTGAAATAAGAGTGTTGACATAGGGCTTTAAATCAGTTTAACACAATTGGTTTTTAAACCATCCGAAGCTAACTGAACTAGTGCACTAGTACAAACACAGGCACATTTTTCTTTTTCTTTTCTTAAAGTTTTGATAAGTAGGATGTGGGAGTTTACTTCTGGCCAAAGGAACTGTCTTTTTTTTTTTTTCCCCCTCCTTTAATTCCTTGGTGATTCCTAGCTTTTGTTTTTTTGTTCTTTTTTTTTTGGTTTTTTTTGGGGGGGGATTGTGTATGCAGCTGGAAGGGTTTTCTTTGATAATTCCCATAGACATGGTATACTATAAACAATGGAGGTGAAAAATTTAGAATGCTCTTGATGAGGTAAAGCTGGTTAAGAACAAGATATCCCCTCCTGCTTTATTAACCACATCTGTTTTTTTCCCTTTTTCTAGTTACAAAATTGTTTACAAATTAATTCTAACCAACAACCAAGTCCTTGTTAGGATTCAAATTCAAAACAATTAAGCATAAGACTAATTTGAAAACCATATGACTTAAATGTGCAGATTCTTATTTATTTTGATGAATTAAGAACTTTGAATATTCTGCTTGGACAATTGTTATCTTTGCTGTGCCTTACTGGAAAATGGGTCTTCAGGACAAAACCATTTAAGAGCTGGATACAGAAATAAATAATGATTTTTTAATTTAATTTAATTTAATTTAATTTTAGAAAAGGAGGTATTTCTGAATATAACTCATTCCTTGGATCAAGTGTAACACTATTATAAGTCACCTATAGCAGGGTCCCCTAACCCCTGCTACTTGGAGAATATAGGAAGCCAGCATCAAAGGGCTGCAGTCAGGTAGGCATCTGAGCAAGTGCCTGCTGCAGAGAAGTAAGCAGCCAGGAGAAGCTATAGACAAGACCTAAAGTGCAGCAGGGGACTGCTTGCTCACTAGCTGCATAGGCACAAACAAAAAAGGCTCCAGGCAGGTAAGAGAATAATGGCTGCAGCTCAGTGGCATAAACTGTAGCACCTGAGAGTAGACCAGAGCAGGCTGAGTAGTGGGCTAATTAGAAACCTGTGGTCAAGATGGAGGTGGTGTGATTGGAAGCAGTGGAGCCTCAGCCTACTAGAAGCTTGTCTTCTGAGCCAGAGGGCTCAGTCTGGTGCTAACATATGATGAAGACCAAGCCCCTTTGAGCCTTGGCCACTAGAGAGGGGAATTCAGGCATCAGAGGTACTTGGAGAAACTGCACAGAGCCTGTAGTTAGAGAATAGGATTTTCCTGGGCCCTGGAGAAACCTAGCAGGGGATCTAGTTTGAGTAATATCTGGTAAAGTACTGGAGACTTGGATTATGGCTACAGGAGTGGTGTTGAGGCCATAGGTGGGTGTTTGAAGGGTACTCTGTACCTAGAGTTCTGCCAGGTCTAGGTGCAGAAGCCCTGGGGAGCTGAAGCAGTACTAACAGGGTTGGGGGCCTGGAAGTTAGGTGACCACCTTTTAAAAATGGAAAGGCGGGACACAAACCCATGCCCCACCCCCCACCTGGCAGTATGGCCAGAGCAGAGCTGAGTCCATGGAAGGCAGGGGAGGATACAGGCTGCAGGCTCAGGGCTCCCTGTCCTGCTGCCTTCCATCCTGGGAGCCACATGCCATCATGGAAAGGTGCCCCCTGCCTACCCAGCAGCAGTGGGAGGCACAACTCTGCACTGCTGCCACACCCACTGCTGCTGAGTGGGCATGGGGTGCCTTGTCATGGTAGCATGGACAATGCAGTGCTCCCAGTGGCAGCAGCAGTGCCAAGCCTCTCTGCCCTTTTGTGCCAGGTCCCACCTGATGGTCCGTGGAGGGATACGGATCCCCAAGCCCAAATCCTGCATCCACCCCCACCCCATGCACAAGTCTGAGGAGGCACATGCCCCCCCCCCCCATGTCTCCTTGGGAGTGTGTGCAGTGGCAGGGACCTGCCCACCCCCTGGATGAGTCACCTGTGGCTGTGGCGCTGTCCCACTCCCAGGCTGGGCCACACATTTCTGCCCCAGCCCAGAGCCCCACACACTGCTTTAGCTGCGCACTGCCACCAGCCCCAGCTGCCAACCCTACCCCACTCCCTCCCTCACCATGGGGGGCCTCAATCTGCCTTCACCCATCTCTTTCCTCTCCCCTCCCCCCCCCCATAGGCTTATCTGCTGGGAGCTGCTCTCCACACTGCCTGGCAGTATCCCCAGCTACATGCATGTATGCATGTGCACACTTGCACGTGGCATCCCCTGCATTCTGACTCCCCCCTGCCACACCACCCCAAGTAGCCCCTGCAGACTGGAATTCTGTCAGCCTGCAAGGGGAAACCCATAATTTCCTGTTTTTCTAATGTGAACAGAAAACCCAGAACTCTGCACATGATGCTGGGAATCCAGAACAAATGCTGCCTGGAGTCATTCAGCCTGGGACCTGGGTTTGATGTTCCCATTTTGGGACTGTCCCACCCAATTAGGGACAGGTGGTCACCCTGTGGTGGGCCAGTAGGGGGTGCTCCTGCATTGAGCCACCTGCCTCACAGTGCCCGACCACCTTCTGGGCTCCGAGTACCTCCCTGGGGGTGCCTCATTTCCGGCTGACCCGCTTCCTGAAGTATACCTGCAAGCCGGGGGGTAACACTTCTACCACCCAGGGTCTGAACTGATCTTGGACCTATGCCCCCTGGGAAACACAGGCCTAGTAGTCCTTGAGGGTACTTGACCCACTGCAAGAACTTGGGGTGCTTCCATCAGTCTGAAGCACAAATAGTGGTCTCTCTTAGTCAGCTGAACCAAGGGGACCCCAAGGCATAATCTAGACCCTCTCCTAATAAGTCTCCCATGCTAGATACAGAGGAGAACTTTATTGGTTACAAGGAATAGGTTTGGAATATGATACAGGGTAGAGCAATATCAGAGAAATACCTTATTGCAAACAGTGGCATGGTAGCCTTTGATCACGCATCTGAGTTATTGCAAGCTATATATCTAGTTAGATCTCAAGTTGCTTACTCACAAATATCATCCAGAGGCAGGTGGAGATTCCCTCTGGAGGCAAGCAGTTCATTGAACACGAGTTTCAAGAGAGAGAGCAAGTTTCAAATGGTCCAGCTTCTCTGAGAGTTCTCATCATGGCTGGTGCCCCCGCCTCCTGGGCAGTCCTTAACGTATATAGCCCTTATGACCTCATTTACCTGATCCAATGAAGGCCATCAACTGTTGGCTGCCAGCCAACCAATTTGAAATGCATCACTGGTTGCCAGGTAGACTGGCAGGGTCTCTAACCCTCTCCCAGTCATGATGACATTGCTTAGAACAATAGGGAGTATAAGCCCCCAGGTGTGTGAGGCCAGTCATGTAGGCAGAGGGAGCAGGTTTCTGCCTCCCTCAGGAATGTGTCCAGCTCAGGTTATAATTCAGGGTTACCTGAAACCAATGGGGCCAGGGGTGTCTGCCCTCTGCACTGACCATGATAACCAAATTGTCAGATTATTCCCCCATCTGATAGCAGAGGTTGGGGAGAGACAGAGATGGCATTCTGCTACACACCCCACCTAGAAGGTGTGCTGATCAGAGAGCAGCTTTGCCAATCAGGGACTTGGGGAGCTGAAGCAGTCCTACAAAGACCAGGGGCCTTGAGGACTCAGAGACTAGAAGGCAGTAGCCTCAATGGGATAAGGGACCAGTACACATTAACAGCTTTATTATAATTACATACCTTATATGACACAAATTTGCTGCTGGGACTTAAGGTTGAACTGAAAAATTTGCTGGTGGTACTTAAGGTTGTATTGTTTTAAATTGGTGCTGCACAATCTGTCAGTTTGGGAACCACTGACCTAGAGAAAATGATGGCTGACAAATAGCAACAGTTGTTACTCAAAGTATGATATTGCCTGATGTGGGACAAGTGGCCTGAAGTGCACAAGGGCTATGCAAACACTGGGTGAGAAATCATGACTCCACTGCAATCAATAACAAAACTTCCAATGGCTTCAGTAGAACCAGGATTTCACCTCGTATATTTAGTAATTCAACTGCCAAGCTTGTGGCAGAAGGTAAAATACAGTCATGGGAATTAACTAGTTAAAAAAAAGGTGAACTTTAACTTTTTTTAAAGTAGAAGTTAAAAGTTTTTTAAAAGTGAAATCCGGCTTTCCCAGCCAGAGTTTTTCCTGACACAGCCACTCTCTAGGACTTAATTGGAACCATATTTCTTTATTGAAACCCAGGACTTCTTGTTTGAGACAGAGTAGTGTGCGTTCCTATGAGATATGGTCTCTTAAGAACTACAAGTCTCAGAGTTCCTTAATTCATCCTGGCATTTTCTGTGGATATGCAGAAGTCAACAGGGCAGCCAGTTGGCTGCAGGAGAGGGAACAAGCACAAGCAAGCAGAGACATTGATCCCAGTAAAAGTGGGAGAAAGTAGTGAGGGTGAAGCGAATGATGACTTTTTTAATTTTAATGAAGATCAGAACCAGCAGCCCAGGGCCCAAGAAGTTGAGCATTACTTCTCATCTGTGAGAAACTTATCTGAGATGTCACCTCCTATGAAAAAGCTATTCATGCATTATAACATAAGCATTCCGTCATCTGCCCATGTAGAGCGATTGCTCAGTAGTGGGGGCTTAGTTTTGCAAGACAGAAGAGGAAAATTGTCAGATGTAAATTTTGAAATGCAGCTTTTGCTGAAGTTCAATAAGCATGTTTAAACAGTTACTGCTATGCAACTGAATATTCTTTTTCTCATTTAAACTGATTTTCTTCAGTTTCTTCAAAATGAGACTTCAGTCTAATTGTGATTTTCAGACACTTTCATTATTTCATTGTATCTAATTCAGATGTATTTCATGACGTTTTGTTACCTTTTGAGCAATAAAAATTGTAACAACAGAGACTTTCTGTGGAAACAGATTTCATTTGTCACCTGGCTATGAATATCTCCTTTCTGTTATTCTGGTATACCTATACGATGCATTGACTTTTACAAAGTACTTCACATGGAGTGGGTGAGAAGGATCTAACATTACATAAGTATTGGTAAAATGTTATTCTGAAAACTGTATGACAAGTATAACATTGTTTTCAGGTAAAGCAGGGTGAGTTCCGAGTAAATTAGTAAATATAAAAAACTAGAACTCTTGGTTCCAAAATTATGCCTTTTATTAGACCAACTGGAAAATGGCAAGAAAATTGTCTTTTTTTGCAAGCTTTAGGGGTCAAAGTCCCTTCATCAGGCTCAGGCTACCAAGTACACCCCTGAGTAAATTTGTATGCTTCTGTGGGCTGATGGAAAAGAAACACACTCATTGCATTTGAAAATGAAAAATGATGGTTAGAGGCAATTCACCGTGTTTCACACATTTCTCATGAATCAACTTAACTTTTAACTAGTTACTCTCTTTTTAACTTACCTTTTAATTGGTTGAAAGTGGAAATATTTAACTTTTAACTTAACTCAAATTAATTTTAAAGGCTGCTAACTTTTAACTTTAACTATTTACATTTTTCATAAACTTTTCCCATGACTGGTAAAATATTTATATGCAGCTCTTGCCAACCAAAAGATGGGACAACAGTTATGTTAGCTAGCACAGAACAACATATTGTTCAAATAAATGCATATATGCTACACAATACACTGGTGCATTTGTAAAATTATCCAACCATGATGCATCTCGAAGATAATAGAGATGTCTGTAATCCTACAATGTAGAAACAAGGGCTAGGGAATGTGGCAGTGGCTCAAATATCTCTTCAGACAGGACGCATTAAAGTGGGTGGGGTGGGGAAAGCAAACTTTTTGCTTTACATGGCACAAATTAGGCCCTCATCCCCTGCAAGTGCCACTCCAATCCCCTTCCCCCAGCCTGATCTGCTACTCTGTTTCCTGCTCCCAGCCCTGGGCTTCCTGCCATGCTGCTGCTCTGCTCCCTGCCTAGTTTGCTGCCTTGCATTCTGATTCCTGCCCTATCTGCCCCTGTGCTTCCTGTCCCCTCCTGAATCTGCCACATATCACACACAGACTACCCTTCCATTTGTGGCACCTGTGCCACAAGTTGGGGTGTAATTTAATCAGCACACTTGGCACATGTACACAATTCATATGGATAAGAAAACAACTTAGCAATCACTTGTAAATAGGTGACTGTAGAAAACATGAATGACTAACCACTAACAAGAAAAGCAGTGAGCCCCATTTCATTTTATTCCCTTCAAATGTTCTTACCAGAATTTATTTTTCATGTACCGCCTGATACAGTGATAGACTTCAGGAGATTTGTTTCCACTTACACCTATTTTTTTAAATCAACGAGAGATTCTTTTATATTTAACCATGATGATCACAGATGTGTATAAAATGCACTGATAATTCTATTCTTTCTAAGTTACCTCATCCTATAGTGGATACAGTCATAGCCAGGTGATACACATGACTCTTTAGGGCTAGGGACAGACATTCAAAAAGCCTGAGCCTGAATTGATTCAGTCTTTGCAGGTTAGTTTAACCTGGTTAGGCTAAATTAGTTTTGTAACTAGACAGACATCCTAGAAATGCAGGCACATGCCTGCAGTGGCTCAGGCTAGAAGCTGGGGGGCACTAGAGAATCCCTCCCATTCCTTCCACAGCACTAAGCTGGGGGGGAGAGTGGCCAGGCTCTGGCAGGAGCTCTGATTAGCCCAGTAGGGAATTGATAACAGTGTTTATCACCCAATTAATAAAACAACAGAGGGACATTACCAGCTACCTGTTGATTGTACCTGTTGATTTAGTACTGACCATAGTCAGCATGTGGTCTCCTAGCTAATACACAGACACCTCAGCAAGGCAGAGAGGAGGGGGGAATTCCTGCTTAGCAGGGAGTGGTGAGAGGGTGGAGGAAGCAGCCTGCAGCCTCTGGAGCTCCAGCCAGGGAGAAAAGAGGAGGGGCCAGCCCTGCTGTGGAGCAGAGAACCTTGCCCAGAGAGCATGCTGGGATGCTGGGGGTATCTGGTTTATTTTAAACCAGCAAGGGGTCTGGGACAGACGCTGTATAAACTGGTTTGAACCAAATCAGTTAAGTCTGATACTACATTCAACCAGGTTTATCTTGAACTGGTTTCAGCCATTTTCAAACTGGCTTATGTGCACTGAACATCGCTTTTGTTATAGGTTTAAACCAGGTTCTGATTACTTAAACCAGTTTATGTGTGATGCCTGTCCCTAACCTAGAAGTCCAAGATAATGTTTTATTGTTCAGCTCTATACTTTGTTAATCTGTGAATTCTTACTACAATTCCTCTTGCCACCCGTCCTCTTCACAGGGCTCCTCCACCCCCATACCCTGCTCTTTCCACACCAGATGTTTAGAATGCGATCTCTGGGTTATAGTCCATGGATGCTGCACTAATACAGTCTTAGGAGAACTTAAAGGTCTCCTGAAAACATGAGCCATGAACAGTTCCCCATATTCAGGCGTATACCCTCACCAGTTCACCTCAAAGTCCATCCTTAGGCATACGTGCCTTTTATCTCTGGTGTCTATCTCCCCACATGTGTCCATGATTGTCTCTCATGGCCGGGGTCAAATTCACCCCAGTAAATTCAATCAGGCCCCACCACGAATGATGCGTGCCCCCAGAGGCTGGGGTGGAGAGCATGGTGACCACCCACAGGCAGCGGTGATGGTGTCATCGGCAAGTGGGAAGCTCCCGCAGAAAGTCAAGGTGGTGTCAGCGGTACGGGTGGACCGAGTAGGGAGCTCCCACAGGCAGCTGTGGTGGTGTCAGTGGCAGGGAGGGGGTGGCAAGTGGTGACCTCCCACAGGTGCTAATGGCAGTACTTTTTGCAGGACATGTACCACCAATCTCAGGGGGTGCATATGTACCTGTGTGTAGCCTCTGCACGTCGCCAATGTGCCCTGCCTTCACTCATGGACCCTGATTGGGGGCCATAACTGGTTCACTCATTTCCTTGGCTAGCTCAGGGTTCTGTCCCTGTTGCAGGGGAGAACCCCTACCATTTGTCACCGGGCAGGCCCCCTTAGCTTTCAGATGCCAAAAGCCCTTGACTTTGACTGGGTTGGGTAATTGTTGTAACTCCACAGGTTCATGAGGTCCTGCTTGTTGGTCTCCCCTCTCTGGGGAAACACTACTTGCCCAGTCTCAGCACTTTCACTTCCAGGTCAGTGCTCAGAGCCTGTCTGGTGGTTTCCTGTCTGCTCAATCTTCCCCCTGCAGTGCCCAGCAAAAAATCAATTAGAGCCATATTCTTGCCTCCCATGCTTTATTTGGGTTCTTCCTCCACAGGTGAGACACTCTCCATCCACTGCTCTTGTGCCTTTTTGCATTTCGGGACAGGGCATGACTTCTGCCCTGTCACACTGTTGATATTGGAAGTGTCCTTGTGAAGACTTAGAAACATTTGTCTTCCATTGAAATTGGTCTGCTGATAATGGGATTCTAGGATAGAATTATCATCTAAAAGAGATGGCAACATCTGCAATAGATTCTTTCTTCAGAGAGGAATTCAGACTAGTAGCCATTAAACAATGTTATTTATTCTAATCCTATAGTTAATGAAGACAGTTACTAAATTCAGAAATATCCAAATCTCTTCCCATAAAGAAAAGATTAACATTTCATTCGAGTGTTAACATAACTTACTGTTTTCCTTAGATACTTTCTAGAGTGTTTTGGTCAGGTTTTTCCAAGATACCACCAATAGTCACAAAAGTTTTATCTACTGTATGAGCATAGCCACAGGGCATGTACAAGGTTCTACCTTCTCACCCCTCCTTCATTTTTTTTGCCCTTTGTTATTGTGGAGGCTTATTTGTTTGTTTTTTTGGATGTACATTGACTTAAATAGCAATTGCAAAATCTTTTTGTGTTGGAAGATAAAGTGTTGGCTTGTAATAAGATATCCCTATTTTCTCTAGGACATTTGTTATTTGATAGTGGACAGAAACATGAGTGGAGGAGAGGAAAAAAATAATGATAAACAAGCAGTAACTAAACTTAGGCTAACCATCGGAATCAGGGATAACAAAAAGTAATTCTTCAGATATGTGGGAAGAACAAAAGCAACATTGGCCCACTGCAAGATCAAATGGGGCAGCTGATATCTGATGCCCAAAAAAAGGCCAATCTCCTAAACGATTACTTTGCGTCAGTTTTCTACCTGCCCAAGGGGGTCATGCAGTCAGACCGGACGCAAAGCATCCAGGGCTTGGGAGATGACATAGATCAAGTGAGAGAAGACCTTGAGAGGCTTGACATCCATAAATCCGTGGGCCCAGATGGATTGCACCTGAGAGTCTTAAAAGAGCTGGTGGACATCATAGCATGTCCTATGGCCAAGATATTTGAAAGCTCATGGCACTTGGTGATGTACCGGAAAACTGGAAAAGAGCCAATGTGGTCCCAATCTTCAAGAAAGCGAGGAAGGAAGATCCAGAGAATTACAGACCTATCAGCCAGATGCTCATCCCTGGAAAGATCTTGGAGAAAATTATCAAGGGGTCCATCTGCAACAGGCTAATGGAAGGCAACCTACTGAATGCCAGCCAACATGGTTTTATTACTGGAAGGTCTGTCCTGACCAACCTCATCTCCTTCCATGACCAGGAGAAGCATTGCCTGGACAAGGGAGATGAGGTTGATGTCATTTATCTGGATTTCAAAGAAGTCTTTGACTTGGTCTCACATGATGTCCTCATGACCAAGCTGGGGAATGGTGGACTCAGCCATCTCACGGTCTGATGGCTGGGTAACTGGCTCTGGGGTCTAGTTGGTGGGAACAAATCAATGTGGCACAAGGTTACCAGTGGAGTCACCTAGAACTCAGTGCTCAGGCTGGTACTCTTTAATATCTTCATTAATGATCTGGATTCAGGCATCAGATGCGGACTGGCAAAGTTCTAGGATGACACTAAATTATGGGGGAAAGCAGTCATGCTGGAGGACAGGCTGGGGATACAGGCCGACCTGGACATGCTTGCAAAGTAGGCAGACCCAAAACCCGATGGCATTCAATGTAGAGAAATGCAGGTACTTCACCTTGGGAGGAAAAAACAGCATCATACTTATAGGCTTGGTGATGCTACACTTGCTAGCACTATGACCAAAAAAGACTCAATCAAGGGGGTCTTGATTGACCACAAGATGAACATGAGCCCCCAATGCAATGCCATGGATGGCAGAGAAAACCAAACTCTGGCATGCATCCACCAGTGCATCTCAAGCAAAACCAGGGGTGTCATCCTTCTGCTTTACTCAGCCTTAGTGAGGCCGCAGCTGGAGTACTGAATTCCAGTTTTGGGCCCCCCACTTCAGGAGGGATGTGGATAAGCTTGAGAGAGTCCAGAGGAGAGCCACCCATATGATCGAAGGCCAAGAGAGTAAGCCTTACGAAGAGAGGCTAAGGTACACAAAGCTCTTCAGCCTGGTGAAGACAAGGCTCAGGGGGGACTTGGTGGCTGCCTATAAGTATATAAGGTGGAGGGGGTGCATCAGGATCTGGGATAATACTTGTTTACCAGGGCTCCCCAAGGGAAAACTGGGTCTAATAGCCACAAACTTCTAGAAGGCCAATTCAGACTCAATATAAGGAAAAGCTTCTTTACAGTCCGAGTGTCCAAGGTCTGGAATAGAAGTGCAAGCACCTACTCTGAACTCATTCAAAAGGCATTTGGAAGTTTATCTTGCTGGAATCATTTGATCCCTGCAGACTGCCTGCCTCTGGCAGGGGGGCTGGACTTGATGATCTCACGAGGCCCCTTCTAGCCCCTTATGTCTATGAAGTCTATGAAATCTATGAAATAGTAAAATATATGGAAGTAGAGGGGGAAATAGCAATATTATTCCAGAACTAGATTCTTGAACAAACAAGACTACATGAATTTACAAAAGTTTTTCCTCCATAGGAAGGTAGTATCATATTTTCTGAAGTGAGCAACTGCATTTGCCATTTTAAAACAGGCTTTATTTAACAACAAATAAACTGTTGCATGTCTGTTCAATACCAGGCACCTTTGGAAAACTTTGGGTAGATTAGATAAAAGAGCATGGTGAAAGAACAATAGGACATGTAGCAGACTTACCTTTTGAGCTCTGGATGAGTCCTTGACTTGAGATTCTGCAATTCTGATTGGTGGAGCCCATCCATCAATCAGAAGCAAGCCAGGGTGAGCAAGGCCATGCTCTTTCCCCAAAGGAAGGGGGCAAGGAGCAATCTGGACCTGGTATGAGACTATACTCTGCCAGGTCCAGAGAACTCTGGGGGTGAAGCCTCTGAAACGTATAAAAGGAGAGTGTGCTCAGCACACTGGGAGAGAGAAAGATGCAGCAAGAAGAGAGGAGCTCCAGAGATGACTGTCCTTGGGACTCCGCCTAAGCCTTGACAGTGCATAGACTGGCACATGGTGCTCAGGCTCTAGGAGCCTCTTGAGGTGGCTTGAGCCTGTGAACCTGGCAAATGGCTGGGTAGGCAGTGTGTGGATCAGCTCACAGAGAGCCGGCCCTGGTAGCAGCTCGAGGCTGCTCGGGCCCCACACAGTGTGCAAGTCAGCACATGGAAAGCTAGCCCTGGGAGCAGCTCCAAGCTGCTCAACTTAGCCCCAGCTCTAGGCTGAGTAACCAGAGGCCTGCAGTATGGCTCAGCATTAAAGCAAAAGAGCCCCGGTGCCCAGAGCAGGGCCTGGGGAACAGGAGCTAGTAAGGGCTCAGCTCCCATTGGAGCACCCTGGGTGCCCAATGTGGGACACCAGGCCATTTAGAGGAGCTGAAGGCACTGCCAAAGAGAGGTCCTTGTGGGACTGGCCACCAAGGGACGAGCCTTGGATGCTTCAGAGTGGGAGTCGCTGGGGAAGTGGGTCCTGTAGGGGAGGTGGGCTTGGGAGAGGAGAGTCTGCAGCTTCTACCCTCCTCCATTGTGGGAGAGGGCTTGTTCACATCCCAGGGTGCCAAAAGGGAGGGGCTCCAGGGAACACCTTGTGGGGTGCTTAGTGCACCCCATATTGTTGTTGTTTCATACTGTAGAGGTTGATAGAGTTATGGGTACTCCTTAAGGGAGTTTATATGGGTTTATCTGTCTTCATTGTCTACATGGGTTTATTATCTATTATCAGAATTTACTTGTATTGTTGCCTATGTATCTCTATGGTGTTGCTATCTCAACCTACCTGAGTTTATCTAAGTTGATGTTCATATGTGTTTATTGTGTTGATGCCTTGATTACCTGTTCCAAAGTGTTAATGCTTATTCTGTGAGAGGGGGTTAATTATTGCATATGGTGTGAATCACCGAGTTCATGTTTTTGCAGTTCCTCGAAGTGGTGCAATATGTTAGTTGCACGTTATTGTATAAGGTGTCACATACAAATTCTGCTGTAAATATTTAATGTTTCTTATTCATATTTATTTATTGTAGTGATACATTTGTATATGGTTGAGTACTTTGTCTTGGCCTGGGTCTGTAGAGAGGAGAGGGAACTGCTCCCAGGTGGCAGGCCCCTCTCTCAGCGCTCTTGTCTGACCACCATCCCTTCCACTGGCAGACAAGGCACACCCTTGGGTGTACCTGGGCTAGAGACCAAATACTTTTAACGGCAATTAACTTTTAAAATCTAATACTCATTAATTGAGTAGCCAAAGATGTATGATTGTTTTCAATGTTGTAATAAGCAGAGTTTAGTTCTTCACTTTCCATAAACCAATTTATTGAAGGACAAATTTAATTTTCAATAACTTTAGATATTTTCCTGATGCATAATGAAAAATATAGCACATGCAAAAAATTGCTACTATAATTGCTCAAATACAAGCCTTCCATACATTTGCATACAAGGAAACCACATTAAATACACTGGCAGCAGTTTAATGATAGACAAAAGCAGTATGTGCTCAGTAATGAAAACCAGCTATGATGTTTATTAAATACAGCCAACACTAATCACGAGTATAAAACATATGGCCCATATAGAAACCTACCACAAGAATCAGTTAAGATAACCTACTGAATACAATGCATATGTTAGTGCCCACTGCATGCAGTCCCTCTGCTGACTCAGTATCAAGTTATGGTGAGCCACTACATTGCACACGTTTCAATTTCCTCTTCACTCCCACAGCTGATCTGTGCCTTTCTTTCCTTTTTCCAATGATTCCTGTTTCTTCACCAGCCTTAAATGTCTGGCAAACATCACTAAATGGGGTCCCAGACAGTTCACCCAGAATCCCTCTGTTGCCCCTTCTCTCAGCCTATCGCATATGATTAGTGTTGCCCCACCTTCTGTGAGGTGCAGTTGGATCAGGTTGCCCTGTACTTCATCTTCATATAAATTTTTGGAGGATCCCAGAACTCATGAAAAGAACACCCAACATGAGCAGGGGCATTAATTAGTGCATGGATCCTTTGTGGGTGGGATATCCAGGATACAAACACATACTGAGCTGTGGCGTCACCCTGGCTTGAAATGCTAACCCTAGCCCAATGACTTATATGGTAAATCATGAGCCCTTTGGCTTTGGACTAATATCATGTATGAGGACAGCAGCAGTGACAGCAGCAGCGGGTCCTCCAGCAAAAGCGACAGTGGATGAACTGAGTTTCTAAACTCTGGATTTAGGGGCAGGACTAAGAGACAAGGAGTTTTAAAGGAAATGATGATTTGTGGATGGGTGCATAGATTTGCCATTCTGCGGCTATGCGTATTGTAACGAGTACGTGGATTCCTATGGTGGGTTAAGAATACAATAATCAGTGACTAGAAGCTGTGTGTGTGTGTAGTGTGTGTGTATAGTATGTGTAGAATGTGTGTGTGTGTATATATATGTGTGTGTGTATAGTGTGTGTATATAGTATGTGCGTATATATATGTGTGTATAGAATGTGTATATATATATGCGTATGTATATAGTATGTGCATGTATATATGTGTATAGTGTGTGTGTAAATATAGTAAGTGTATATGTGTGTGTAATGTATATATAGTATGTGTATATATATGTGTGTGTGTATAGTGTGTATATTCATATATTTAAATTCATACCTGCAATTAAGATGAAATTACTTTGCATTTAAACCCTTGTGTGCATACTCTTCTTCAGAATAAAGTAACTTTAATTTGATTTAGCTTGTTTCATTCCCAACATGAAATAGGAAGCAACCACAGCAGAGCTAAACTTTACTCATTCTAGCCAGAAGTGCTGGAGCCTAATCCACTGCTTTGGAGCAGCCCAAAAACTACCTGCACCAAACTATCCATCAGTTACCCCAAACTATTTCAGTATCAATAGAGCAACTCTGTATGTGTGTATAGTGTGTGTGTGTGTGTGTGTATAGTGTGTATGTGTGCGTGTAAGTGTGAGTGTGTATATGTGGGTGTGTGTAGTGTGTGTGTATATATAGTGTGTATGTATGCATATGTGTGTATAGTATGTGTAATTAGTGTGTGTGTATATATGTGTGTATTATGTATAGTGTATGTGTATGTGTGTAGTGTGTGTGTATAGTATGTGTATACACACATATCTGTATGTACAAAAACATTGTACTATATATAAGTAGGTACAAAAGTGCAGCTTAAAGGAGTGTTTATGGAGCACCTGTGCTAAACCTTGCAGCAGTTCCAAAAAAAGGTAAAATGTGTCAATTCTGGGTGAACTAAGTCTTTGGGTACTATATGCAAATTACTACAGGTATGTTTATTTCATGGTCAGTGTTTTCAAATTTGCCCTTCATTTCTATGTGTTCAGGGAGAGCAGGGTCTGGCAATAAAGAGGGGGAGGGAAGGGGCTGCAGGAGGAACAAGTTGGGGGGGAAGAGGGCAAGGGGGCCACCTGCTCCCCACCCTCCGTTTTTATTTTCCCTGCTGTAGCAATGGAAGGGGGACACATGCAAGGCAAACTTCCAATCATTAGATTCTATACCTGGAACATTATAACGTATAAAATTTCTATATACAGAATGTAATCATTGGGGCATCATCTTATATTTGAGGTAGTCTTATATTTAACTAAATATAGTATGTTGGACCAGAGGAGTATTCTCTGTAGTCTGACCTTAACTTTGACACTGACCCTCCTCTAAATAATTTGGCTTTTATGTGTTAGTCTGTTTTATGGTGTAACTGAAAATGTAAAAAAAAAATAGAGAAGGTATTTTTCTGACAGATATGCTGGCAAAGCATTAATTAAAGAGGAATAGTAATTCAGATTAATATATCTGATAAAAGTATTGTTTCATATTTTACACATTACTACTATCTTGATTCAGGCTGGTTTTTACTGACATCAGTGAAAATTTGTCTGAGTAAAACAGGTAGGATCGGGCCGTTTGGGAATGCATTCTTGTTCAGCATTCAGGAAACAACTGTGGGGGCTTGTGGAGTGTTTTATAAAACCATGTAATATATATTTATCTGTGAGAGATTAAGGTGGGATTTGGGAAGAAATATTGTTCATATTTAAATACATATGAGCCCTGTGGACTGAAGCTGTTATGGGTAAGGAGCTCTCTGCTCTCATCTATTGGTGAATGAAGGGAAGAACAACAGCCTGAGCCATTTATTATATCTGGTTGAAACTCATCATTTCTGTGCTGAGCGTAATTTTTATATTTAATTTATTTTTTAAATTCTGATTCATAAGAAATTCTCACAAAACAATTTTAAAAAATCTATTTCAAATCATTTGAAATGCGTTGGGTTTTTTTTTGATAGCATATCATGATATAGCATAGCATGGTACACAACAGCCACTGGTATGTGAGTTAGTTTTAACAGGGAACCCTAGCTACTTGAATTCAGCCCTAGAGATTGCCCAAGATGTACACATACATGAAATAGCATTTGTATTTCAGTATCAGTAGAGCAACTCTTTTGCCTTCTCACTGTTAGCACTTTCTTTAGGTAGCACTGCTTTTAAAATAAAGCAGGAAATAAATCTTTAAAATATAGTACAAATCGGTGTAAGAATAAGATGGGTCACCAATGAAAATTAGTAAGAGAACCACTTTTCCAATGACCAACCTCCACTTCTTACCCAGAACTAGCAAACCTTGTGTTTGGTAGTCCACTGTTTCCATGGGAGGTGTTCCAGAACCTCAATCTTTCTCTGCTGTGTCAGACCTTGTCTTTCCAATCAACAGGACAATTATTTCTCACTTACACTGTCAGATCTCCTTACCAGATATGAGACAGTAGACTAATTTGCAAACCCTAAAGAGGAAATTGAAAGCTGTTAAAGAGGAAAATTCAACCCCACAAGTAGGAATAGGGGCAAATAGAAATTCTGGAATTCTCCCTGAAGTGGAAGATCATCGAATAAGGGAAATCAGGCTCCAAGACTGCTTCCTATAGAAGCCCATTAAAGCAGAGCGGGTGCTTACCCAATCAGAACAGAATTTCATGAGGTTCACTGATCACTAATTATTTTGCCTGTGCAATAGCAGGCTCAGTTAGGTGTATAATTACATGCATGCGTATTTTTCAATTCAATTCTGTTTTCCAGTTGCATTATTGTTTTGTTTAGGTATTGCAATATTTCCAGTTTTCTCTAACTAATTTTTACTACTGCAATAAATAATAACTCTATTTGTGATGAAGTCATTTGTATTGTGGACTGAGAATATATATATATTTTAAATCAATTCCTAATTTTTTGTTATCCTCTAACTTAATCAAATCCAGAAAATAAAAAGTAGTCTTTTAATATATTGTGTGCACTCTTACTTAAAAAAAACAAACCCAAAAAACAAAACCCCTTTTTCCAGGAATCGCATATATGTGATTTTGCTCATTCTCCAGATGACATATTCTGAGCTAATATCAACTATCCTGGTTTTATCTGTTTAAAAATTGCAAATTCTCTGATAAAAATAATAAATTCTCTGATTTTAAATCCCCCAAATCCACATTTCCCCGTGATTATAATGAAATGCCACTTGTGTGTGTATATATAGCTATATATCAATATCTATATATATAGCTATCTTTCTTTCTCTCTAGATCTAGGTATGTGTGTGTGTGCTTATATATGTATGGGTATATACAGGTATACATAGGTATGTGTGTGTATGTATGTATGTATATGTATCAGTTGAACACAGTATTTTATTGATATATTTACAATTTTAAAGCAATTTGGAAGCCTACCAGTGCTTCAATCACTATAATAAAGTAAATTATAAATACGTATAAATTTTGGCATTTGATTTTGGGTTTTTTATCCTGGAAAATCAGAGCTATCCCTTGCCCCTTTGCTCACCAGGATGTGGGTCCAGTTGTCCCCACTATCACTGCTTTGTGGTGATGAGTAGCTCTGATATGCTGGTGCTCTGCCCACAACCCACCCCCTCCAGTCCTACTGGAGGGGGCCCCCAGCTGCCAGGCCTATGGGGCCAGGGACTCAGGGATGCAGCTCCCTGCCCCCTGTAGTAGCACCCGAGCCATGGCTGCCACCCACAGGAGGCAGCAGCTGCTGAGGCAGAGCACAGGGCAGAGCCAGGCTCCCTGTCCCCCATGAGCGGCATGAATGGAGTGAAGCCTGTCACAGGGGAGTGAATATGGGTAGCCTGCTGTGGGCTCAAGGCTCACCTACCTGCTGCCCTGCCCTCAGGACCTTCTCAGCCCAGCAAGCAAGGCCCAGCATGGCAGGGTAGAGCAAGGTGGGGAATCTCGGTTGTGCTGTGGGAGCTCCATGCCACAGGTGGGCACGGATTCCTCGCCATGGTGGCATGAAGCTCCCAGCGGTGGCACTGAGCTTCCCCACCCTGCTCTGCCCTGCCATGCCAGGTCTCGCCTGCTGGGCTGAGGAGGCCCCAGGAGCCAGACAGCAGGGTGGAGAGCCCGAGCCCACAGCAGGCAGCCTGCACCTGCCCCAGTGCACAAATCTGGGGGGCATGTGCCCCCCATGCCCTCCCAGGAGTACACGCAGTGGTGGAGAACCACCACCCCCCATCCCCTGGATGAATCACCTGTGGCTCCATCCTGCTCCCCACCCAGGCCCTGTGGCCATGCATTCTGCTCCTGGGCCCCAAACCCCACTTGCTGCCCAGGCTGGGCAGCAGCACCAGCCCTGCCTAACTCCCTCTCTCACTATGTGGGCCTCAATTTCCTCCCACCTCCAGACTTACCTGCAAGAACCACTCTCCAGGCTACCTGGAGACCATGTGCATTGCGCTCCCTGCTCATTGTCCTCCTCCTGCTCTCCCAGCCCTTTGCAGCTGGGAACTCTGCCAGCCTGCAAGGGGAAACCCACCATTTCCAATGTTTTTCACCTTAAAATGAGAAAATCTGGGTTTTACCACATTTTTCCATGGTGAATGGAAAACCCAGATCCCTGGTTATAATGTAGTTAAACTAAATTATAATAATTGGTTGCTGCTGTAGATGGGCAAGGTGGGTTGATCAAGTATGGCAGTTCCTATGCTCCTACTCCACTATAACCCCTTAGAAATATTCCTGCTGGGGTGACGCTGCTACTACTATTAGTAAATGAATAAAAACAATCACACTAGAAGGTTGTAGTCCTTCTAGGATGATAAACTAGTCATTAATCACCTTTAGTGGACTAAAAGTCTGGAAACAAGTAAGTAAAGGTAAAAAACATGAGTAAAACGGACATTATTTTAAAAGAAGATTCATCCTTATAGTATAATGAATAAATGTAGTATTTATTATTCATCCAGCACTTCCTAATAACAATGCCTAACAGTTCTTTTTTCTTTCCCTCAAGGAAACGCCATGTTTTGCCTTTTCTTTACTATATTGTTAAGTAAAAATGGCACATTGCTTACTCATTTATTTATTTTTTCTGAATACAAAAATTGAAACTGTCAATAGAATTCTGCAGTGAGCATTTTCACTTTGGAAATGATTAAGTAATCATAATAGCAATTAACAAGGTGCAAAGAAGGGCAGGTAAATGTTAGAAATGCAAGGAAGAACCTTTATAAACCAACTTCTTCCAACGGATGGTATAGTATTCGTCTTTTTTACTATGTTCCTATTTTGATGTAGGTCTTTTGGGGAAATGCTTTGTGTATTTACAGCATTTTTGGTTGTAGTTGTGTTGGTCTAAGAACATAGGCAGGCAAAGTTCTTTGAGTAGATGTGATATCTTTTATTACACCGAGTAGTTGGAAAAAAGTTCTTACCAAGATTTAGGGCACAATCACCCACCCCTCTACAGGCATAGGAAGTCCCTGCTGTTCTGAGGTTTCAAGGAATGAGAGAAGCTAAAAGTGTGACAGGATGTAAGTGAGAATGTAAATAGGTAAAAATTAGGAAAACAATAGGTAAAGCAGGGAAGGGGGGGAGGGAAAGCACAGGTGGGGGGAGGAGCTAAAGGTGAGTAAAAGAGATTCTACAGTAGTAGTAATTCAAGGTAGAAAGGAGTCTGTCTGTGAAAAAGGAAATAGCTGGAAATTAGGAAGACAAAAAGCAGAAAAGGAGGGGAGTGGAGAGGGTGGGGGAAATAAAAGTATAAAAAGTCAGGTCTGGTAGGTACCTGGTGTATTAGATGTCAGGCAGGTTGTAATGTATTATAAATTCAATGTCTATATTGAGTCCATGATTTTTTGTATCTAGTATATTTATGAAGTGAAGTTTGTAGGCTCGTCTATGAAAAGTGTGTTGAAAATTCCTTTTGAGGATTAGAGCTGAGAGATTGGAGAGGGAGTGATTGTCCTGTGAGAAGTGTGCCCCCACAGGTAGTTGGGTATTCTTGTCTTTGATATTGGTGTGCGTTCATTCAGGTGCACAGTTGTTGTTTGGTTTCTCTTACATGTTTTTCATCAAGGCATTTGGTGCACTGGAGGAGATATATAACATTTCCGGAGGTGCAGGTGTAAGATCCAGGAATGGTGATGGTTCTGTTGTGGGCTGTAGTTATTGTGGTAGTGGTGGAGATGTGTTTGCAAATTTTGCATTTCTTGTCCTGGCATTGTCTGGATCCATTAGGTGTGGCTTGGGTCATAGGGAGTTTGCTTCTGGTAATGAGGTTAGCAAGGTTCAGTGCTTGTTTAAAGGCTAGGATGGGGGTTTTGGAAATATCTTTTTAAGAATGGGGTCTTATTCTAGTATGGGTTGCAATTCTTTGAGGATTTTCCATGTAGGTTCCAGGGAAGGGTGATGTGTCATAACTAATGGTGTGAGATTTGTGGGGATTTTTCTTTTTGTCCTGCAGCAAATCTTCATGTGGTATCCAGGTGGCTCTTTCAAAAGTGTGATCTGTCTCTCTGGAGGAGTGTCCTTGTTGGCTGAAGACCCTTTTGAGATTTGTGAGGTGGCAATCACGGGTATTCTCCTTGGTGCAAATTCTGTGCTGAGAGCTTGGCTGTATGTTACAGCTTTCTTGATGTATTTAGGGTGATTGCTGGTTCTGTGTAGATATATGTAGGTTGGTCCATAGGTTTCTTATATATCGTGGTTTGAATTTTACCATTTTGGATATTGATCGTGGTGTCCAAAAAGAAAATACTGGTACTAACAACTGATGGAGGGGTGATTGTTAAATTTTTGGTGGAAATCAGTCAGAGACTGCAGGAGGTACAAGGCATATTTACAAGGCATTTTCTTTACTTACTTTTAGACTGGAGTTGTAACCTACTGAAAAGTCCAATTACAGGTTACCACAGGCTGTAGTAACCTGTAATTGACCATCACCTGACCTATAGCTAAGAGTACTACCAGCCCTGGAAAGCCTTTATACTAAAAGTAAAGTTATGGGATGCAACCCTGACCCCAGGGAAGCCAATGGCAAAACTTCCATTCATGGCAGGATTTGAAGCCAGGATTTCATCCATGGAGCTTATAACCAATGATGATAAAATATTAGGAGTAAGATATTTGCAGATGTTATGATCTTTGATTAATTCACTTTTCTGCTACTGAACTTGAGTCTAGCTGTTTGTTTTATTATGATGTAAGTATTCACTTTAACTCAGACTTCAATGTCAGAGGAGGTGAAGTTACGAAGGACATGTGATTTAAACACATCTATGTGTTGAACCTATTAGAAGCTGTTGGTTCTCTTTGTCTTACATATTTAAAGAAATTGAAGACAAGCCTAACTAAATGTCTCTGTGTGGGTCTCACAGCAGTAACTAAGTATCTTAACCTTGGAATGCTAGACTGGTGCTATCGGAGATCAAATCTAGACTAGAATCCTCTGGAGTTCCAGTGACATTAGACACACCTGTCTCTAGCAATTCTAAAAGTCAGTTCCAAAAGTTATTGGAAACTTTAGTTAAATTCATCCCTTTCTCACTTAGTAATGTGTTGACTTGTCATTAAACTATTAATGACACTACAAATGCTCCAAGGAGGCACAATCCCTTCCTGAGCAGACATGCATGATGGGGGAGGGGTGGGGAGACTGCAACTTTTACTTCCTTTATAGCAGAAGTCAATATAGGTTGAAATCTCTTAACAGAATTTATCTTTTCAGGTGGAAAAAATCATGCTTAGAAAAAGCAATATCTATATATGGATATGATACCTATAAAAATGTAGATGCACTGGAATACATAGTCACTGTAAGATCATAGAAAACACCAACTATTAAACACTCCATTAGTAATCTTATAGGCACAAAGTCAGATTAATTAAAGATAGCACAGGGTGATATATGGTGGTTATGATTTTCAAGTTGGATTATTCCAGCTCATTGTACCTAGGAATGTGTCCCAAAATTAAAAACACTCCAAAGGATCCTAAGTGTAGGAGCCAGCTTCTTTAACAACAACAGATTACATCAACCTGGTGATCTTCTCCCCATAGAAAACTACACACATTTCAAGATATTGATGCCATTTTAAGGTTTTCCATGGCATTATTTCAAGTTCTTTTGCTGAGGAGTTCAGTAGATAGTTATTCTTAAGGAGTGATGAAACTGCCCAACATTTCCTGCCTGCAGGTAAGCAGGGGCCTGTGGTGGGTGGGACTAGCTAATTTAGCCAGCTGGAAGCTGGCTGAGTCGGAGGCAGGGAGGGTCAGGCTCCCCTCCCCCCGGCTCCTACTTCACCCAGCCCCACACGGAGCCATGTGACTGGAGCCTCATGAACAGGCCACACAAACAGGTGTGCTCCTGGGCCTGGCATGGGAGTTAGCGCGGGAGTTTGCATGGGAGGGTGCGTGGGAGGGCCTGCAGCCCTGCCTGTGAACTCCCTAGGGTAGGCAGTCCCAGCCGTAGCTGGCCTACTAGCAGCATGCCGCAGATGGGTATGCACCACACCCCTAGAGTCCCCTCGGAGTCTGCAGCCCCCTCCTCTTGCACCTCAGAGGCCTCCACCCAGACGGAGACCATAGTTCTGGGCTCCACGCAGACGGAGCCTCTGACTTTCAGCTGCGAGGGCTGCCTGATACTTTTTCAGGCTCTGGGGCCCAGGAGAATGGCTCTCTCCCCTTGTGGGGTCTGCTCCCTTTTGGGGTCTCTTGCGCGCCAGCTGGAGGAACTCCAGGCCACAGTCCCGAGACTGTGTGCCATCAGGGATTGTGAGCAGGAGATTGACTCCTACTGCCAGGCCCTTCTCCCCTGGGAGACGGAGGGCAGACCACAGTCTCCCTCCAGGACAAGGAAGGACTTAGGGACCTCCCATTCTGTCCAGCCAAGGGGTTCGACCAAGGTGGTCAAGGGCACCAAGGCCCGCCGCATCAAGGTCCCTGCCCCGTTGGAGCTTTGCAACAAGTACGAACCTCTTGCAGCCCCAGCAGAGCCTTCTGAGTTGCCAGCTCCTGCAGGCAACACATAGGCTTTACTGTAGCTACCGCCCGCACTCCCCCTAAGACAAAACACAAAGTGTTTGTTGTGGGAGACTCCATCCTGAGGGGGACTGAGGGGACAATCTGCTGCCCTGACCCCTTAGCCCAGGAAGTCTGTTGCTTTCTGGGAGTCCGAATCCGAGACACTGTGGAGAAGATCCCTGAACTCGTCCAGACCACTGACCACTACCCTATGCTCCTTATCCACGTGGGCACAAATGACACGGCTCGGAGCACTCCCAGCTGAGTCCTGAAGTGCTACAGGGATTTGGGAGCAGGGCTTAAGGGGTTGGGGGCACAGGCAGTGTTCTCATTGATCCTCCCAGTCTTGGGCTATGGGCAGAGGAGGGAAAGGAGATCCAGGTAGTCAACCAAAGACTGCGGTGCTGGTGTCATCAGGAAGGCTTTGGCTTTCATGACCATAGTCCACACTTCGGAGAGAGAAGCAGTAAGCTGCTGGGAAGGGACAGCCTCCACCTCTCTCTACTGAGGAGGAGGCTCTTCTCAGCCTGACTGGCTGACCTGCTCCATCGGGCTTTAAATTAAGCCTGCCGGGGGATGGGGGGACTACTGCCACTGCTGGCCCACTGAGCAACCCTTGCAAAGCCAGCAGGCCAAGGCAATTAAAGGATCCCACCCCTGCCTCAGCCCTGGAATGAACTGTGGGCAGGGCAAGGGCCCCCAAGGGGACACTTGCATGCCTATACACAAATGCCAGGAGCTTGGGGAATAAACAGAAGGAACTTGTCCTCTTGCTAAACACAAATAATTATGATGTCATAGGGATAGCAGAGACCTGGTGGGACTCCACCTATGGATGGCTATACCCTGTATAGGAGAGAGAGAGTGGACAAAATGGGTGGCAGTGTAGCTCTCTACGTCAAGGAAAGCTATGCGTTCCTGCAAACTGACATTGGCACCCAGGGTGGATGACTTGAGACCCTTTGGGTTAAAATCTGTGGGGAGCATGGTACAGGGGACACAATGGTGGGAGTATATTATAGACCCCCTACCCAGGATCAAGATCTTGACCTGGAGTTTGCCAGGAAATTGTCTGAGGCTGCACGCTCCCAGTGCATGGTTGTCATGGGAGACTTCAACTACCCAGACATCACATGGGAAGAGCACTTGGCTAAATCTGAGCAGTCGCAAAGCTTTCTCTTGTGCATGGATGAGTTCTATCTGATGCAGGAAGTCTATGGGCCAACGAGAGGTAAATTTCTGCTCGACCTGGTACTGGCAAACGGGGATGACCTAATCAGTGACCTACTGATTGAACGGAAGCTGGGTGACAGTGACCACAAGCTGATCACCTTCACTATCTGATGTAAAGCTGGTGAGTCAGTCAGTAATACAGAAGTCCTTGACTTCAAGAAAGCTGACTTTGACAAGCTAAGGAGGCTTGTCAGTGAGGCCCTCAAGGGCCACAACCCAAAAGGGAGGGAAGACCAGACGAGTGGTTGCTCCTAAAGGGAGCTCCTGGATGCACAAGCAAAGTCCATCCCATCTCAGAGGAAAGGCAGCAAAAGGGCACAGCAGTCCCCTTGGCTCTCCAGGGAATTACTGGACCTCCTGTGTCTTAAAAGAAAGACCTACAAAGGATGGAGGACTGGATCCACCACCAAGGATGAATACTCTGCACTGGTCCGGACCTGCAGAGAGCAAACCAGGAAAGCCAAAGCTGTGACGGAACTCCACCTAGCTACAAGTATCAAGGACAATAAAAAGTCCTTTTTTAGGTATGTGGGGAAACAGAGGAAAAGCAAGGGCAACGTTGGACCCCTGCTAAACCAGATGGGACACCTGACAACCGACGCCCAGGAAAAAGCCAACTTGCTAACTGGGTACTTTGCATCAGTTTTCCACCAATCCCATGGGACGCCCCAGCCCACTGCAGGACAGGGAGGTCCGGGTGAGGGAGATTCCTTACCTTCCATCAAAGCTGACCCCATGAAGGAACAAACTGAGAGGCTGGATACCTTCAAGTCAGCCGGCCCTGACGGTTTATTCCCAAGGGTACTCAAGGAGCTGGCAAGCATCATAGCTCAGCCCCTAGCACAGATCTTTGAGAACTCCTGGTGCTCTGGTGAAGTGCCCGAAGATTGGAAGAAGGCCAATGTGGTGCCTATCTTCAAGAAAGGGAGGAAAGTGGATCTGGCAAATGACAGGCCCATCAGCCTGACCTCTATCCTGGGGAAGGTCTTGGAAAAGATATCAAAGAGGCCATCCTTAACAGAATGGCTGACAGCAACTTCCTGAGGGATAGCAAGCACGGGTTTGTTGTGGGTCGGGCTTGTTTGACCAATCTCATTTCCTTTTACGACCAGGTGACTTATCACCTGGACAAGGGAGAAGAGATTGATGTTGTATAACTTGACTTTAAAAAAGCCTTCAATCTGGTATCCCATGATCACCTCTTGGCGAAACTGGCTAACTGCAGCATCGACCTCACCACGATCCGCTGGCTGGGGAACTGGCTCCGCAGTAGGACCCAGAGGGTGGTGGTGGACAGAAATCAATCATCATGGTGCACTGTGAACAGTGGGGTCCCTCAAGGCTCTGTCCTAGGGCCTATACTATTTAACATCTTCATCAATGATGTAGACATTAGTGTCAGAAGCGGACCGGCCAAGTTTGCCGACGACACCAAACTCTGGGGTAAAGCATCCACACCCAACGGCAGGAGAGTAATCTAGGCAAACCTTGACAGGCTCAGGAAATGGGTGGACGAGAACCTGATGGTGTTTAAATGCAAGGTTCTCCACTTTGGGAGGAAAAACCTGCAGCATGCTTATAGGCTCGGCAGTGCTATGTTGGCTAGCACTACGGAAGAAAGAGACTTGGGGTCATGATTGACCACAAGATGAACATGAGCCTTCAATGTGATGCTGCGGCTAGTAAAGCAAGTAAAACACTGGCTTGCATCCATAGATGCTTCTCAAGCAAATCCCAGGGCATCATTCTCCCGTTGTACTCAGCCTTGGTGAGGCTGCAGCTGGAGTACTGCATCCAGTTTTGGGCCCCACAATTCAAAAAGGATGTGGAGAAGCTTGAGAGAATCCAGAGGAGAGCCACACGCATGATCACAGGTCAAGAAAACAGACCTTATGATGAGAGGCTGAGAGCCATGGGACTCTTCAGCCTGGAAAAGCACAGGCTCAGGGGTGATCTGGTGGCCACCTATAAGTTTAACAGGGGTGCTCACCAGGATCAGGGGGAATGTCTGTTCACCAGAGCGCCCCAAGGGATGACAAGGTCAAATGGTCACAAACTCCTCCATGACCATTTCAGGCTGGACATAAGGAAGAACTTCTTTACTGTCCAAGCCCCCAAGGTTTGGAATAGACTGCCACTGGAGGTGGTTCAAGCACCTACTTTGAACACCTTCAGAGACATTTGGATGTTTATCTTGCTGGGATCCTATGATCCCTGCTGACTTCCTGCTCCTGGGGCAGGGGGCTGGACTCGATGATCTTCTGAGGTCTAGTGTCTATGAATCTATGAATCTATTAAAGAGTTAAGCTCCTGCAAGCAGGATTCAATTTTTTTGCTGAAGTTTATTAAGCCCCTTTCTTTTAAGAGGAAGGAAAAATGACTACAGGCCTCATTGCCTTCAAAACTAATGGCTTGTCTGCATGAGAAACTTAGATCAGCCTAGCTCTAATCAGCTTGTTAGCAAAATAATTAGACCAGCACAAAAAGCTGGGTGAACACTCGTATTCCAGTGTAGGAATGCTTACTTTTGGCTTAGTTGTGCCTTTTCCCAGTTATGCAGTCTTTTGCTCCAGATTTGTTGTTGTTGTTTATTATATTGCTTTAAAAGCAGATTCAGTTTGCAGCAATGGTGCTACCTGGTACAGACAATCTCTAAATGTTAATCATACTTCATTAGCCTGGCTTTCCCATAGTGTTTAAGACAAATAAGAGGAAGAAAAGGAAAGTGCAAAAAGCATATTGAAACACACAGACACATACGCCTCCTGAGAAAGAGGAGGAAATCTATTCCATTTCTTGTATTTTTTTCCCCTTTTGTTCCATTTGACAGACACTCTGGTCTTATGGCAGGTTAAATTCAACTTCGAAAATGTTGACCACTGTCAATCTAAAAAGAGCTAGAAAGATTTTAAAAAGCAAGCAAGCAAGCCAGGGTTAGCTTTCGATGTTTTTAAATTTCTGAAAAGTTCCAACCCCACAAATAAAGGTTTTCTGATCTCTTTACAAAAGTGGTTCTGGCCCAATGACTCTAACATGTATATGCAACACATCATATTGAATGTCATTAACAATATCACTTAAAAATTATATTACTAAGAAATAATGGATACCATGCATGGGTGACTTGATAAAATCCCATAGTTGTTCAGCTTCTTGAACATGTTTCTTAAACTTTATTCAGGTAATGAATTTAAAAATTTAAAATTTACTGAGAATGTTTTGTTTGTTCCTAAGTGAGGTCTATGAAACCTAGAAGAAAATATTAGACAATGTGATTATGAATCTTTAGTCATCCACACGTCCTAACAGTGGAATGATATCATGAAGATGAATTGTACTAAATACTTTGATACTGTAAAGGGATGCTATCATGTCCGTAAGATTTGGCACACAAAAATAGAGCATCAGGCCCAATTTCTGCTGCCAACAGTCATCACTCTATGCAGAGAAAGTGATCTTCTTTCTGCAATAATTAACCTCACCAATAGTTGTCTGTGTGAAACAGGGAAAGAGTTTAGATTTTGGGGTGAACTTAATGCATTATGATGCTTATTAATACTTTTTATTAAGTCATAACCCTCACTGTAAACTTGAAGAATGTTTTATGTTTCACAAGGGAAATTGTGATTAAGTGTGAAAACCCATTAGAATCTTAGCTCCCTTTTTAAGTAGGTTTTTTGCATGTAAATTTACTGTCCTTCTCCAATATCTTGATAAACAGAAAAGTAAAATCTTCTGTAAGTGCTGATTCAGTTGTCCAGATGGTGGTGCTATAACCTTTTTCTTTTCTCTTAGGGAAAAAAAAAAATCAACAATCCTAAGAAAAGCAAATGTTTTGTTGCTTATCATTTGTTCCATCAGTAAATAAGCATCTTTTTTTTTTTGTGCTTAAAAGGAATCATTAACAAAACAAAACAAGGACCTCTTACAATTCTTACCTGTGATACTTCATAACTCTTATTCAAGCAATTTTGAAATAGTGTATCCTTCTGTGCCTAGAGACTGTTTATTATTTCATGCACTATTTACTCATGTTAAAAAATGAAGTGACAAAGAATAGAGGCAAAGGTCTCCTGCTTCCAAGGAACAGTGGATAATATATTTGTTTGTACTATGGGATTGCAGTTCCACTAGAAGGAACACTTGACATTTTGATGAGTGCCTCCAGGGAAAAAAGGTACTAACTTCAGAACTTAGTTTTAATTATACTAAGGAGATTACATTATTCAAAAGCATCCCACTGCTAAGGTGCAACATTTCCTGAAACAGTTTAGTGGAAAATGCCACATTAATCAGTTCAGTATTTCACTCGAATGGTTTAATGATGGGTAGAAGTTTAAGGCACTGTAGTGAAAAGGAGAAAAGACATAGAATGTTCATTTAAGGAAGAAGTATCAAATATTTTTAAAAATCTCTTTCCAAAGTTTTATAGAGCTATGTCTAGAAAAAGACTGTGGCATTTTATTGTCAGTTGGATATAATCCACAATGACCTAAAACACCATGTAAATGTAGGAACATACAAGTCCTTCCTAAAGGCTCACAGTCACACAAGCTGTGCCCGCAAACTTCTGATAGTTGAATAGTTCTAATGAAAATATGATCAGCCATTAAGCAGTGTTGGCATTTACACTGTCAGAGTTAAAAATCCATTTATATGGGGATTGCTAATCCAGAGATGCTGCTTCAGTATGTCTATGAGAAGATTCGGAATACAGGACTGCATTGGCTCCCACATGAAAGGTTCTCCTTTGCAATAATAAAGGCTAGAAATGTTGGGCCAGATTTTTTTTAAGTTAGGCAGACTAATGAAAGTAAAATATATTTGCATGAATTACTTTCATGTCCAGTTACTGCCACTCAGTGCCACATGTTCATGATCATATTGGCTGCTTCTGTCTTCTAACATTATTTATACATGTGTACTTATGGGGACATTGCAAATTATGCATAAAATTGCCTGTGAATTTTGCATTGTATGCAAAAAATTTTGACAATCTGGCTCTTAATGTTTCTCCCCATGCCAAAAACAATAAGAACTTAAATTCTGCACAATCTGAAAAAGTCATCAGAAAACATTTGTATAGCTTGTGCCTGTTTGCAGGTTCTATCCAGATCCTGAATGATGTGAAATACAAAGGTGTTGGTGAAACAGAGGATGTAATAGAGAATTACAATTTTGGTCTCAAGCTTCATGAGAACTGCATGTAGGTGTCTTTCCATGCAGTATGCTTTCCCATTAGCAATCTGGGTGACTCCCGATACTCTTAAACACTTTCTAATAGAAGGTTGGAGTTATGCTGATGACTTCAGAGAGAAGATTGATGCAGCAAAAGACCTTTTGGGTGATAGTATTATGAAAGAAAGATAAAAGGAAGAAAAGGATATGAGAGGATGCTGGCAGTTAGGACAAGATGGCTTCAGGTCTTTGCATTCATTGCATTAATCTTAAAACTTGAACACATAAAATATATTACATATAATTTACATGTATGCTATTAAATATCACTGAGTCATTCATCATCATCAATATCGGCAATCACTCTCGGTCAAGGATGATTGTCTTCCATTATTGCCTCATCTGTGGGTCTAAAGCTGGCTGACAAAGCCAATCTAAGATCGACAGGTTCTATTGCAACTCAGGCACATGTTCCCATGCGGGGTGGGTAGCTCCAGATTCTTCATTCAGTCCATGACATGCTGTTTCTGCCACTCTTGCTTTTTCCATCTCCTGTCATTGTAGTAAGTTTCAAAAGTATTGAGATCCTTGCAAGAGACTCTTCCTCCATTTGGGGTGGTCCTAGGCAATAGTTTCCCATGAGTTGATATCAATGGTGCATTTTTTTCAAGTTGGCCTTGAGGACATCCTTGAAGCACTTTCTCTGCCCTCCTCTTGAGCGTATATCTTGACTGAGGTGGGAGAATAAGAATTGCTTCAGGAGTCTGAAATCAGACATGCAGATGATGTGGCTGGCCCACCAAAGCTGATGTCAGATGGTCATCACCTCAATGCTTGTGGTGTTTACTTGTGAGACGACACCAGCATTGATGCATCTCTCTTCCCACTGGACTCAAAAGATCTTTTGCAGGCAGTGTTGATAGTACTTTTCCAGAGACTTGAAGTCTCTCCTGTATGTTGTCCATGTCTCAGCTCCATGTACAGTAAGGCAGGGGTTATGACTGCTTGATAAACTATGAGTTTGGTTTTAAATCTGATGCCTCAAACTTTGAACACCCATTTCCTCTGGCATCTGAAGACTTCACTTGCACATTTGAAGTAATGTTGGATTTCTTTATCAATGTCAGCCTTCTGCAAGAGATAGCTTTTGAGGTATAGAAAATACTCAGCATTCTCCAGAGTCTCATCATGAATCTGAATTACGGGAGCTGGGGACTGCTCATTAAGAGCATGCTGATGGAAGACCATAGTCTTCCAAATATTAAGTATCAGTTCCATTTTCTTGTATGCCTTGGTAAAGATGTCAATGATTGCCTGAAGATATGCTTTCAGGTGAGCACACTACAGCATCATCAGCATGCGGGAGCTCAATGATTGATTGAGGGTCAGGATGATCTTGGTTATGGCTCAGAGGCAGCTGGGATTAAACAGTTTACCATCAATTCTGTAGTTTAGCTCCATTCTGGCTGACAGCTTGTTGGTGGTCAGATGTAGCATCACAGTAAGGAATATTGAGAAGAATGTTGGAGCAATGATGCAGACTTGTTAACTCCTGTCTGAGCCTCAAGGGATCTATGATAGATCTGTTACTGAGAACCACCACTCGCATACTGTCATGGAGCCAAAGAAGAATGATGGTGAATTTCAGTGAGCATTCATACTTCAGAAGGGTCCTCCATTGCACTTCTTGATTGACAGAGTCAAAGCTTTTTTTGAGGTCAAAGGCCATATAGAGAGGTTGATGTTGTTTCTGGAGTTTTTACTGCAGCTGGCAAGCAGTGAAGATCATATCAGTGGTGCCTCTGGATGCTCTAAACCCATGCTTAGGTTCTTGGAGGAGCTCTTCAGCAAGTGGAAGGAGATAGTTCAGGAGGGTTTTCACAATGATCTTTCCTGTGGTGGACACAATATGCTCCCTCTGTAATTTCCATAGTCAGACCTGTCTCCTTGAAGATTGTTATGATCATGGTGTCCCTGAAGTCATCTGGGATTTCCTTATCATTCCAGATGTTTAAGATGAGGGTGTGTAAGCTCTTCTTCCCCCTGCTTGAAGATTTTGACAAGTATTCCATCATTTCCAGGTGCCTTATCATCAGGGAACCTGTTTTTCTCCGATTTAAAAAAAAATCTCAATATTTGATTAAAAAAAAAATGTAACCCCAAATACATATTTTCTCATGATTTAAATGAAACACCACTAATATCTATATCTACATCTACATCTACATGCTATATCTATTTTTATAAAGGGCTTAGGGAATGACTCTTGAAACTCTCTAGCTTGGAGGTGGCGGTGGTGCAGTGTGGTGGTGGAGGGGGACAGAGGGGATGGAATGGGATGGCAGAGCGCTGCCATGATGGAGGGGATGGAGTTGGGAGGGGTGGTGAGGCCAGCACTGCTCACTCCCTTACCCCGCAGTCCTGGTCCTTGGGGGTGGTGGTGGCGTCATGGGGTTCTGGCGGAGGGGAATGGAGGGGACAGTGAGGCAAGCTTCCCTCCCCCTGCTCTCCTAGGAGGCTGCCCCTGTTCTAGGAGGCGGCAGCAGTGTGGGGTAGTGGGTGGCAGTGCTCCATCCCCGCCCACCCCCCCCATCATGCTTGACAGGCAATTCACGTGTGTGTGTGTGTGTGTGTGTGTGTGTGTGTGTGTGTGTGTGTGTGTGTGTGTGTGTGTGTGTGTGTGTGTGTGTGTGTGTGTGTGTATTCGTAATGTTTCATTTTAATTCATGGAAAAATGTGGATTTAGGATCACTTTTTAACTGAAAGTTGGGGATTTTTTTAAACCGGAGAAAACCGGTATCTCTCCTTATTGTTCTTCATCTGTTTGATGGCTTTCCTCATCTCAAAGATTAGAGGGATTCCAAGATTGTCTCTGTCTCTGACTGGGTGTTGTGGGATGTAATTAAGAGCACTTTGTCAACAACAGTCTCAATTGAGAAGGTCTTCAAAGTTCTGTTTCCAACAGGCGTTGATGGCTCCCCTTTCCTTGATTGGGTCTCCTCCATTCTTAGGTCTCAAGAGGGATGGTCCCTGAGTGTTCGGATCATAGATGGCTTTAGTGGCACTAAAGAAAGTGTGCGTATTGTGGATGCAGTGAGATATTGAATCTCCTTCGCCTTGTGTTCCCACCATCCATTCTTCATATCACAGGTCCTCCTTTGGGCCTCTGCCTTGGCTTATTGTTGATTTCAATTTCTTTTGCTTGGAGTTGGTGTCATTCTGCCAAGAACAAGGCCTTGCTCTTGTGGTTGATCAACTCTTTGATCTACCAGTCATTCTCATCAAACCTGTCTTGGTTTTTCCTGGTAGAGAATCTAAGTGTCTCTTCACAGGCACTGATAATGGTGGACTTGAAGGCACCCCAAATGCTGCCAACATTCTCCCATTGTTGTTGACTGGAATTTGCATTTAAGGCTGACCTGAATAACAAAGCAACAAAATGATCAAGAGGATGGATATTTTGATTTACAAGCAAGGATTGAAAGAGTTTAAATATGTATAGGTTGAGGGGGAGTGTGATACCTATGAAAACAGAAGAGAGATTAAATGACTTTTATGATGCCATCTTTTATATTTATAAATTTACATAGGAGTATTACTATGAGTAAAGGGAGGAAAATTGGTGAGTGTGAAAGACCTAGCCCAGTCCCCAGAGAAAAATTTCAGTCTCCCTCTTTCTTAGGACTAAAGAATCTCTTTTTTATTTCTCCTGCCATGACTTAGATGTTAAAGAAGGATCCAAACACATAGATAGTCCTAAGGGACAAAAATTATGTTAATTCCTGCAATTTAAGATTAGGGCTCCTCTTTACCAGTCTCCACCATCCCCATGAATGCTGGGTGGGGGCACGGCAATCATCCACAGGTGGCGGCAGCAGTGGCGGTGGTGGGGGCATGTTGGCGGTGGGGGGCGGCAAGTGTCAACTGGTGGTTGGTGACCACCTGCAGACACCAGCAGCAGCATCAGCGGTGGCCAGTGGCAATTGTTGACCGCCTGCAGACCCCACTGGCAGTGTTGCAATGAGGGTGGAAAGGGTTCCGATTCGATTCGGAGAGATTAAAGGATCCTCTGATTCGATTCTGTTTTGGAGATTCAGCCACTGAATTGGCTGAATCTCCACCGAATTAGGGACTGAAGCTTCGCACAGCCCCAGTACCTAGGTCCCATTATAGCCTCTACTATGGGTAGCTTACTTAGGAAAGCTGGCCATCCTTTCTCTCCTAATTATGGAGTCAATTTACTATGAAATAAAACATGGAATAAATTGCTCCAAAGTAATCATATTGTATATCTATACCCCAAATACCATAAAAAACAAGTATATCAAAACCTCCCTTTCCAATAGTGAGATATAGTAGACCATGGAATTATCGCCTAATGAAAGCCTTAGAAGCTTCATTATTTGGGATTTTATTTTAACTCGATTCCTCAAAATGCTAGAAAATGTATAAAGAATAATACTGCCCTTTGATAAGAGTGAGACTGGTTGCTATAACATGTATTTTCTTTCTCCAATGTCTAAGAATCTATGAACAGTAAATGCTTTGTTTTTCCCCTTTTGCTTGTTGGCTTTCTTGATACTTTACAAATTCATTAATTCCCAGTGGACTTTCCAATGCAAATTAATAGACTTAACCATAAACAATAATCCATCCAAACTGAAACAATCATATTTGATTTTGATTAACTATATAGAGAAATGCCACAATGCTTATATTTTGAGGCTCTTTTTCTTCACATGATCATTTTTTTTAAAGTTGCTATAAATGGAAATAAATTAGCCTCCAAAGCCCATTTGTTACATTTTCAAACAAGTGCCATCATGCTTTATTCCATCCTGCTTCTCAGCATTGAAAGGACTCTGTGAACACCTGCAAAACTACATAATTATTTTCCTTAAATCCCACCTTGAAACTCTCTTTCATGGTGATGCACATACTACAGAGAGAGACAAAAATCCCCATAGTCCATAGCAGTCTGACCATGGAGTAAAATACCTTCCTGTCCCCAAATATGGTGATTGGTTTGACTCTGAGTGGAGGGGCAAGACCTTTAAAGTCCCAGCAGGAGCACTGGCACATCCCAGCCAAAATCCCGGTGTTGGCTGCAGCCAACATCCAATGCCTCTGAAGAAGGCTTACCCAGGCCCCCCCCCCTCCCCGCCCCACACCCAAACGGAGCAACATGGGGGAGAAGGGAAATTCCCTTCCAGCCCCATGTGGCAACTAGCAAAACCAGTCTAAGTTATTGTATGGTGGAGAAGAGATAAGAAGCATGTACTCTGTTTCTTTGAAGTCCTACTTAGCAGATCCCTTCTAGGAATCAGTTTGCCCAATGCTTGTCACTCCTATTCTTAGCTATAATTATGTGCAGGGGAGACAGAAGGGCTGGAAATCAAGTACGGGGAGTGATTGCTGCTGGCAGGACTGTCTGTGCTTGCTGGTGAATTCAGAATGTCCAGGGGAAGGCTGAAGTGCCTTTGTAGTGTAACTAAGAGGTTTTTATGTCAGTGCTTTAGTCTAAAGGGTAATTCTGAGCATAGCTTTATACAGTAGAGTGGACAACGAAAGCAATAACAATCATAATCATCATTCACTGGGTCTGAACATGCAAGGGCCTGGGTGCCTAGCCATACCTTAGGGCAGGGCTGTCCAACTGGTGACCCACGGGTCACATGGTCCTCAAAGTGTTAGCATGTAGTTATCAGTTCTTGCCCAGCTTCCCCACCCTCACCCAAATTGTTCTTTTTGAAGAGCCCAGGAAGGGGCTGGAGCACCTGAGCTGCACAGCAAAGCTGAACTGCCAGCACTGCAGGTGGGTGGTGCATGCAACAGTGAGGGTTGGGGGGAATACTATGCATGTGGTGGGTGGGGCCAAGCTGCCTGTGCTGTGGGAAGCTGGGGGTACTGCCTGCAAAATGCATGCAGCTGGGAGGGAGGGGGAAACTAGGTTGTGCATGTGGCAGGGGGTGTGCTGAGCAGCCTGCATGATGTATGTGGCCAGAATGGTGGTGGGAACTGGGTTGCCTGCCTTGTGCAAGTGGTCAGGGGAGAAGCCAGGCTGCCTGTGCTGTGCAAGGCATGGGGCTTCTGGGTATCCCACAGGGGGAGGAGGAGAGCCAGGGGGCATCTACCCACACAGTTGTGGTCCCTGTATCTGTGGCCTGCCCAGTGTGCAATCTCTGGATGCCCAGAAGTTGGACAGTTCTTCTCAAGGGGAAAGCACTAGTTCCCATACACCTTGGCTCAACTTGGCCACGCTAGAGCTTTATATTCCTTTGGCTATACAGGTTTCTTACAATATATCTCTATATCCCATTCAAGATACACTCTGCCTAATGTACCTTCTTATAATTTCCCATTCTCCATCTCTTATAACAGAGGAGAGCATAAGGGCCCGATGAGAGCATTTAGCTATTTCCATGGTTTTTTGTTGTTGTTATTGTTGTCCGGTGGTGGCAGGCAGTACGGGGTGGGGGAGGGGCTGACTGAGGGGCAGGTGCCAGGTGGTATAGGTATGGAGGGGGTAGGGGTGCAGGTGCCCAGGGACAGAAATGGGCGGGGGGCAGAGGGGTAGGTGCTGGTATGCACTGGCATGGGGTGGGACAGGCAGCAGGGGTCAGGCTGCTTAACTCTGACTACTGCTTGCCTCCCTCACTGCCTGTCCCTACCATTGCTTGCTCCATTGCAGTGGAGGTGGGGATTGCAGGGATGAATTTAAGACAGGCCTCCAATAATTAGATTTGATGCATGGAAAATTATAACACATTTATATATTTTTTTTATATATAGAATCTAATTATTGAGTGGTTGTCTTAAATTCAGTCCTCTTGAATTCAGGTAATTACAGTAATTATATGCAGAAACAAATGGATGACATTTCTATTGGCTGCCTAAGTAGCCATTGTCAGTGGACAATTTACTTTAAATTTCACTGCAGAAGACAGCCTGCATATGGAGGCCATATGCAATTGGGTTTTTTTGCTGTCCTGTGCATCCCACTGGTTATTTCCCAAAAAGTATTGCACATATGTAGTTTTTAAATATTAGGAATCCAAGCCATGTTTCTATGTTCTTCCTTCATATCTGAAGACAAATTGTTACTGCCGAGCACCAGATAGGAGTATCTCACTGATCTATTAGTATAATTGGTGGTAATAATAATGAAGTATTAATTATCATTGTAATATAATATAGACATGCTTATTCCTTTTGTTAAATTCTCTCTCTCTCACTCCCCTTCCCCCCTGCCCCACCTTTTAGGCAGTCAAAAAAAATGTGAAAGAAGGGTAGGGCAATTGTTCCCATAAGCTGTGAAAGCACATTTCAGAATATAAAACTCTGGTAATGCTAGTTTCTGCTGCTTCTCTTCCTTTTGACATTCTTCTTCAAAATCTTTTCCTTAAAGACTCCCTCTGGCAGCTAGGAAAACTGGAATTCACTGTTACCTAGGCCCACTGTGCCCTCAGATTTGCATGCTTAGCTACATGGGTGACTGTTGCCTCCTGACTCTAGGGGGGCCCCAGCAGCTGATCGTGGTGACTGGGGGGTGGGGTAGGGGGAGGGGGTTCACCAGGTGGCTGATTGCAGTGACCATGGGTGGGGGGCCACCAGGGGACTTCCACTGCCACCATCTTGCCAGCAAAGCCAATTTCAGGGGGACATGAGCACTCTCCGTGCCCCCCTACCAGTCAAAGCACTCACTCTCAGGGGGGCACCAGGGCTCACTGGGGGGCACATGTCCCCCCCCCATCGCCTCCTATGCATTGCCTGTGCTGAGCTATATGAGCTGTACTCCTTTATACTGGAGAAAGAGATCTTTCCATAAGGACAGATCCTCTGCTGGCCCAAGGCATTTTGACTTCTGAATGGCCCATTCTGTGTTCATGCTGCTTTCAAATTATATGTCTTGAAGGTGTTTATACTTTAGCTTTCATCTTATTTTTCTTGTGCTTTATAGCTTAAGTTCTTGTTTCTTCTGTATTTCAGAAGCCTTGAATGGGCATTGTGGTGATGAAGTCTACAAGGCATTAAAATCTATATTTCACAATAACAAGCAGGAACAAATTTTAGGATTTCCAACTGGAATTCTTTACATCTTTTTTTTTCTCTTATTGATGTTTGCAGTTCCATTTTACTCTAATTATTCCCAGTGATACAGATAGGCAGGTATTCAGTCACTATCAATAGATGTTTCATTGCTGCCAGTTTTTCTTGATTATGAAATGTAAAGGTTCACATGGGAAAAAATTAGTCTTTCTTTTTAAAGAGCATTAACAGTATGGGGACTAACACTACAGCTACTTTGTAACTATTAAGACTTCCTGCCATTGTTTCAAGTAACGGTCAACATGCTGCTGTCAGTTACTTCTGGCCAACCTCAGAGATTTAGCAGGTTTACATTGCTTGGAGAGATGGAAGAATTTGGTACACAGTGGGTGCATCTACACATACATTTACTCCAGCCTAGATTTACTGTGCAGTAAGATACTGTGCAGTAAATGATTTTTGGCAAGGTGTCAGGTCCCTGCCAGGTCCCTCCAGCCTTGCTGTGCACCCCTATGGCCACCAGAAGAAGGTCCAGCCTCTGGCTTCAGCTGCCACCAGCCTGGAAGCCCTCTTTAAAACCCAGCCCTGCTCTCTGGGCAGTCAATTCCTGTGTTCAGAGGAGCAGCACGGCATGTGCAGGGCACCATGTGGCAGCTGTGTTTGTTCCCACTGTGCTATGGCTGCTCTAGTCCCGGGCCCCGGCAGTGAAGAACAGGGTCCCAGGATCCTGCTGGTTGCCTCGGTCACCCTGCTGGCCCACTGTGCTGACCATCATCTGGCCCAAGGCCAGCTTGCTCCGCCTGGCTCCCCTACATGTAGTGACTGCCTGCCTGCCTGCAGCATGCCCTCCCAGGGCCACTGTCACACACCTGCTGCCACCAGGGACACCAACAAGGGGCTCCATGAAGCCACTGCTGGGGCCACCATCACCCTCCTGGGCCTCCAGCCTCACTGCCTCTGGGCCTGCCATACCAGCCAGCACTGGTGGCAGCACCTGGTGCAGCGGAACAGAGACAATGAGCAGTGGGTGGGCCTTCCATATGACCCAGGCCACCTTCAGGGACCTGCTCTATCAGCTCCAGCCCTACCTGGAGTGCCAGGACACTGGCATGTGCCCGGCCCACTCCACCAACAGCTGCCTGGCTCTGACACTGTTCAAGCTGGCCGTGCCTGCCAGTCTCTGTTATGTGGGCCACCTGTTTGGCATGGGCAAGGCCACCACTGGGGGGCCCATCTTGGAGGTGTGCAGCACCATCCAGGACATGCTGGCAGACACTGTGCTCCATGACTATGACCCCCAGGCAGTGGTGGCAGGGTTCTTTGCACTGGGGTTACCCCAGTGTATCGGGGCCCTGGATGGGACCCACATACTGGTCACCTGACTGACTCATGGAGACTGCCCCTATTATAGCCGCAGGGCAGGGCCGACTCAACCCATCCTGTGGAACCTGTGGCCACAGGGGACCCCACAGCCAAGGGGCCCCCTGCAGCAAAGAACAGTCCAAATCAGTGCTGTAGCAAGGGGGGTATGCAGTTGCCCCCCGCCCCACCACCAACACTACTGCCAGCTTTTTTGGCTGCTCACCACCCACCCCTGCTGCAACCACTGCTGCTGCTGCTGGCTTCTTTTGCCTGTGGCTATCCCGCTCTCCTCCCCACCCACCCCCACCACCAATGGTGCCACTGGCTTCTTCATGTCAGGGGGCCCCAAAACTATATCTTGCAGGGGGCCCCAAAAAATTGCAGGCCAGCCCTGCCACAGGGGGTCCCACTTCATGGTCCTGCAGGCTGCCATAGGCCACCAGAGCATATTCATGCATTTGAACACTGGCTGAGTGGGCAGTACACATGACACCCATGTCTTCAGGAACTTGATCCTCAAAGGACTGGTAGAGAGTGGCAGACCTGCAGCTGGATGCCATCATTGTCCCACCCCTGCTCATTGGGGACCCTGTCTACCCACTCCTGCCCTGGCTGATGATACCCTACACTGGCCACTTGGACCCCCTCTAGGCCCATTTTAAGCAGTCCCTGGACCAGACCAGCACCCCAGTTGAGTGTGCCTTTGGCCACCTTAAAGGTGGCTGGTGCTCCCTCACTGCCTGCCTTGAAGTTGCTGAAAAGAACCTTTCCCAGGCCATTGTGGCAGCCTGTGTGCTGCATAATATCTGCAAGGCACCAGGAGAGTTGTTCTGTGAGGTCTGAGAAGAGGAGGTGCAGAGGTGGCCTGGCAGTAGGAGCCCCAACTGCAGCAGCAGCAGCGGCAGCAGCAGCAGGTCCCCTCCACCAAGGCACCAGGAGAGCTGCACGCCCCCCTTCCAGCAGGGGCCAGGGCACTGGGTGCATGAGGCTCTGCCAGCTCACCTTCTGGAGCACTTCCCACTCTAGCCTACCTGCCCTGCCACCCACAGACCCCATACTCCTTGCCTACCCCCAGCACCACTCTCATCCCAGGCTCAGATCCAAACAAGAAATCTTTTATTCCCCTCACAGTACATACTCCCCATCCATCCCCCATCTCTCCCCCACCAACAAAGCCCCCTTCTCCCTCCCTCTCCAACAAACTGAGCCCCTCCACCACTCTCCCCACCCACCAACAATAAAAAACTCTCTTCCCAGTTTGAAAACCATGTAGAGTCTGTGTTTTTGTCTCCTGAAGTAGGGGGCCATGGGGTGGGGGCAACTAGGGGCAGAGCCTGGGGACAGGTGGCCAGCGCCCCAGCCTCAAGTTGGTTCCCTACGGGTACACACACTGTGGCATGTGCAGCTGACAGAGGGCTTGCCCAGGGGTGATGGCAGCCAGTTCTCCTCTGGGGCAGGTGGCTCCTCCTCTGGCTGGTAGAGCCCAGGCCCAGCAGGGTCAACAACAATCCTGGTGCTGCTTCAGGATGGCCTGGCTCCATGCCTGCGTGGAGTCAGGGTAAGCAGTGGGGCTCGGCACAGGCAGGTGGCAGGGGCTCGGCCAGGGGCTCCTGTGGGCAGGAAGAGGCAAAGGATCTCCTCCCAGGCCCAGGAGGGAGCTTGCTGTGGAGCGGCAGGTGCCTGACATATGGCTTGAGGGGCTAGGGCTGAGGGATGGGCAACAGAGGCACACACAAGACTGCCAGGCCCAGGATGGTGTCTAGGGTCCAGGGGTTGTCATCCATGGCATCCACAGTCTGGCCCAGGATGTTATTTTGGCCAAAGATCTGGAGATGCTCCTGTTCCAGGGCCAGGAGCTTGCCTCATTGCTCTCAGTCTGCCTGGTCCTGCGTCTTCTCATGGGCAATGTCCTCTTGGTACCACCTGTGGCAGGCCAGTAGGGGGTGCTCCTGCATTGAGCCACCCACCTCAATGCACCCAACCACCTTCCAGGCTCCGAGTGCCACCCTGGGGGTGACTCACATCTGCCCAACCCCCCTCCTGGGCACACCCACTAGCCTGGGGGTACAACTGCCAACACCCAAGAATGGGTGTGATTCTGGCTCTGCGCCCCTTGGGAAACACAGGCCTAGTAGCCCTCAAGGGTACTTGACTCACTTCAAGAACTTGGGGTGCTTCCCTCAGTCAGAAGCACAAGTAGTAGTCTCCCTTAGTCAGCCAAACCAAGAGGACCCCAGGGCATAATCTAGACCCACTCCCAATAAATATCCCATGCTAGGTACAAAGGAAAACTTTATTGGTTACAAGGAGTAGGGTTGGAATAAGGTACAGAGTTGAGTAGTATCAGAGAAATCCCATAGAGCAAGCAGGGTGGCTGGAGTAGCCTTTGATTACGCATCTGAGTTACTGCAAGCTATATATCTAATTAGATCTCAGGTAGCTTACTCACAAGTATCATCCAGAGGCAGGTGGAGATTCCCTCTGGAGGCAGGCAGTTCCTTGATCATGAGTTTTGAGAGAGAAAGCAAGATTCAGATGGTCCAGCTCCTTTCTCTCTCTCTGGGTTTTCATCATGGCTGCTGCCCCTTCCTCCTGGGCAGTCCTTAACTTATATAGCCCTTATGACCTCAATTACCTGGTCCAATGGAGGCCAGCACCTGTTGGCTGTCAACCAACCGATCTGAAATGCATCACTGGTTGCTGGGCAGACTGGCAGTCTCTAGCCCACCTGGATGCCCAAGCCCCTCAGCCAAGTATGCGATGCCAGTCACGTAGGCAGAGGGAGCAGGTTTCCCCGCACCCTCAGGAATGTTTCCAGCTCAGGTTACCTAAAGAGATAGGGTAAGGTGTGTATCCTCTGCTGGGCTCACCCTAACCAAATTTTAACAGAGCAGAGTTTTTGGGGAGAAACAGAGGTGGCCTTCTGCCACACCACCTCTCCTGGTGGGCCAGGTCCTTCTCTCGCCACCTCTCCTCCTGGGTCTGGTCCTCCTGCCACCAGGGTTGGGCATCATCTGCCTTCTCCTCTGCCATCATCACCAGCCACTGGAGGAGGAGGGTCTGGTCTTGAGTGCACCTCTGGCACAGCTGGCACATTCAGAGGGCTCCAGGGCTGAGTAGCAGTGTCACTAAGCCTGAATCCATCCTGGGCCTGTGGGCTCTCCCTGGATCCAGATATAGGCCTTGCAGAGCCAAGACACAGAAACCTTTTGTCAGAGTTTGCAACATTTCTCAGTGATAAGATGCTCTGCACCAGGGGCCGTGCACTGCCTGGCCTCAGATCAGGGGTCGGTTGTGCACGGGTGCTCAGGGACCATGGTAAGTCTGGTCAGGCAGGCCTGGGCCCAGGTGTCCACTGGCCGAGCCCCCTATCCCCAGATGCTCCCTTGGGACCAGTGGTCCATTGGGTGCTGGCCACAGGCAGCCTGCCTCTCCTACCCCATCTCCAGGGTGGGACAGGCCGGGCCAGGCTGGGCCAGGCCGGGCCAGGCCAGGCTCCTGGAAGCACCTGCTATCATGTCACCCATCCTGCTGTGCTCCACCCATCCCACGGCTCCTGGGCTTGGGCTGTGTGGGGCTCTCAGACAACTGGGAGGAGGATCTGGCCATGCCCCACCCTCCCTGCAGGGGTTTTCTCCAAGGAGGCACCCTGGGACGGGTTTCCCCATGTCACCATTGTGCCCTGAGCATGCCCCTACTGCACATGCCCTGGTCAGTGTGTGATGATCTGTTTGTACAGGTTGAGGGGTGCCTGACCCACTACGCCCTTCTACTGATGATCTTCATGGTGTCCTAGGTGGACCTGGGGACCTGGTATGGGACTGTGAGCTACAATGGTGCAGGGGTCAAGCCCAGGCTGCCCCACAACCTCTGCCACTGCCTGGAGAACTACCTGTGGTAGTGCTACATGTCCCCATCCCCTGCTTCTCAGGAGGACATTGCTGCTGGCGTCAACACCTTCCCTGGGGTGTGATAGGCCTGTGCCCACCCAGCTATGGGGACATAGGCTGCTCAAGAAAGCTTTGAATTGTCTCTCTTCCTGCTGTGATGGGGGGTGGGGAGGGACATGGGGCCAGAGGAGTGCAGCTGAGCCAGGCAGGGAAAAGGGGAAGGGGCAGATGCAGGGTTTGGGAGGGCCTTCCCCACAGTGTGGGGCTTACCACGTGTCCATGGGAGGGCTGGTGAGGCTCCTCCCTCAATGCAGTCCTCCCCACTGGAGATGGTGTCCAGCTGTGCACGGTGTCCTGGGTCTGCATGCACAGTGTGCAGGGGCCTGGCTGTGGGCCCTCCCTGGGGAGAAGTCAGCACTGCTGATGGCTGGCAGCATTATGGCTGGCTGCTCCTCATGGTGGGGTCTGGGACTATGCAGCTGTTGAGGCAGCCACTGCTCAAGGCTCCTCTACTTGCTAGTGGATTGAGCAACTGGGGAGCTGGGCAGGGTGGGGTGGGATGCTGAATGCCTGAGGGTCCCTCTTCCCATGAGATGTCACTGGAGCGGTCAGGGTGGGGCAGGGGCTCAGGCAGGCCACCCGTGCTGGTAGAAACTGTAAGGTTGCAGCCTGGGTCCTGGTTCACCAAAATGTGGATCAGAAGCCACATAAAGGGCATGGTCTTGCGGGCATGACCAGACTGACATCTGTGAATGGTCAAAGCCACCCAATGTGCCTGCAAGGCCTTGATCTTGATGCAGCACTGCTATGCCCACTGGGAGTGCCCACACTCCTGCATCCTCTCCAACAAGGCGTCATAAATGTGGACATTCGAGTGCCTGCTCCTCCTGAAATGTCTCTGGACCTCTGTGGCACCCCAGAGCACCACGAGGTCACCAACATCCTCCTGGCTCCAGTTGGGGCCTCTGGTGGATGGCACAGAGGTGCACATGTGGGTGGTGCTGGGCCTGGATGGGGAGGATGAGCAGGGCCAAGCTGCAGCATGGCTCCAGGCAGGCAGGGACAGCAGGGCTGTGGCCTGCCCAGCAGGGCACACAGGGTCTGCATCATTGGTCATGTGTAGGGGATGCACGCAGGTGCACCCCCAGAGATTGGCCGTGCACCCCCTGGAAGCGCCAGCTGCAAAACCAGAAGTGCACTTCCTGTTTCGCTGCTGGGGAACCTGCCTCCCCCGGCCAGCAATTGGCTGCTGGGGACCCCCTCCCCCGGTTGGCGATCAGCTGTTGGGGAAACTGCCCCCATCAGTGATCTGGTGCCCGCCAGACTCAGGAGGCACCAATTGCTCAGGCTGCCTGTGATGTGTGCCCCGGAGTACAAAATGGGTGCAGCCTTTTATAGCCTGCAGCTAGGGGCTGCCAGACACAGCCCAGCCCTGGGCCAGGAGAGGCTCCTAGGCTGCAGCCCTGGGTCTGATCTCAGGTTGGCCCCCTAGTATCTGAGCAGACCTGTCAGAAAATTTGCTGCCAGCTCGTGTCTACATGTTCATTATGCACCATAACTAATTGCAATTAAATATGCTAACTGCATTTGCAGGTAGCAAATTTAATTGTGATTAGCCATTTTTACTGCCCAGTAAAGGTGCACACGTATAGATGCTTGCTCGTGCTGCACAGTAAACTAGGCTACTGCACAGTAACATGTCTCAAGTAGATGTACCCACTGCCTGTCAAATAGCTCTACTGGATGAAAGAAAGTAATATATAGACAGTAGAACACACCAATTTTATTGAAAGAAAATAGAAATAGGTAAGAACCAAATAGAAAATATCGAGCCTGATTCTCCTCTCACTTTACCCTTATTTTTTACTATTGCAACTCAGTAGAATGTCTCTAGGTTCACACTGTTGTAAGTGAAAGGAGAATTAGACTTTTAAATTGTGATCATTGGCTTGCTTAAGCGTAGGTCCATATCTTAGATGCAGATAACTGTTGTTTCAAACTTTAATCCCAACTGTAGGATCCACAGGGCCAGCACCAACTGTGGTAGGGTCATGTTTGAGTGGCAGCATGGCTTTGGGTGTGGGTGTCATCATGAAACTACATTTGAGCACTACCAGCACAAGTTCAGTGACATATGGCAATGCGGGTCTGCATTTGCATGGCAACATAGGTCTGGGGGGGGGGGGAGGGGGAGGAGGACTATCTGCTGCTGATGGCCATATCCATCAGAATCTAAGGATCCCAAAATCTGGGATGCCACATCCCCCATGGCAGGCCATGTTCCCTAACTTCCAATAGCTTGTGGATTGAATGGAACAGTTCTGCAGGCTGTATTTTTGATGTCCCTGCTCTAAGTCATTGGCACCTTTGCTTCTACATCTTCTCCTCTTTCAAAACTTATGATGACCAGGAGAGGTCCTGGATGGTTGGAAAAGGGCAAACATAGTGCCCATCTTTAAGAAAGGGAAGAAGGAGGATCCAGGGAACTACAGACCAGTCGGCCTCACCTCAGTCCCTGGAAAAATCATGGAGTAGATCCTCAAGGAATCCATTTCTAAGCACATGGAGGAGAAATGGGTGATTAGGAACAGTCAGCATGGATTCACCAGGGGCAAGTCATGCCTGACCAACCTGATTGCCTTCTGTAACAAGATGACTGGCTTTATGGATGCGGGGAGAGCAGTGGATGTGGTGTACCTTGATTTTAGCAAGGCTTTTGATATGGTTTCCCACAGCATTCTCTCGGGCAAGCTAAGGAAGTATGGGTTGGATGCATGGACTGTAAGGTGGATAGAAAACTGGCTGGAGAGTAGTAATCAATGGCTTGATGTCTAGTTGGCAGCTGGTATCAAGTGGAGCACCCCAGGGTTCAGTCTGGGGGCCGGTTTTCTTCAATGTCTTCATCAATGATCTGGAAGATGGCAGTAAGTTTGCAAATGACACTAAGCTGGGGGAAGTAGTAGATATGCTGGGGTAGGGATATGCTGGAGGGTAGGGATAGGATTCAGAGTGACTTAGACAAATTGCTTTTGGCCCAATCCTCTAATCTCATGAGGTTCAAGAAGGACAAATCCAAAGTCTTGCACTTAGGTTGGAAGAATCCCATGCACTAGTACAGGCTGGGGGCTGACTGGCTGGGCTGCAGCTGTGCAGAAAAGGACCTGAGGGTTACAGTGGACAATAAGCTGAATATAAGCCAGCAGTGTGCCCTTGTTGCCAAGAAGGCTAACAGCATACTGGGCTGCATTAGTAGGTGTGTTGCCAGTAGCTCAAGGGATGTGATTATTGCCCTCTATTCAGTGCTGGTGAGGCCACATCTGGAGTACTGTGTTTAGTTTTGAGCCCCCCACTACAGAAAGGGTGTGGGCAAATTGGAGAGAGTCCAGCGGAGGGCAACAAAAATGGTGAGGGTGGTGAGGGACATGACTTATGAGGGAAGAATGAGGGAACTGGGCTTATTTAGTCTAGAGAAAAGACTGTGTGTAGATTAATAGCAGCCTTCAACTACCTGAAGTGGGGTTTGAAAGAGGATGGAGCTAGACTGTTCACAGTGATGGTAGATGACAGAACAAGGAGCAATGGTTTCAAGTTGCAGCAAAGGAAGTTTAGGTTAGACAGATATTAGGAAGAATTTTCTCTCTAGGAGGGAACACTGGAACAGGTTACCCAGAGAAGTGATAGAAGCTCCGTCCTTGGAGGTTTCCAAGACCCAGCTAAGACAAAGTTTTGGCTGGGATGATCTAGTTAGTGCTGGTCATGCTTTGAGCATGGCACTGAACTAGATGACCTCCTGAGGTCCCTTCCAACTCTAACTTCCTATGATTCTACGTCAGTAGCATCTGATGATATTCGTGGTCACCTATGAAAGTGTATGCCTTTCTCTTATAACTTCTGGTAAAGACTATAAGAGAAGTAGCAGACCTAAGACTTGAGCTATTAGGTACTTTAAAGGATCAATTCAGTACTACAGAACTGCAAGAAGATTATGTTAAACAGTGTCCGGTGTTCTGTTTGTGGGGGCTAGAGGTGCATGGGAATATAGTCCAGTAGTCATGGGTTTAGCAAGGAAACAGAATGGACATCTCTATACCTCTGTTTCCTTTTTGTTAAATTAGGGTACTGTTCTTTTTCCCCTGGAATATAGATGTTATATGTCATAAAATCTCTTGTCAGAAAATCCCTATTGCTACTTGCATGCACAGCGTTTTAAAGAACTATGTATCCAGTTTTAACTAGGGCCTCCACATACCACACAGAAAAGAAAATCTTCAAGAGCAGAGGCAGTAGTAAGGCTGCTGAAGAAGAGAAGAGATTGTTATCAAGCTTCATGAGCAACTACTGCAGAGGAGCATTTAATTAAAAGGAAAATAAAGAGAAACAGCAGAATAAAACTAACTAGAGCAGGAAAACAAGGTGGAGAGGCCTGGTTCTGAGACTTCTGTCATTTTTAATGTTACCTTTTATTGTTTATGAAGCAAATGCTTAAACAAGCAGTACTAGTGTTGTCAGTAATACTGTAACATTTGCCTTCAGTCCCTTTGTTGCTCAGGGAACATGTTGGATTTTCAGCACATTTAGCGTTGCCATTTACTTCACAAATCACAGCTGTAAAGTGGTAGAACTGAGCCAATTTGACTAGGAATGAAAGGCTGATAAAATCAAGCTTTCCCAAATATTCTTAGTTTGACCTAATTTTTTTTATTAAGTTGATTTGAGCAGAAAAAATATTCTAAGGAATATTGTTTTCCTGCAAAATTCAATAGTGAGGACCTGCTGGTATGGCTAATTCTGGTGTGAACTAAAAGATCAACCTGAAACGGTATAAACACATTCTTACTAAATGGCTGGTGGATGGTAGTACAGGGTGCGGGTAGTTTAAGGAGTGTACAGGGTGGTATTTTACAATCTACACGCATTCAATTAATTGATGAAGTATAAGCAAATGTGTATATTTATTTGCTTTCCTTTATCCATGAATTTCCATATTTTTACCTATTTATGCTTTTAGGTGTAAGGCCTCCTGCTATAAATATTTCATTTATGTATTCATTTGATTTATATGCCACCCTTCCCAACAAAGACTCAGGGTGGCTTACAATTAACACCCCAACCCCCAAAACCTTTTTAATAGGAGAGCAACAAGAGAACCTGAAAGGGAACTAGAATATCAAGATAAAACAGAGACCCTTGCGCCCTGCCCTCCCCCTAAACATCTTATCCTAGCTTTGTTTGGTAAATGTCTGCCCAGGTAGGAAGGTCTTATATTGCTTCTGAAAGATGTCCAGGCTTGAGCTCTGGTGAGCTTCAAATGAAAGAGAATTTCACAGCTGAGGAGCCACTGCCAAAAATGACCTCCCACATGTTTTCACCAAGCAGACTTGGCATACTGGTAGCACTTGCAGAAAGTTAGCACTTAGTTAGCGCTAAGTTGCACTTAGTGTTCCTAAGAGAGGGGCAAGACAAGTCTCTCACTGGGATTGTAGAGAGGCAGCAGCAAGGCTCCAGACTACCGTGCGTAGACCCTGAGATGGTGCAGAGTCACTTGGAAGAACTGGATGCCTTTAAGTCGGCAGGCCCGGATGAGCTCCCTCCGAGGGTACTGAAGGCACTTGCCAACGTCATTGCACAGCCACTGACGGGAATATTTGAACGCTCGTGGTGCATGGGCCAAGTCCCAGAGGACTGGAAAAGGGCCAATGTGGTCCCCATTTTCAAGAAGGGGAGGAAGGAGGACCCGGGCAACTATAGGCCAGTCAGTCTCACCTCCATCCTTGGCAAAGTCTTTGAAAAAATTATCAAGGCTCACATTTGCGAGAGCCCGGCAGGACAAATTATGCTGAGGGGAAACCAGCACGGGTTCGTGGCAGGCAGATCATGCCTGACTAATCTAGTATCTTTTTATGACCAGGTTACGAAACGCTTGGACACAGGAGGAGGGGTGGATGTCGTATACTTAGACTTCAGGAAGGCCTTCGATACGGTGTCCCACCCCATACTGGTGAACAAGTTAAGAGGCTGTGACGTGGACGACTACACAGTCCGGTGGGTGGCGAATTGGCTGGAGGGTCGCACCCAGAGAGTCGTGGTGGATGGGTCGGTTTCGACCTGGAAGGGTGTGGGCAGTGGGGTCCCGCAGGGCTCGGTCCTTGGACCGATACTCTTTAATGTCTTCATCAGCGACTTGGATGAGGGAGTGAAATGTACTCTGTCCAAGTTTGCAGATGACACAAAGCTATGGGGAGAAGTGGACACGCCGGAGGGCAGGGAACAGCTGCAAGCAGACCTGGATAGGTTGCACAAGTGGGCAGAAAACAACAGAATGCAGTTCAACAAGGAGAAATGCAAAGTGCTGCACCTAGGGAGGAAAAACGTCCAGCACACTTACAGCCTAGGGAATGACCTGCTGGGTGGCATGGAAGTGGAAAGGGATCTTGGAGTCCTAGTGGACTCCAAGATGAACATGAGTCGGCAGTGTGACGAAGCCATCAGAAAAGCTAATGGCACTTTATCGTGCATCAGCAGATGCATGATGAATAGATCCAAAGAGGTGATACTTCCCCTCTATCGGGCGCTGGTCAGACCGCAGTTGGAGTACTGCATGCAATTCTGGGCACCGCACTTCAAGAGGGATGCGGATAACCTGGAGAGGGTCCAGAGAAGGGCCACTTGTATGGTTAAGGGCCTGCAGACCAAGCCCTACGAGGAGAGACTAGAGAACCTGGACTTTTTCAGCCTCCGGAAGAGAAGGTTGAGAGGCAACCTTGTGGATGCCTATAAGTTCATCACAGGGGCACAGAAGGGAATTGGTGAGGTTTTATTCGCCAAGGCGGCCCCGGGAGTTACAAGAAATAATGGCCATAAGCTAGCAGAGAGCAGATTTAGACTAGATATTAGGAGGAACTTCTTCACAGTTCGAGTGGCCAAGGTCTGGAACGGGCTCCCAAGGGAGGTGGTGCTCTCCCCTACCCTGGGGGTCTTCAAGAGAAGGTTGGATATGCCTCTAGCTGGGGTCATCTGAACCCAGCTCTCTTTCCTGCCTATGCAGGGGGTCGGACTCGATCTATTGAGGTCCCTTCCGACCCTAACATCTATGAAAATTGCTCTTTGCTGACCTTAGGGACTATGGTGGGACAAAATGGAGAAAGTGGTCCCTTGGGTATGCAGGGCCCACCCAGACTAGTTTGAGCTTTGTAGGTTAAAGCCAGCACCTAACTAGAGGCTTTTTTCTTCTGATTTTTAAAAGACACTTTCAGTGACCCTTGAGGCAGAGAGGAGAGAAAAGCTGGTGTAGTGAACTGTCACAGCGGGGTCCTCGCGGAGGGCCGTGATCTCCTTGAGGCCCTCTCACCGCGCTACTCCGGCCCGAGGGCACCCTCCATTCTCGCCCGCCACGTCTTGATAGAATATGTAATAGGGAGGCTGCCTTGTGTTTCCTCGGGCCTGTCAGCTCCTGGACCCCTCGTGGGTCTCCCCGTACAATGGGCGCTGCCCAAGCGCCCTAGCCTTATAGGCTATGCGTGGCTCCTACCTCCCCTGATACCACGCCCCAAGCCTCGCAGATGTAATGGGCGTTGTTTGGTCTATACGCCCGCTTCCCGGGCCTCCTCTCTCGTGTGGCCCACTCTGGGCTCCCTCTCTCGTGCCCAGCCTCTTGCTGGGACTCCCGTCTAGCCCACTCTGGGCCCCCCCCTGCTGGTGTGGTTCCGCTCCGGGACTCTCCAGCGGGCCTCCGGTCCTATAGGCCAACCGCACGGACACCCTCCCTGACTCTGGCTCCCTGCGCTGCTACTCCCTGTCTTCTCAGGGGCAACTGCAGCGCCCTGCCTTGGTCTGAGGGGGATTGCTGCACTAGCCTGCGGCCGGGCTCGCTATGCCCGTGCGCCCACACTGGGCTACTCAACAAAGCACAATGGCGTTCCCCCTCTCTGGGGCTCGCCGCACCCACACTGGGCTACTCAATAAAACACAAGGGCGTTTCCCCCTCTCTGGGGGCTCGCCGCGCCCACACTGGGCTACTCAATAACATACAAGGGCGTTCCCCCTCTCTGGGGGCTCGCCACACCCACGCTGGTCTCCTCAGTAATACCGCCCCTTTCCTGGGGCCGGGGGGGCTATGTTCCCCCACACGCAATCCGGGGTCTCGGTCCCCGTCTGCAACCTATGGGCTGCACCCGCGACCCACTGGCCATGCTCCTCGCCGCCAGCTGCTTGCGCAGTGGCGTGCGAGCTGCACCTTCGGGGTCTATGCTCCCCCACACGCAATCCGGGGTCTAGGTCCCCGTCTGCAACCTACGGGTTGCGCCCACGACCTACTGGCCGCGCTCCTCGCCGCCAGTTGCTCATGCACTGGCGTGCGAGTAATTGAGGCCTCCTCCAACCCCTACAGCCTCACCCAAGCCTCCGGGTGTAATAATACAAACACAAAGCAAAACCACAAGCCCCTAGGCTGTAACACAAATGCAAGCTGCCTGGCCATAACTCATCATCATAGCTCAAGCCTCCAGGGCTATCATGAGCTGTACTTGCCACATCCTCACTCTCAGAGCTCCTGCCTCCCAGGCTACTGGCAGAGAACTGCCAGCCTGGCTTCGGTCCTGGGCTTTATAAGGGCCAGGCCCTGCCCCCTACAGGCAGCTGGCTCCGCTTAGTTGCTCCGGCAACCCACAGCTGTGCTCACTTGGTTCTGCCAGGGCTCTCTCCCTGGCAGTTTCTCCTCTCTTAGGAGCAGGCACTAAGGTGCCCTGCGACATGAACAATTTTTTTTTCAGCCTCTGAACCCAGTCATGATCTTGTGGTGGTCTCCAGCATTCTGGCTTCTAGATTACCAACATAATGGAAATTAACCTCTTGATATCACGTGAGTGCTCGATCCCGTCTTTTCTTCTGCAATGGTTAGACATCTCATAGATTGCAAAAGAAACAAAAGAGGATTTACTTATTTTCCTGATATCTGATGCATCAGTATTTCTAAGATTAACAGGAATTAAATATACTCTGTATCTTTTGACACAGAATAACAATATTAAACAAAAATGTTTCCAGTGCTATGTAGTAGCACTATTGTAACATTCAGGCTTTCCGAAGTGTTCCATGTTGACTTATTTCTACTCTTACAAAAAACAAGAAGAGTTTTACCAAGCACCATGAAGTCCATTAGAGACTTTTCTATTGTTATTGATTTTCCCAGTGATTTCTCAGATAGTTACCTGATGGGTGTCAGTATAAATCTGCAACTCAAAGTTGAGAGCTTTTCAAATTCCACTGGTTGTGTTTGGGGCCATTGATTGCTGTAGAATACCATGTAGCATATTTTGAATAAGGAATCTTCACAATTATTGCCAGAAAAGTGTGTGATTTTTGGGGGGAGGGAGGTGGGGAGTTATATATATTAGGAGGTTTGGTTCAATTTTGCAATTATATAGAGTATAGCATTATCTTTTTCTTTTAGAAATTAAACACAATTTTACTGTGTTAGAGGATGATGGTATTATCATTTTAGTCATAATACAGTCACTATGTTACTATAGCTAAAGCAAAGTTTGAACTCAAATATCTACTACTAAAGGCTGATTACACATAAATGCTACTATTTAACTCAGTGAAAGACTCTCTTTCTCTCTCTAATCATGGCTCCAACTGGCAGAGGATAATTGCTACTATGTGACAGGCAAAGCAATTTTCACATTTTGGGGCAGTAGGAAGCCCAGTAGGAAGTCATCCTGATCACAATATTCAAATGGAGGACCTGACTCATGTACTATACTATGTTTTTGTATCAGACTGTGGGTATGACAAGTCCACAAAAGGATTCATTCTTTAAAATGAATATTTTTATCTACACAGAGTATGTACTGCAGTTGCATCTGCAAAGTGTCAGCTGGTGGAACTGTTCTGGGTGGTGAATGGCCTGGTTAATCTTGTTTCTGCCTGGAAACTGAGTCATCTTCAGGCCACTGTGACAAGTTTGTCAACTACTTTGAAGACAAAACTTGGCCATATTCAGCATACCTTGGGAAGCACCACTTTTGCTGCACAGTCAGTTTGGGGTTGTGGAAGCTGAGTCTTGTCCTTTGTATATGGATCATTTTAAACTGCTATTACCCACTGATGCAGCAGATGTGCTTGAAGTGAGGTGGGTGACCAGCTGTGGACTGGACTCATTTCTGTCTTGGCTTATAAAAGCCAGACAGGGGAGACTGGGGCAACTGCTGGCAGCAGTTGTTAAGACCTCCCTTTGAGAGGGCAGGATACCAGATGCTCTTAAGCCTGTGATTGTCCATCCCTGTTCAAGAAGCCATCATTTGATGCTGACTCCCCTTCCAGTTACATTCCAGTCTCCAACCTCCCCTTTTTGGGGAAGGTCATCAAACAGGCTGTTGCCTGACCACTCCTGGCACACCTGGATGCGTTCAGTTTCTTGAACCCTTGTCAGTCTGGCTTTCTTCCTGGATATAGCGCAGAGATGGTGTCATGGTTTTGGTGGGATGATCATCACATGGAGATCAACAGAGGAAATTGTGCCCTGCTAATTTTACTGGATTTTTCTGTGGCTTTTGATAGTTGTCTGTGAGGTGCTGATTAAATGTTTACATGATTTGCTGCATGAACGATGTGTGCCCCCAGTGGTTGGGGGGCACGACAGCACTGGTGGTGGCGGGAGTGCAGTGGTGGGAGCATGGTAGCGGTAAGCAGGGAGCTCCTGCATATGCTGTTGGCAACTGGGGGGAGGGAGGGGTGGCAGCGAGCAAGCACTGACCAGGGGTCGGCGACCACCCACAGACACTGCCAGCAGTGTTGTCAGCAGCCAGTGGCAATTGCTAACTGCCCACAGATGCCGCCAGCGGTGTTGGCAGCAAGGTGCAGGGTGGTGAGCAGTGACTGCCTGAGGCACCGCTGACATGTCTTTTCATAGAGGGTGCACCACCACACTCAGGGGTGCACATGCACCCACGTGCACCCTCTATGGGTCACCAATGTATTGCTATGTATTTGAGGGACAGTTCTAAATTGTTTCCACTCTTTCATAACAGGGAGGCCCCAGAGGGTAGTGACGGGTTTATCATCCCCTTGGGCACTTTCCTGTGGGGTTCTGCAGGGACCACATCTTATGACCCTTCCTGTTTAATGTATACATGAAGTCGCTGGGTGAGATAATGTGGAGATTTGGAGTGAGGTGCCATCAGGATACTGATGACACCCAGCTATATTTCTCCATCTCTTCTGACCCTGGCCCTGCAGTGTCAGTCCTGTCCCAGTGCCTGACTACATTAGGCAACTGGATTCTGGGAACCAATTGAAACTGAATCCAGACAAGAAAGAGGTGACTGTTTTGGGCAGACCACTTGACCTGGGGGAGACTGGAAGACCTATCATTGATGGGGTTCAGCTTCCCCTTGTCTTAGTTCTGCAGCCTTTCACCAACTCTGTTGAGTGAAATGGTTGTGATCCTTTCTTTCAGTCTCTTATCTGGTCACCATCACCCACACCTTCATAGCTTCAAGGCTAGACTACTGCAATATGCTCTCCATAGGACTGTCCTTGAAAACCTCCCTGAAGCTGTAGCTGGTGCAAAATGTGGTGGCCTGCCTTCTGACAAGGGTGGGTCACTATGAACACAATAGTTCCAATGCTTTAGGGTGTGCTCTAGCTCCCAATAGTTTTATGTGTGTGATACAAGGCCCTAAATTATGTGGGACCTACATACCTAAAGGACTGTCTTCTCCCTCATGTCCCATGGCTATCCCTAAGGTCAGCGAAAAACAAACTTCTGAAAGTACCATCAGTATGTTAAGTCTGCTTGAAAAAATATATGGGAGGCCATTCTCAGCAGTTTCTCCTCAGCTCTGGAACTAACTTTTGAGACTTGTCAGAGCTTGAGCCTGGACATCTTTTGGAAGTAATGTATGACCTTCCTATTTGGGCAGGCATTTACTAAACAAATCTGGGATGGGGTGTTGTTTAGAGGGTCTCTGTTTTATCTTGCTACTCTAGTTCCCTTTTAGACTGTTTTGGTTCTCTTGTCATGCTCCCTTTAAAAAGTTATTCTGTTTTCTTATTGTAAGCTGCCTTGAGTCTTTGTTGGAAAGGGCAGCATATAAATGGAATGAATAAATAGATAAATAAATACATAGTTTTTGTTACTTTATATTTGTTTAAACAGTTGTACTGAAGTTATTTAAATGAGCTTTGGTATAATAGAAAGATGTTGGTACCTCTTGGAAAACTACATATCATTCTGTTTTGGAACAATTCTGCTTTCCCAACTTTTTTTTCCCTTTGTTTCTTTCTTTTTGAAATATTTGCATGGTGACTGTCACAGTTTCTTGTTTCTTAGTTTTCATCTGAAATCAAATCATAATCCTTTGTAGCTACTGTGTACTGAGGATGGTAGGAGAAACTACAGCAAGAAAAGCCACTAACAAATGAGTGAAGGGTACAGTAGCTTTCTTATGATTTATTATACCTTTTTCTTAGTTGCTTTCCGTATCAGTCACTCTCTTCTTTTCATGGTTAGAATGCATTGGTTTTCACATTCAAGAACAGCAAATCAGTGAAAACTGTTCTGCCCATTTTTAAATATACACCACTTAGGTCACTGATGAATTTGGCTTCATATTCACATCTGGTCCTATCTAGTCTCAAGCCAAATTCATCAGTAAATGGGCATTTCCATACTGATGTCAAAAGCAGCACCTTTCAGTTCTTATTTCCCATTTTTGCCTCCATATTCTGAATTATTGTTCCCAAGAGAATGCCACTCAGGAATTAGTGCTAAATGCACAATTTTGAGTAATTTTGCATTTTTGTAAGGCATATTGTAGTCTGGGTTATAGCTAGATTTTTATAGTAGTGACCATTACACAACTGGATTCACACTGTTAGGAAGGGCACCATACTACAGGGAACATGCCCTGAGGGGAGTGTAGGGCAACCTGTGAGCAAATGGTGGCCCAGAGAAATCCTTCCTCTTCCATATTCTCCATCTAGGCCCCCATTCTAGCATGTTCAGATTGAAGCATATCAGTGGGTTGGGCCCTCTGACCATTTCAAAGACGCTTGCTAATCTTAATTTAGTCTTCATTCTTTTTTATGGATTATCAGTTCATTTTAGCATCAACTTTAGTTTTTCAATCACCATGTTTGTAGCCTTGGACTAGTGTCATTTTGCATATTTGCATCAATAATCTAGTTACAGATTTGTTCAATTGAGAAGCAACTCATCTGATTCACTTGGAATTCCCTTTTTCAACAGTGCTAAATTTGGGGAATTAAAGAGGTCCTGGGCCCAGCACAAGCTAATAACAAAAACAAGAAACAAGGACAGTAACAGAAATAGAAGGATTTTAAAAACAAATTAGTTCTGCTTGCCATTAGCAGTGTAAGAAATGAAAAAAAAATCTGTGAAACAAATCTAAATACACTTGAGTGGGCATCAGGATGGCACAGTAATAGAATGTAAGACATCAGAAATACTCAACAACATATGAAAAAGTCTGGGTCCCTTATTTATAGTTTTTTCAAATGTTCAAGTAATTTAAAAATATGAAGATATTTCTCTTCAAACAGTAGCATTCACATTGTATTGATGTTCCACTGTTGGCAACAACATTTCTTATTCAAAATGAATTGTCAAAATGTTTAGTCAATTGAATGATCCAATTCAGTGAAACTTTCAGGGTGTTGCAAAATAGGAACAAAAGTTAAATGAAACAGACCATAACATTTCCCAGAGATTCAAGAGGTAGTTTATTGACAAAAGTAACATACATTGTTAAATGGCTTCTTTGCTTTTCTGTCCACAAATGACAGAAGGTGGATGCTAATATTTCCCAGGAGAAAAGGATATACTTCAGAAAATAAAAATGGTCCACACAAAAGAGGCAGTCAAATATCTGAAGTGACAGGATTTCAGAACTAGACGTTATCCACTCTAGAATTCTGAAGGTAGAAATCTAAGAGAAAGAGAAGCCTGGAAACGTGTGTGTATATAAAAAATATTGAAAATAAATGTGATAGTAATAGGACTTTGAAAGGGCAAATATGACTTTTGTCTGCAGTATTCTGTGTTTAAAAATGGATGGACATAAAAGGAGACAAACTTCAGAACTGAGAGAGCGACTTCAGAAGTGGGTACAATTCTCTGAGCAGTTTTCATTCTGCTAACCATATTTCCCTTTAGTTCCAACGTCATTAAACACACTGTGATTTTATCAAAATCCTCATTTCCGAGTCATTCTAGATCCTCTTCAATCCAGTTTGCCTGTTCCACATCCCTAAACTGCCTCTTATCAGGCTCCCTAATGAGCTCATCACAGACAAGTATTAAAGTCCATATTTCCTCCCCATCCCACTCAATTGTTTTGCTATTTTTTATATGCAAGAGCATTCTCTGCTTTCCATCTTCTTGTTTTTCCTTAATTTTCATGTTGCTGTCCTCTCTAGTTCTATTCTTCTGAGCTCTATGACCATTCCTTTAGAGCTTTTTTTTTAGTAGCCCTTCCTCTCCCTTCTTTTGTGTAGGAGTACTACAGAATTTTGTCCTTACATCCTGAATCCACCCACACTCTGGCCTTTGGATGGTCATTTGTCCAAACATGCTTCCACTGTTTTCAGTATGTTCCTCTGTTTATGCTTAGTTTCCTTCTGTTCAGTTCAGTATTTCACCTTTTGTCTCTGACTTCTCTTTCTGGATGTCTCAGGAGCAAGAACTTACACCTTTGTCTGGACAAGAGTACTGCAGACTGGGTCTGGCTTTTAAAGGCTGGAGTGGGTGGGGCCTGTTGCCTGGCTTCAGGAGATTAGCTGCCCTGATTGCCTCACTCAGCCCAGCTGGGGCCAGGTCACCTATCTGGGCTTGCAGCAGCTCGCATCTGTACAGAGGATGAATTGCAGTGACTGACTGACTGACACTGACTGGGTCTGGACCTTCATCTGACCTCACTACATCTTTCATGTTTCTGTTCATGAATTGGCTATGCTGTCCTTCAAATGACTCCTTGGCTAGGAACAGAAGTTACATGTAAACCAGTTTAAGTGATTGGAAACTAGTTTAAATCTGTAACAGAACAGAAGTTCAGCGCACATAAACCGCTTTCAGAATGACCAAAACCAGTTTAAGATAAACCTGGTTGAATGCAGTATCATACTTAACTGATTTAGGTCAAAGCAATTTATTGAACTTTTGCCCCAGATCCCTTCCTGGTTCAAGTTAATTCACAGTCCCCTGCAACCCAGGATGCTTTGCAGCCATGACCTATGCTGCCTGCTCCAGTGGAGTAGGGACTTCTTCAGTCATCTCTCCTTAGCCTGCTTCATACCTGCATCTGTTGATGGTTAGAAAATGGTATTTAGGGGTTTGCTTCTGGGAACTGGCTTATAGGTAATATATATGCATTATGATTAGAACAATAGTCCAGGGTGACAGCAAGGGTTAATTGATTTCTAAAGGCCTGGTCATACAGTCACACAATTCTCATAGCCTTTAAGGCAGATAGGGTGTCTAACACAACAAAGCCAATGGATATACACATAGCCTGGGAAATTGTGGGTATATACCACACTGTTCTTTAACACAAGATAAGGTGGGACCAGCTCACAAGGCAAAGAGTGGGGGGCCTGAGAAGTTTTGGGGGAACAGACCAAATTAGGAAAAGGCGTGGGAAGCCCAAATTAGGATGTGTACAAGTGATGGGCCTGTGAAACAAAGCAATATGCTGACAGAACAGAATGTGGACAGTATGATGACCACAGGAAGACCAATCAGCAATAGTCATGGATGAAGAGTCATCAGGAGGGGAGAAGAATACAAAAGCAGAGACTTTAGAGCAACAAAGGGTCCCCGTCTCCAAGAGGGGTCCCTGAGAGGGTAGATACCATGAACAGAGGGCATACCACCAGCCTGTTTCATCCACCCCACTGGCAGGGGGACGGGGATGGGACATTCAAGAGAGAAACTCAGAGTGAAACTTGTGTCCTGGCCAGATGTATCTTGACTCTGATGACAGCCCTAGGATTGGTAGCTATAGAATTGCTTGTATTATTCTTTTCTGTTATCACTGTGTATCAATAAATTTGCCTATTATTGAATGGAAAGGTCATGGTCAGTCTGAGGGTTTTGGGTCCCCGCCAGAACAAAGCATCTGGGACCTAAATCCAGTGCCAATACTGTCAGTCCACAGGGACGGGGGTCAGCGGAACAGCCCCCCCTAGCCAGGGTTTACACAGCACATGGGGGGGAGAGAAAGCCCCTGTGGTAGGGGCTTTTCAGACCCTGGCAGCTCTCTCCCCTCCCCAGTCCTCCTTCCCAGCTGTTGATTGCTTCAGCAACTACCACAGGAGGGAAGGAGAAGGAGTCCTCCAGGCTGGGTGCCTGCCCATACAGCCCAGCATGGCGGCACTGAGGAGCCCCTGCCTTGTGGGGCTTCCCCCCCACCCCAGCCCAGGGACCCCCAGCTGGGGCAGCCCCGGGGAGCTGAGGGGAATTCTTCCCCTCCTGAACTGCAGAGCTGCTTGCCTTAGCCCCTGTGACTCTCAGGCAGCTTCAGAGAGTGGAGGGAAATTCTTCTGCTCCTCCACGGCCAGTTTTGTCTTAGCTGCTGCAAGTCTGAGGCAAAACTAATGCAGAGGAGCAGAGAAATTTCCCTCCATTCCCTGGGTTATCCCTGAGACTCGCAATAGCTAAGGCAAGGGATTGGGTTGGAGTTGGGGAAGGGAAGGGAAGAATTCCCCTCAGCTCCCTGGGGATGCCTGGGCCTGGGAGACCCTGGGGTGGGATGAGGAGAAGCCCCCAAGGCAGGGGCTCCCTGGTGCCCCCATGCTGGGCTGCATGGGCAGGCACCCACTTGGGAGGATGTCTTCTCCCTCTGTCCTGTGCCAGCTGCTGAAGCAATCAGCAGCTGGGAAGGGGGAGGGAAGGAATTCCCTTCAGCTCTCCAGAGCTGCCTAGGCTGGGGAACCCAAGCTGGGGGAAACCTCCTGAGGGAGAGGCTCCCCCAAGCTGGGCCAACACCCAGACAGGGGACTGCTTAAACACCTGTGGGGGGACAGCAGGGGTCTGGGGACACTTGGCTGGGCTGGCAATGGGAGATTTCCCAGCAGGCTAGGAGATGTGGGCTGGCACTACCTGCCTACTGGCCTGGGTCAGTGCAGGCCTCCTCCTACTTTTCCCAATTGAAAACTGAATGCCAGTTCAGTTAGTTAGGGGCTCAACTACACAGCTTAGAGGAAGCTGCCTAGATTGAATCAATTCAGCCTCAGGCTTTTTTACTGTCTGTACTTAGCTCTTAAGAGCTATTTTAGCTGAGGTACTTACCTTCACCATCCACCGTAAAGCTGGCAAGTCAGCCAGCAACACTAAAGTCATTGACTTCAGGAAAGCTGACTTTGACAAGCTCAGGAGGCTTGTCAGTGAGGCCCTAAGGGACCATGACCCCAGGAGGAGGGGAGTTCAGGAAGAGTGGCTGCTCCTCAAGGGAGCGATCCTCAATGCACAAGCTAATTCTATTCCATCTCGGAGGAAAGGCACCAAAAGGGCACAGCAGCCCCCCTGGCTCTCCAGGGATCTAGCAGACCTTCTGAGGCTAAAAAGAAAGGCCTACAAAGGATGGAGGATGGGATTCACCTCCAAGGAGGAATATTCTGCACTGGTCCGGTCCTGCAGGGAGCAAACCAGGAAAGCCAAGGCTGCAACTGAACTCCAACTAGCTTCAAGCATCAAGGACAATAAAAAGTCCTTTTTCAGATATGTGGGGAGTCGGAGGAAAAGCAAGGGCAACATTGGACCCCTGCTGAACCAGATGGGACAACTGACAACTGACGCCCAGGAAAAAGCCAACCTATTAAATGGCTACTTTGCGTTGGTCTTTCATCAGTCCCATGGCATGCCCATGCCCACTACGGGAAAGGGAGGTCCAGGTGAGGGAGATCCCCTGCCCTCCATCAATGCTGACCTTGTGAAGGAACACCTTGACAGGCTGGATACCTTCAAGTCAGCCGGCCCTGACAATCTACACCCCAGGGTACTCAAGGAGCTAGCGAGCATCATAGCCCAGCATCTGGCATGGATCGTTGAGACCTCCTGGTGCTCTGGTGAAGTGCCTGAAGACTGGAAGAAGGACAATGTGGTGCCTATGTTCAAGAAAGGGAGGAAAGTGGATCCGGCAAACTACAGGCCCGTCAGCCTGACTTCTATCCTGGGGAAGGTCTTAGAAAAGTTTATTAAAGAGGCCATTCTTAATGGACTGGCTGATGCCAACATCCTGAGGGATAGTCAGCATGGGTTTGTTGTGGGTAGGTATTGTTTGACCAATCTCATTTCCTTTTACGACCAGGTGACCTATCACCTGGACAAAGGAGAAGAGATTGGTGTCATATATCTTGACTTCAAAAAAGCCTTCGATCTGGTATCCCATGATCACCTCTTGGCGAAACTGCCCAATTGTGGCCTTGGGTCCACCATGACCTGCTGGCTGGGAAATTGGCTCCATGGTTGGACCCAGAGGGTGGTGGCTGACGGAAGTCAATCGTCATGGTGCCCTGTGGTCAGTGGGATCCCCCAAGGCTCTGTCCTTGGACCCATATTCTTCAACATCTTCATTAATGATGTGGACACTAGAGTTAGAAGTGGACTGGCCAAGTTTGCCGATGACACCAAACTTTGGGGCAAAGCATCCACACCTGAAGACAGGATGGTGATCCAGGCTGACCTGGACAGGCTCAGCAAGTGGGCGGACGAGAAACTGATGGTGTTTAAGACCGAAAAATGCAAGGTTCTCCACCTTGGGAGGAAAAACCTGCAGCATCCTTATAGGCTCAGCAGTGCTACACTGGCTAGCACTACAGAAGAAAGAGACTCGGGGTCATGATTGGCCACAAGATGAACATGAGCCTTCAATGCGAAGCTGCGGCTAGTAAAGTGACCAAAATGCTGGCTTTCATCTGTAGATGCTTCTCAAGCAAATCCCAGGATGTCATTCTCCCCTTGTACTTGGCCTTGGTGAGGCTGCAGCTGGAGTGCTGCATCCAGTTGTGGGCCCCACAATTCAAAAAGGATGTGGAGAAGCTTGACAGAGTGCAGAGAAGAGCCATACACATGATCGGAGGTCAGGAAAACAGACCTCACGACGACAGGCTAAGAGCTATGGGGCTCTTTAGCCTGGAAAAGAGTAGGCTCAGGGGTGATCTGATGGCCACCTATAAGTTTATCGGGGTGCTCACCAGGATCTCTGTCATCCCCAAGGGATGACGAGGTTGAATGGTTATAAACTACTGTAAGACTGTTTCAAGCTGGACATAAGGAAGAATTTCTTTATTCTCCAAGCCCCCAAGGTCTGGAATAGCCTGCCATCAGAGGTGGTTCAAGCACCTAGATTGAACACCTTCACGAGTAAATTGGATGCTTATCTTGCTGGGATTCTATGACCCCAGTTGACTTCCTGCCCTTTGGGCAGAGGGCTGGAATTGATGATCTTCCAAGGTCCCTTCCAGCCCTAATGTCTATGAAATCTATGAAAAAAGAGCCATCTCTGATGGCTGGATTAGTTAGTCAATGGAACTGTATGTGTTTATGTATTTATTTATTATGAAACTTATAAGTGATTTGAATGATTGGTATAATTATGAACAATTGGGCCATTTCTCTAGAGTCTGAAATATTTTGATGTAAACAACATCAAGGAATGGGGAAAAGCCTATTGATGTCATAGAATCATAGAAGTAGGGTCGGAAGGAACCTTGTAGATCTTCAAGTCTGACCCCCTGCCTGGGCAGGAGAGAAACTGGGCTTAAATGACCCCAGTCAGGTGGGCATCGAGCCGCTTCTTAAAGACCCCCAGGGTAGGAGCCAGCACCACTTCCCTTGGAAGTTGGTTCCAGATCCTAGCCGCCCTAACTGTGAAGTAGTTCCTACGGATGTCTAATCTGAACCTACTCTCCAACAACTTGTGGCCGTTATTTCTTGTTATCCTGGGGGGCGCTGGGGGAAACAAGGTCTCCCCCAAACCCTTCTGGTCCCCACTAGTGAGTTTATAGACGGTCACCAGGTCCCCCCTCAGCCTTCTCTTGTGAAGGCTGAACAGGCTCAGGTCCCGTAGCCTCTCATTGTAGAGTCTGCCCTGCTGTCCCTGGATCATGCGGGTGGCCCTCCTCTGGACCCTCTCAATGTTGTCCACATCCCTCTTGAAGTGGGGCGCCCAGAACTGGACACAATATTCAAGCTGTGGCCTGACCAGTGTCACGTAGAGGGGGAGGATCACCTCCTTGGCCCTACTTGAGATGCACCTGTGGATGCACGATAGGGTCTGGTTAGCCCTGCCTACTGTGACCTCGCATTTTCGGCCTATGTTCATCTTGGAGTCAATGATGATTCCAAGATCCCTTTCTGTCTCCGTGCTCTCAAGAAAAGAGTTTCCCATCTTATAAGTGTGCTGCCGGTTACTACTGCCCAAGTGCAGCACCCTGCACTTGTCCGTATTGAAACGCATCCTGTTTTTGTCAGCCCACCCCTGCAACCTATCCAGGTCTTTCTGCAGTCTTTCCCTCCCTGCTAACGTGCCCACCTCACCCCAGATTTTGGTATCATCAGCGAATTTGAACAGGTTGCTTTTCACCCCATTGTCCAAATCACTGATAAAGAAATTGAACAGCGCGGGCCCAAGGACCGAGCCCTGGGGGACTCCATTGCCCACTTCCCCCCAGGTCGAATATGACCCATCCACCACCGCCCTCTGAGTACGACCCTTCAACCAATTAGCAATCCATCTGACCGTGTAGGCATCGATGCCACAGGCACCTAGTTATTTAATGAGGATGGGGTGAGAGACAGTGTCAAAGGCCTTGCTGAAGTCCAGAAAGACTACATCCACGGTGACACCTGCATCCAATGCTTTTGTGACCTGATTGTAAAAGGCACTCAGGTTGGTCTGACATGACCTGCCCCTAATGAAACCGTGCTGGTTGCCCCTCAGCATCACCCCTGATGCCGGCCCATCACAGATGTGCTCCTTGATGATCTTCTCAAAGAGTTTCCCCAGGATTGAGGTAAGACTGACAGGCCTATAGTTGCCTGGGTCCTCCCTCCTCCCTTTCTTAAAGATGGGGACCACATTGGCTATCTTCCAATCATCTGGCACCTGGCCCGAGCACCACGAGCACTCGTAAAGCTGTGCCAAGGGCCCTGCAATAACCCCTGCTAGCTCCCTCAACACCCTGGGGTGGAGAGCATCTGGACCTGCTGGCTTGAACATGTCCAACCCCTCCAGAAGCACTCTAACCTGGTCCTCCTCAACCTTAGGTCTTGGGGTGTTCCCCTCGAGTCCATCTTGAATCACGGTGGGGGAGTCCTGGACCCTGCACATGAAAACGGAGGTGAAGAATTTGTTAAAGATGTCTGCCTTCTCTTCTGGCGCAACCACCAGATTGCCCAGTGTATCTTGCAGGGGCCCCACATTTCCCAGCACCTTCTTCATCCTCCCTATATATCTGAAAAAGGACTTTTTATTATCCTTGATGTTGGACGCTAGTCCTAGCTCTATGTCTGCCTTAGCTTTCCTAACAGCCCCCCTACAGGCCCGAGCAGTGGAGGTATACTCTTCTTTGGAGATAGTCCCCCACCTTCCACCGGGTGTACGCTGCCTTTTTGGCAACCAGGCATTCCCAGACTTCCTTGGTGAGCCAGGGAGGCTTTTGGGCACTCTTACCCCCCCTTGCTAATGTGACTGAGCGTTAACTGAGAGCTAGGACTCTTGCAGGTTGGATTTTTGCCTTGTAGAAAATTGTGATAGGGAGGAGAAGAGGTTTTAAGCTCCTTTGGTTGTATTCTTGAAATCTAGTGGTGATCAAACATCATATAGAGGCATGAAGGAAAGAAGAGCATCATGCTTTAGCTGATATTTAATTAATATATCTCATGTTCTTGTATTCTTACAAATGTGTCAAGGACATCCAGAGCCAAAGGATGGGTGCTTACTGAAGCTGAAAAAGAATTCTTATTTGTTTTATATTATTGTTTGTATTACAGTGATGTGCTTCTGGGGCATGGTAGCAGAGTGGTTAAAGTGTCTTGCTGTGGCTTTAGAGGCATGAATCCAAGCCTGCTACAAACTTACACTAAAGGTAGATCTTGGTGTAGCTCTGGTCATTTAGGTTGGGGAGTCAAAAGAGGCTGGATGTGATGCTAGACACATTATTCCTTTGTTTGCCATTGGCTATAAAAATGGTTGTATCTTAACCATACTAGCCTGTGGGCCATTTGCTTCAGGCTGATCTTTACTTATCTCTTTCTTAAAGCCTCTACTATAAGGAGAAAACAGTGACATGAGACAGAAAGAGCCCCTTGCCTAGAGGCTTTAGAATTTTACTATAGGACAAGGAGGAGGCAGGGCAGTGTAGCACCTTAGAAACTAACTGGGACAGAGAGGTATGAGCTTTCATAGGGGACAGCCTATTTCATAAAATGCTATTCATTGCTAGGAAAAGATGCAATAAGTAAATGCAAACTAAAGGAAGTATATGAGAGTTGCAGAAAGAGGACTATTAACAATAAACATGTTTTTGCTTAGAAAGAAGTGTTTATGCAGTAGATAGAAATGTTTCATTGCATTTATTGTTTAGGGTGCCTACAGATATTTTATACAAAATGCTATCAGTTAGAGTGCCACTGAACCCAACAGACATTTATCTGTTTGTTTGGGGAAGGGGCTCAAACCTCCCTGCACTGGCCTTGCTCTGCAGGCAGGGGTGCTCCAGCAGCCTCCCAGGAGATTGCTGTACTGCTCTTGTCCCCAACTCCGCTGCCCCCCCCCCCCACTTTGGTTGTACCAAAGCATGCTGCTGCTGTCAAGAGGCTCTGGCAGGGGGTGCTAGAAGGGGCCCCCCAGGTACCCTGGCTTGGGTATTGAGGGGAGCTGAGCTGGGCCTGAGTGGTGGAAGGAGGGGCTCTGTTCCCTAAGGTGATTTGTTCTAGAATCTAGATAAGTGATTTATCAAGGGTTAATTTTTTGCATGATCAGTCATTTTAAAAGTGCTCTGCAGCTGTGAATATTAGGCCCGTGCAAAGTGGCTAGTATTTGCTTTGGATTCGACCAATTTGGGGAACAGAGATTCAATTCAGTGATTCAAATCACTGTCCCAAATTGATTTGGCTGAATCTGATTCAGAGATTCGGCTGAATCGGCCCAATCTCCAAATCAAAAAGGCCCCATCCCCTGCCTGCTCTTCCAGCCCCATCAATGACTGCCCCACCCAGGCCCAGCATCCCAGCTCTTTAAAAAAAAAAAAGCCCTGCACTCACCAGCTCCTGCCAGGTGTAGGTGGGTGATCCCTACTGCCCCCCACTGCCCCCTAGATCCCTACTGCTCTGCCATGAGCCACCAGAAGCTCTGACGGCTGCTGCAGCAGCCAGTGAGTGTGTGGGGGGGGGCGTTAATTAAAGAGCTGGGATGCTGGAGCCAGGCAGGGCAGCCATTGACGGGGCTGGAAGAGTGGGCAGAGGTCAGGGGGCTCTCAGGCAGTCAGGGGGAGCAGGCAGGGGATGGGGCCTTGTGGGGGTCCCTTCATGGTCTCCTCCCCCTTCCTCCCCCCCCACCCCCACTTATTGACATGGCGCCCGGGTCCAGCTCCCTGCGGTGGCAAGTGGAGACTGCCCAAATTGCCAAACCTCTGAATCTTTCTCTGAGTCTTTTCCAAATCGATTCGGAGGACCTGTTTATTGGTCTCCTTATTTGATTTGGATTTGGAGATTTAGAACCTGAATTGGGCCGAATTTCCTCTGAATTGAATCGGCACCTGAAGCTTCACACAGCTCTAGTGAATATGTCTTATATCATGACTTCAGAGTGCTCTCAGGGGCCAGATCATGGGAAATATGTAACTTTCATAAGCACCCTTAGAAGTAGTAATCTCAGCTCATTACCTTCTGAGCATAGTGGTGTGAGTCTAGGAAAGATTTTAAGGTGCACCGTAAGCCTGCTGCCATGCAGGAAGTCTTGGACCCCTTAGGAGTCCTTCAGCTAGACCAAAAAATAGTCCACAAGCAGGTTTGGGTGTCTATAGTCTTGCTGTCTCGCTTTGCTCCCTTGGGAACCCCTCAGCTAGTTTTCATTACACAAAACAATAATCCTTGGTCCAAACAAACAAATCAATGAGGGAAGCAAGCCTTCAGCCTTTCTCCAGGCAGCAGCAGAGGGCCCTTTAGCTCTGGTGCTTCCTAGAATCAAACTCCTTTGCTTCCTACCTGTAAACTGCTTCTTCCCTCAGCTATGCTTTCTCCTGCTACACTGGGGCTTTTCTATAGAATCATAGAAAATGAGGTTTGGAAGGGACCTCAGGAGGTCATCTAATCCAACCCCCTGCTCATAGCAGGACCATCTCCAATTAGATCAGCCCAGCCAAGTCTTTGTCTAGGCGGGTCTTAAAACCCTCCAAGGAAAGAGTCCACAACCTCTTTGGGTAACTTGTTCCAGTGTTTTAATACCCTCCTAATGAAAATATTTTTCCTAATATCTAACCTAAGTGTCCCTTGCTGCAACTTGATACCATTGTTTCTTGTTCTTTCACCTGCCACCACTAAGAAGAGTCTAGTTCCATCCTCTTTGGAATCACCCTTCAGGTACTTGAGAGCTGCTATCAAATCCCCTCCCAGTCTTCTCTAGACTAAATAATCCCAGTTCTCCCAGCCTCTGCTAAAGAAGTCATGTGCCCCAGCCCTCTCACCATTTTCATTGCCCTCTGCTGGACTCTTTTCAACTTGTCCACATGCTTTCTGTAGCGGGAGGCCCAAAACTGGACATGATGCTCCAGATGTGGCCTCACCAGTGTAGAATAGAGGGAAAGAATCAATGCTCTTGATCTGCTGGCAACACTCCTACCAATGTAGCCCGTTAGCCTTCGTGACAACAAGGGCACACTGTTGGCTCATATTCAGCTTATTGTCCACTGTAACCCCTAGCTCCTTTTCTGCAGAGCTGCTGCCCAGCCAGTCAGTCCCTAGCCCGTACTGGTTCATGGGATTGTTCCATCAATAAGGAATTTGCTCTTGTCCTTATTGAACCTCATGATATTTCTTTGGGTCCAATCCTGTCATTTGTCTAGATCTCTCTGAATCCTAACCTTACCCTCCAGTGTATCTACTACTCCACCCAGCTTGGTGTCATCTGCAAACTTGCTGAGGGTGCACTCTATGCCATCTTCCAGGTTGTTGATGAAGTTATTGAACAAAACAGGCCCCAGGACTGACCCCTGGGACATTCCACTTGATACCAGCTGCCAAATAAATATCGAGCCACTGACTACTACCCGCTGAGCCTGATGATCCAGGAAGTTTTCTCTTCACCTTACAGTCTATTCATTCAACCTGTACTTCCTTAGCTTGCCTGTGAGAATGTTGTTGGAGACCATATCAAAAGCCTTGCTAAAATCAATGTATACCATATCCACTGGTCTCCCCACATCCACAGAGCCAGTCATCTCATCATAGAAAGCAATCAGGTTGGTCAGACATGACTTGCCCTTGGTAAGTCCATGCTGACTGTTCCTAATCACCTTCTTCTCCTCCAAGTGCTTTGAAATGGATTCCTTGAGGACCTGCTCCATAGGTTTTGTGAAACACTCAGTCTTCTTACTGTTACTCTAAGTCTCCTTACCTGTCCTCTCCTATACTTTGTTGCACTCTGTTTTCACATCTAGTCTTAAATTAGATTGTATAATTTTCTGGTCAAGAGTTGTGTTAATACATTCTTTAGCACATAGTTTCATAGTTTTAGAGATGTTAGGGGCTGGAAGGGACCTTACAGAACATTGGGTCCAGCCCCCCTACACTTGAGCAGGAAAGACTTCTGGGATCAGTTGACCCCAGCAAAATGGGCGTCAAGACGCATTTTGAAGATTGCCAGGGTGGATGACTGCAATTAGAAGCTCTGGGTGTTACTGCAATATAAGTAATAATCTCATCCAAAATTAAAGGAATGCCATTCATGTTACAAAATCAAAGAAGAGAGAAAACATCAGGATACCTGTTAAGTCTAGCTTCTTCCCCCATTATTTGGCTCTTGTGTGCACTGAATGAGACAGAGGTCCTATTAAAAATAGTGTATGGATAAAAGACTGTGCATAAAGCTTTGTTAAGTCAGTGGGTTTTATGGTATGTGTGCAATTTGGGGACAATCTCAGCTAACCCAAGGCACAGGAGAACCTCTCCTCCTGGGCTATGGTCTATTGTTTTGTGATGGCTGCAAACTTCCTTTTCCTTGAGCTGATCCCTTCTAGGAATTGGTCTGCTCATTACTTGTCTCTACTTCTGCATCTGTCTCTAATTATGGGCACTAGAGACAGGAAGTGGGATTCAGAAGGCCTGGAAGTAAGGTACAGGAAGTTATGAGATTGCAGCTGTCTGACTGCTTTTGCTGGGTAACCTGCAGTGCCAGGGTGAGTTCTGAAAGATGCTTTTGGGGAGGCGGGCTGGACAGGGGACAGACTTGACTGTGAGCCTTGAAGCTCAGCAGACACCTAGGAGACATGCTGAACTGCTGGCACAAGGGGCAATTGAAGGAGTTTTTAATGCAGACAGCATGTTTGTGTGAGAGGAAAGCAGTGAGGAGCATTGTGGACATATCTGTAGACTCTTACTTCATTTAAGGGTTCTTAAGCTATGTATCTTGTCTCATAACATATAAAAGACAGTAGGCTGTTTGTATATCTGGCATTTCCTGATGTTTAAGTACTTGACTGTACAGCCAAAATAATATTCTTTTGAGGTAAGATTTTTGCTTGCCATTACCTCTTTTTGGTTTTTTTTTTAAATAATACATTACAAAAAACTCTACTAAGAATAGTTGCAGCAGCATTTTCCTAATAGAGCCTCAGAGGGGCTTAAATGCTAAACTTTCAGGATTTCAGCACAGAACATTATTACTAGAGCTCTGGTTTCCTGGTCCCATCCAAAAGCTCTTATTCTTGATGTGCAGCTGAGCTGCTAGAGCCATTGGCCATGTAAACAGTCCAAAAATGATCAGGGGAAAACATTCTGTTTTCTTCACCCGCACTCCTGGTCTCTTCTACAGCTGCTCTGGCAGCCTGCGGGCATTGCAAGTGCAGTGACTGCTGCTGCTTTGTGAATGGTGAGGGACCAGCTTTTTAGAAAGCTCATGTTCAGGTGTTAATTTGGCATGCTGACAACACTTCTCTGAGTCGTGCAAGCAGTTTTCAACAGTTTCTATCTCAGCACAACCTGAACAGAATTTCATGAGACAAAGTAAAGGGACTTCTGTAACCTGAAGGCTTTAGGCTGACTGAATTTCAAGACACACTCTAAATAGTGGAAGTTTTAGAGGTTCTGGGGAAAAAAAATGTTCCAAGCCTCTTTTATAATGGAAAATGTTAAACAGTGAACCTAAATACAATAGGTACAGTAAGCCACAATACTAAGCCTAACGTATCAAACTGAAGACATACTACCTAATGAATCTGATTTGGGAGAGAAATAGAAGAGGAATGTCCAGTGACAGTTGTTAGCCCCTTTGCTTTGGATTGCTGGATGGTGACCCGGTACCACAATGATGAATGTAGTATAAGAACCTGAATAGAAGGCTTACATATTTCAAAAATATGTAAAATACAAAATGTGTTTTGGGGAAGTGATGGATATAAAGTACTATATAGTATAGGAATACAGCCATTTGTCTGAATAATGGATTTCTTCAGACACAGAAAATGTACAAGACAGAAGCTAACTATAATTGTGAGGGTAAGTTGTTAGGGATGGCAGGGGGTGACCAGTGAACTGCTACAAAGATCATTATTGAAGTGGATTCTATTCATTTTATGTCAGTGATCCAGAAGAAGAAGCATGTAATATGATGCTGAAATTTATAGAGAAGGGGCAGTTTGTATCTCAGAGGGTAACTGCATTTTGAATGATTTGGAGAGAATAATCCAAATATAGATCTGTGTCATGCAAAATGGTAAAGGTAATAAAGTGTGTGTGGAAGGGTGGGGGGTGGCGGTGGGTGGCGGGGAATCCTCTACATAATGGAAGATAGACAACAAAAAACTGGGATGTAGACACATGTCTAGCTGCTGAAAGGCTAACTCAGCTACTAATTGAACAATGGTCTTTTTCTTCATCCTGGCACCATAATTTTGAAATGCTTGACTATTTTTTAACATTTCCTTTTATGTATTATGTTGTGCTCATGCTTATAGAAATGCACGCTTCCTTGTAGCTTGCCCTTATCAAACAAGCTTTTTTATGGACGTCTGTTTAATGGCAGGCAGACATAATTTCAATCCTTTAAGGTCATGCTGATCTCTTCAAAGGTTAGGATATATGCTGAAGTTAGGCTGGCTTTTCAGAGTAGTCACATTCTGACTTCTAACTTATAGAAATAAGTAAGACGTTCCTATGGAAATACCATATATTTTTTTCCTGGTACTACCCTCCAGGAGGTATTTGCTTTTATAGGTATGCCGCATGGATCATAGTATAGAACTTACTTATTTACATATAATATGGATAAATAAAAAAGATTCACATACCCATTGTCACATTTATAACAGCTGAAACAGTAAACATATTAATATTAACTTGCCAATTATTAGTTGCTTGAAAGATCACTTCCTGCTTTTATGACCACAGCCAAAACAAACTCAGAGACAACCTTTGAAACCAATAATAAAAATCAGTTGTGAGGTCAAAATGTCCCTCCATAAATTCCTACCTGAGGTAAGAACTTAAGTCGATAGAGTTGGTCTGGTGTTAATAAGTTTTGACACATGGGTCTACATGCGTATGGAACAGGAGTAACCAGGACCCGCTACAGAAGCCACTAGGACAGACTCCTTCGGTGGATGGGTGATTACTCTCCTTAGCCTCTGGAATCTACATGAAACAAAGCTAATGCCATGCAGTTATTCAAAAAAGAATGTCCCAAGTCACTAGTAGGGATCTTGTACACATGACAAAATTGGCCTTTTAAATGGTTTAATTGCCCTTTTTTACCAGTTTAATGCCGTCACAGTTTATACCTGCGGCAGTGTATTATATTTCATTTTCATCACACTGCACATATGTGGTGGCATATTTCAATTTAAATGACTTTGTTACATAGCAAAGTAAAACACTTTCAATGTATTTTAGTTTGCTATGTAACAAATTGCAGCAATACATCCAGAGAAGGCAGTGGGGATAGTGCATGGGGTGCTGGAAGCCCAGGCATGCTCAGGGAAGCTTGGGCTTGATGGGTTTCCAGTGCCCTATGCACTGTCCCCACCACCTTCTCTGGCTGACAGCACACCCAGCTGCCCTCCTGCCACCTTCCCGCCAGGCCCGTTCCCAGGGGGCGGGAAGGCGGTGGGGATAGTGCACGGGGTGCTGGAAGCCTGCCAAGCCTGAACTTCCCCAAGCACATCTGGGCTTCCAGCACCTTGTGCACTGTTGGATCGGGATGCATGCTGCCTGTGACCTGGGGCAGCACCCAGCCACTAGCACCCCACCTGGGTGGGCCCGGGGGACACCACCACTGCTGAGGGAAGCACCGGGCCCCCCACAGCTCAGGGGCTGCCTGACCTGGTGGCAGCTTGCGTGGGCAGGCTATACTGAGGGGAAAAAAAACCAAACAGTGAGGGGCCCACTTTTTTTTCCCTCCCCAGCAGAGCCTGCCCATCTCTCCCGCAGCTGTGGGGCAAGCTGCCAGCAGGCCCTGAGTTGCAGAGGCCCTGGTCCTTCCCTCCACGGTGGTGGCACCCCTGGGAAGCACCCACCCACTAGCACCCCCCCGGTGGTCAGCATCACAGCAGAGGGAAGGACCAGGGTCCCCTGCAGCTAAGGGGTTGTTCAGCCTGCCAGCAGGTTGCTTCCCTGGCCATGGGAGATGTGGGCAGGCTGCAGGAGGGAAAAAAAAGGATCAGGCACCTCACCATTTTTTTTTCTGGCAGTGCCTGCTTGCACAAGCTGCTGCCAGGACACACAGCCCCTGAGCTGTGGAGGGGCCTGGTTCTTCCCTCAATGGTGGCAGTGTTCCCCAGAGCTGTCCAGGCAAGGTGGTAGCAAGGTGGTAGCAGGCAGGTGCTGCCTGGGTGCTGCTGCCACTGCAGAGGGAAGGACTCCCCCCCCCGCCCTGCAGCTCAGGGCCTGCTGACAACTCACCCCCCAGCCACAGAAGAGGTGGGCAGGCTCTGGGGGGGGGGGGGGGAGGAGGATTGGGTCCTTCACTAGCTTTTCACGTGTCCTTACCCCTCTCCACCAATTGGTGGCGATGTGCGGGGTTTCATGACGTACAGCCCTTGCAGCAAATCAGTGGTGAGGTGGGTGGGGCCACACAACTGGCAGCCTCTGCAGCCAGTCAGTAGATTTTCTGTTGTCCCACACTAGTGACTGAAATATTTTTATTTGCTCCTGGTGTAGTGTTATTGTTGTCTTTCTATCAGAATTTACAAAATGTGGTTATATAGCTATGTAATAGAGATGGCTTGGAAAGAGAAGAAACCTCTGAAAATCTAAAGCACCTGCAAAATCTTATTAGCAGTCTAGAACAAATGGATTAAAGAAAGGAGCTTCAGCAAGTCTCAGTTGGGAACAGACAGTCTGCTATAGGATTGATTCTGGGGTTATGTTTTGACAGAGTTTTGCTGGGTAATGAAGCACTTGAAGAGTAGATGCATGCCAAGTGTAAAGCCTAATTTCCAAAAGTTTCTACAGTAGGGAATCTGACTGGAGAATGTGAGCCTGGCAAACAGACTGTACATAAGAGACCTGATTATTAGCACCTTGGCTTGGATACCATTAACATCTAATATTGTTTTGTTTAAAGTTCATATAATTTGAACAAAACATTGCAAAAATACTGAGCAGAAATCTAGGCCTGTTTGGCATGGAGAAAAGTGGAGGGTTAGATGTCTATTTGAAACACTGATTAGATAAAACATTTAGACCACCTTTGATCATGGACAAAGCATATCATATTGTTATTGAGTTCCTAACCACTCCCTTCAACTATGCATACACAAGCAACACTTTGGGTGTGAGGCTCACTCTTCACTTTGCTTGGAAGTGAGATTTGAGTCACAGCACCAGTATTGTCTCTTTCGCGCTGCATCCTGACAGGTTGGCATCTGTAGCTGGGGAGGAGTCAGAGTGGAAGAGAAGTGTGAAAGTGTGTTCTCTGAGCCCCTGGAGAGAGTGGCAGAGTCAGAAAACCCTTGAGCTCGAGTCAGTGAGGGCAGGGGCTAACTAACAGGGCCAGGAAATAACTGAACCCTATTCACCAATCTGAAATATGAAAGGGAGTACAAACCAACAGCCACTGGGAGCCCTGCTAGAGGGATTTCCCTTGCTGAGAGGAGACTCCCAGCCTGATTCACAAGCTATGCTTTGTTTGCTGAGGGGATTGCTGTTCACCTCAATGGGAGAAAAGGTTCAGAGCCCATGTTTATTTGCAGCCTAAGTACGGGCTTCTCTTTCTTCTGAACAGGGAGAAAAGGAAGTCCTTTTACTGTAGCAGAGGGAATTCCAGGAAGGTGAGAGATTGCTGAATGAACCCATATGCCTGAGACTAGTGGTATGAACAGGTGCTCATTCCTAGCAGTGGAAATTTCTAAGAACTTTTCACTGCTAGTAATGTTTCTGGGAGAGGGAGCTGTCCCCTCTTCCCTGTTCTTTGTGTCTTCCTCAGACTGGGATGATCACTGTCTGGGGAAGCTGTAGGGAGCACAGGCTGCCTAACAGGGCCTAGAGTTATGGCGGGGAGAGCAGTGTTAGGAAAAGTCTTTTCCTGCCACTCCACTCCCTCCTGCAGACTGGACTGGAAGGGGAGTGGAACAGAAGGGCAATGCCCTGCACCTGTTTCCTGGACTGGGCAATTCCCAATCTGGGGAAGGGATAAGGGGCAGCAGGTAGTTGCTCCACCCTCCTCCTGCACCAGACCAGGAAGAGAGTGAAGCGGTATACAGGTGTTTATTCTTGTGCCAGAAACTCGCTTGCAGGGAAGATCTAGCTGGTGTCAACTAGGAAGATCTTTCTCCTGAAGGTGACTTGATTTCTGTGGGAGAAATTGAATGAATGTTTCTATCTTTCTAATTTCTGCTTGGTCATGGTGATACTCCTGGTAGACTACAGGGTTTAGGCCAGTTTCCCCTTTCAGACTCCAAACTGAGGAAGTGCTGAGAAATTACCTTCTGAAGAGCATGTATTGTCTCTTCCCAAGCCCTTGATGTTAATGTGGCATGGGAGATAATGTAGTCTGAGGTTGCATTCATCTCTGTATGTATTTCATGAGAAACTCCAGCTTCAGAAATTTGCAGAGCAGCCACTAGCAGAGGAGGCCCTGTAAGTATAACTCCACTAGAGCAATGCTGCCTAGGAATAAGAGTCAAAGAAGTTTATGTCCCTGAGTGGATTCATAGTGTAGCAGGCTTACCTTTCAGAGCTTGGGTGGTCCCAGGCTTAAGATCCTGCTGTTTTGATTGGGGGAGCCCATCCACTAATCAGGAGGCAGCAGAAGAAATAAAGTCACGCCCCTTTCCTGAGGGGAGGGGGAGAAGAGCTCCCTCGGACCTGATTGAAGACTGTAAACTGTCAGGTCCAGAAGACTTCAGGGGCGGAGCCCTGGAGCATATAGAAGGAGCTGGGTGCCCAGCAGGAGAGCAGATGCAGCGAGGGACTCAAGAAGAGCTGGGGAGCTCTCCCTCAGCGGGCAATAGGCCCAAGGCTCCTGAAGCTGCCACTGGAGGAGCAGCCTTGGGAGTGGTGCGAGACAACTTGGGCTGTTGACAGCACACAGGGACAGTGCATGGAGACCCGGCCCTGGTAGCGGTGTGAGACTGCTCAGGCCCATCACAGTTCAGTGCACGGACCCCAGGCTGTGAGAGCCACAAATGTTGGCTTGAGCCTACAACCCCGGCAGAGTCTTGGTAGGGGCTGCAGTGAGGCTCAGGCCCCATTTCTCAGCAAGAGGCCAGATCCCACAGTGTGCAGGGCGGCGCACAGGCCCAAACCTTGGGAGCCAGGGAGCCGTGGAGCCTGCTTGGGTTAGCCACCTGGAGTGAGGAGCCATGGGTCAGGGACTATATTAAGGAACAGATGTTATTAAGATTGTTTATGTTTGCGCCTTATATTTTGCAATTGAAATGTTGTATTGTGATTTAGGTTAGTGGTCTCTGTGTAAATATATATATATATATGATATTTAGTTTTATGTTTATGTATATTATAACTTAATAAATTGTATATAGTTAAGAACTTTGGACTTGGGTTAACTCTATAGCGGAAAGAGGGATCTGCTTGAAATTCTGACATCCCTCTCACAGCACCCCCTCCTGCCTACCCATCTCATTCAATTGAGAATAGGGTATGCCCTTGGGTGTACCCGGGTTACAATAGAATCACAGAAAATTAGGGTTGGAAGGGACGTCAGGAGGTCATCTAGTCCAAACCCCTGCTGAAAGCAAGACCATACCACCAAGGCTTTGTTTCACTAGGTCTTAAAAACCTCCAAGGATGGAGAGTCCACAACCTCTGTGGGTAATCTGTTCCAGTACTTTATTACCCTCCTAGTGAGACAGTTATTGCTAATATCTAACCTAAAATTCCCGTTCTGCAACTTGAGACCATTGCTCCTTGTTCTGTCATCTGCCACCACTGAGAACAGTCTAGCTCCATCCTCCTTTGAATAACCTTTCAGGTAGTTGGAGGCTGCCATTAAATCCCCTCCCAGTCTTCTCTTCTCTAGACCAAATACACCCAGTTCTCTCAGCCTCTCCTTTGAAGTCGTGTGCCCCAGACCCCTAACCATTTTCAGTGCCCTCTGCTGGACTCTCTCCAACTTGTCCACATCCTTTCTGTAGTGGGGGGCCCAAAACTGGACATGGTACTCCAGATGTGGCCTCGCCAGTGCTGGATAGAAGGGAAGAATCACTTCCCTCAGTCTGCTGGCAATGCTCCTACTAATACAGCCCAGTATGCTGTTAGCCTTCTTGACAACATAAGGCACACTGTTGGCTCATATTCAGCTTACTACTGTAACCCCCAGCTAGGATTCCTTAGCTTCTACCTGGGAGTGGAGCACTGCTAATTTCAGTGGGAGGAGCCTCCCCACTAGAATGATATTGGAGTACATTTGTGAAAGTAGAAAACCATCCTAAGAATTCTGTTGTAAAGCTATTATTTCTTACCTATCCTTTGGTCCCCCAGGGGGAATAGTTCCTAAAGTTCTTAATAGCTCAGACAACTGAACCAAGAAATTATCTTTTGTTCCCACTGAGAGACCTGCCTTACCATTCAGAAACAGACGCCTTTTCCACAATTCACAAAATGGGCCACCTTTGTCCCATTTCTGATCTTGCAACACCTCTGAGGCATCTACAGCAGTTCCATGCCTGTAGAGTAAAACTAGTAAGACATTTAAATATCTTTAATCATCTAATAATAAGCAAAACCCCCACTGAGCTGTTGCCCAGCCTATCATCTAAATTCCCTTAGCAAGTGAATTCCTGCAAATTCTTCAGTATCTATATTTCTGCCCCTGGGTATGTACAAAATCACATGAGTCCTGTTGGTACTGAACTATAGTGGCTAATTGCAGCTGCATTTACTAACTGGATGTTCCCCTGCCTGCCTTGCTGGTGAAGCTTGACCCAGCAGGCATTCATAGGATATGCCTACTGAGTTGGGCCTTGTACAATACCCAGGGGCAGGGAGTGTAATTTTCTTCAATCTCTCACTTTCCTTGTTGTATTTTGTAGGGCAGAGGATGGAGCTGGCTCTGGTGCCAAACTCCAACAGAGAACGAACAGCTGTGAATCTTTGGCGAAGGGATTTGCAGTGAGCTAGGTGCCAAGGCTCTAACAGTGGTGGGGCTTAACCCCACTCCTCTCCTTGGTGTTTTCTTTGCCAGTTCAGCAGTTCTGTACATCCCTTGTGTACACAGGAATCGAACTCCAGGCTGCAGATTCCACTAGGGCAGGGCTGTCCAACTGATGGGCTTCATGTGGCTCCCAAAGGGTTCACATGCAGCCTGAAGTTTTCTGCCCAGCTGCCACTCCTCTGTGCCCCCTCCCTACCCTGCCAGGTGCTCCTTCAGTAGCTGGGAGGGGGATGGTTCACCTGAGATTCATGGCAAAGCTCACCTGCCTATACCGTAGGTTGGTGGTGCATGCAGCTGCGAGGGGTGGATGGAGAGGTGGGTGCTGTACACACAGCGAAAGGGATCTAAGATACCTGTGCTGCAGGAGGTGGGGGAGATGCTCTCTGTGCAGCTCGCATGGCTTGTGGGGGTTAGCTGGACAGTATTTGCAGCTTGGGGAGCTCTGGGCAGCCTATGCAGCATACACAGCTAGGGGAGGGAGGAGGCTGCCCATGCCGGGCATGCTAGTGGTAGGGGATGGAGGGCAACGCTGGGCAGCCCAGCTCTTCCTCTCTTCCAGCCACATGTATAGAACCACCTTCCCTCCTGGCCATGTGCAGGGAGCCAAGCTGTCTATGCTGTGAGGGAGGGGGAAGGTTGCCCATGTGGTGAGCACAGCTAGTAGGGGGACTAGGTAGGAGGGTACACTGAGTAGCCCACGCAGTGTGGAAGAACTGACTGCAGCCTGCTCACTGCCCATTCAGTGTCTGGCCTCTGGGTCTGTAGCCTACCTGGCTACAGGTAGCCTGTAGCCTCCAGCTGTCCAGAAGTTGGACAGCTGTGATTTAGATGTTTCTTGGTTCTTTCTTAGTGTTTCTGGATTTTTCTTTATTTCTTCCAATTTTGATAAAGATGCTGATGTTTCATATTCAGAGGTTGTAACTTAATGCTCATTTTTATGGACTTTTCAATTGTGCATGTGATATGGTTAGTTTATGCTTGATTTATACAGGGATTATTCAGAGTTTTGTGGCGGTGTTTTTCACTTCTGCAGGAAGAGAAAAGTTAATCTTGTAGACAGCTTTACAGTTTGTTTTTCTTTTCCTTATTATTATTATACATTTGATGATTATTTTTATTTATCCTTTGTTAAATACTTGCATTCTGCTCAGTTCTGTAAATGACACGGTAGACAACACCTGCCTCTGAGTGCACATAATCCAAGTCTCAAATCCAGCAATTTACAATGCATGGGCAGACTCCACATTAAAGTTAATGGTGCTCCATATGGGCACAGCAGTCTGCCTGCGCATTGTAAATTGCAGGATCGGGGCCATAAATAATTGCACACGGATCAGAGATTCCCCTCAGTCTCTTAAACATAAAGCTAATTACTACAACTACAATTTCTCTATTTTGGCTTTTTGTAAAGATGAAAAGAATAACCAGAGTTTCCAGCAGATAGGACATTTTGGGGTGTTTGTTTCTTTTTTTAAATCTGACTTTCATTTGAATCAGAACAAAACCAACACTTTTCAAAATTTCTCGCAAAGCAAAAACTCCCCAGTCCCTGCCACTACCCTGTGAAAGCACCAACTCAGAAGTCCTTGGATTAGAACAAAACTGACAATGTTACAGAACAGCCACAGGCAGCTTGAAGTGTCCCTGTCCCCATGGCAGAGTCCCAGGTATCTACAGAGTGTCCTGTGGACCCTGGGGAACCATTTGCAGAATGTATTGGAATAAAATGTTTTAGGCTCAAATAACTGGTATTTTTTGATGAATATTTATTTCACTGGAAAATTTCTGAACAGGTTCTTATTTTAAACCCATTTTACTTAAGCCTGTGTGTCCTCCATATATTAGTACTTAAGTAGAGAAAGAAATCAAATTTAGGAATAAACGAAGAAAAATAATCTCCTGGTCCTGCTTTTGAATTTTATTTACCAGTTCAAGCAGTTTGAAAGAGAAACTACCAAGGTTAAGAAGGGGGGGAGGGGAATGGGACTCCTGTATGTTATTCTCATGGAGCAGTCTTTACATACAGTCAAGAAATTAAATATTTCTTGTACAATGCAAATAAAAGACATTTTATGACACTTAATAAAATGCAGTCTGGTGACCAAAGAGTTATTTCTAAAGTTGGAGAAGTCTAAGACCTAGTGAATATAGGACTTTAAAGTAGGGAAGGACTAATTTTCTTCAGTCTTTCACCTTCCTCATTTACACTGATTCTTCAACAGAAAGCAGCCAGCTAAACTGACTGCTATTAACAAAAATAGCAACAACCCAATAGGAAGTAATTTCACTGTTGACTGCATTGCACTGCATAAAACTGATTCCATTCCAAATTCAGTGGAGGGCAAGAGTGTCATAGATACATTGTCCTTGGCCTCTGTAAGGGTATAGCTAACTTCACAGCTCTTTGAGCATGCTGCAGTGAGATTATAGTCTCACACTATCACACCATCCCTTTTCCTTACCGGTTATCTGTTTTCCAGCCAACTCCAGAATAGTCCCACTATCTTCCCTCCTATGACTTATATCTCCATCCATTCTGCTCCTTCCACCTAGGTCTTCTCTCTACGCCTCACCTTTGGCTTTTCACATGTATGAAGCCTTCTTCTACCCAACCCTCAGCCATATCACTGGGCTGCTTCATGTAGAATTAAGCATCACAGAAGTTACTTAGAGATTGAAAAGACCCATCCAATGCATTCCCCTCAAATGTAGGAGTTGGCTCTGAGTTACACCAGTGTAAACTTGGAATAACTCAATTTTCTTCTATATTAAATATTTTTATTTGATATTAGGGCTGTGTGAAGCTTAGGTAGCTGATTCGATTTGGAGGAGATTCGGCCCAATTCAGGAACTGAATCTCCAAATCTGAATTGAATCAGGAGACCAATTAAAAGCCTTGAATTGATTCAAAGCATCCAAATCAATTTGGAAAAAGGTTTTGAAAAGATTCAGTGATTCGGCCATAGACTAAACAGGCAGCTGATACAGCTGCCTCCAGCTGGTAAGTCTGTTGGGTTTGGGGGATGAGGGAGGGAAGGGCTGTGGGGGTGGGAGGGATTGGGGCTAGGGCTGGGACAAGCTACCCAGCTGGGGCAGGGGGTGCGGGACTCGGGGAGGGATGGGAGGGGGTGTGGGATATGGGACTGGAAGCACTCAGAGCAGGGGCTATGCCCTGCTGCTGCTTGCCCCGCTGGGGTGGCGGGAGGGAGGGGAGGATGTGGGTATGGCTTACTCTGAGTGGAAGGGGGCAAGGTGGGGGGCAGCAGGACATAGTCCCCATGCCCAGCACTGCCATGTTCACATCAGCACTGGGAACAGGGGCTTTGTGCTGCCGCCGCTTGCCAGCCAGTGTAGGAGGGCGCAGGAAGAAGGTGCGGCAGTGCTGGGAGTGGGGGCTATGCCCTGCTGCTGCTTGCCCCCTTCTGCCTGAAGTGAGCTGCGCCTGCATCACGCCCCCTGCCCCCCTGCACTGACTGGGCAAGCAGCAGCAGGGCAGAGCCCCTGCTCCAAGCACTGCCATGCCCGCATCCCCTCCCCTGCTCCCCTCCCCAAGTAACGCGTTTCTTCACCCCGGCTAGGCAGCTTGTCCCAACCCCAGCCCCAATCCCTGCCTCCCTCCCCCACACCTCTTCCCTTCCCCCTGCTCCCTCCCCCAACCCCGACAGACTTACCAGTTGGAGGCAGCTGTCAGCTGCCTGTTTAGTCTATGACCGAATCTCCAAAGTGGTGCCAAATATTTCAGATATGATTCGGCCAAATCGAATCGGGACAGTGATTCAAATCTCCAAATCAAATCACTGTTCTCTGAGTCAGCTGAATCCAAATCTGAAGAGAATACTTGCTGCTTCACACAGGCCTATTTGATATCAATGGATCAGGTTCCCTGCAGAGGGAGACTGGGCCCCGGTGACAGGGTTACAAGTGGCTGGAGTTCCTGTGAGAGAGCATCAGGAGTCCAAGGCCCCGGCTGTGGCAGTGCATCCTGCCTTGCAGCCACCTCCCTTCTCCCTTCCCACCCTCCCCAGGCCCTGCAGCTGCCTCCTGCCCTTACCCCTCAGCCCTTTCAGGCAGAGACTGGATCATCCACCTTGCCAGCTCTTACACAGAGAAGTCCCTGGTTTTCACCCCCAAGTCTGGGAATTAGTGTGTCAGGTCTAGAGACCCCTTCCCTGTGCCTCCCCTCCAAGTTTCTGTGTTGAATTCAGCCCCTGTAGTATTCCCCCTAATCTCAACTCCTTCCCTTTTCCCCATCCTAACTGCCTCTCCATGTTATTTCTTCCCTTTCACAAATGTCCTCTCTTCCTGCCCCCCTCCAAAGGTTTGCTGGTTTGCATCAATGGGAAGGGGGACCAAATTGTGACATGGGCAGTGTTCAACAGGTTTTCTGTATTAAAAACAAGAAAAGTTTGGCACCTTCAAAATTGTAAACCGAGGCACATCTCTTCCTTGTGCCACATTCCCCCACATCCTGGTGTGTGCCCCTTTGGGGAATGAGGTGGGGGAGGAGTGGTGTCCAGGCAGCCAGGATTGTGGGCGGCACTGCCTGGGATGCAGGGCCAGGCGAGCCCAGGGCAGGAGATCCATCACCTCACCCAGTGCCAGGGTATGGACACTCGGGGACTAGAAGCTCTCCAGCCCTCAGGGAGTGCTTCTGGTCCCCAAAGGCCAGGAGGTAGTCAGACAGGGTTGTGGACCCAGATTCCCTGGCCTGATGATGGGGGGAGGGATGACAATGGCACCAGTGATGAAACTGGAAACTCCTGGAGCATAGTGCCCACTTTCCATCATCTGGGGAAGTGGGAAGTTGCAGAAGATGCAGGCATTATGGGCGCTGCTTGCCCAGTTGGTGAAGATATGGATGAAATGGCCCATGACAATGGTTGATGGTGCCCTACAGGATAACAGAGAAGTAGCCCTTACCATTGATGAATGCCTGAGTGCCTTGGAATGGGCAGAGGATGGGGATGTGGGTGCTGTCTACAGCCCCCATTCAGCTGGGAAAGCCTACGTGGCAGAAGCTGGCAGCCACCTCCTGTGGGTTGATGAGGAGAATGAAGCGATGGTCAGGACATTCTGGATGACCAGAAGTAGCATGTGCAGTTGGTCTTTCCGGCCATGGAGTTGCTGAACTGGTTGGTGACATAGCAAAGACTGCTGGGGATGAAAGTGGCCTAGTGCATATGGAAGGTCTGAACCCACTGTTCATTGTCCCAGGTATCCATGATGACTTACTTCCACCAGTCGCTGCTGGTGGCATGGCCCAGAACTGGTGTTTGATGGTCTGGAGGTAGTGCCAGAGCACCCTGGCATCCTGGATGGTCTTCTCCTGTTTGGTCACGTGGAAGTTGGTGGCCCAGTCTAGGACACTTCACAGGAGCAGGGTGCAGTAGATGGCCCTGTGTGGGATGTCTGGCTGCTGGCTCAGGGGCAGAGAGTTGCCTCCCATGGTGACCAGCTGCTGCATCATGTCCAGATGACTGCGTATGATGTCCTGCAGCCTCCTTCAAGAGTCACACAGAGTGACAAATAGGTCACTGCAGCTCCTGGGCCTGCAAGCTTAGATGCAGTTGGTGGGGTGCCATGGCAGGGTGCAGACAGGCCAGGGCACATAAGCACATGCAATTCATGAGGAAGGGCACTCAGAGGGCATTCACTCTGGGTCTCTTCTGAAAGCCTCAGGGTAGGTCATGGGGGAGGATCTGTGATACTGTGGTATGGGATGGTAGGGTGGGGATGGGGGATGTGCTTGCCTATACCCAGCAGGGGTGGCAAGCTCTGGCAGGCCTGGGAGCCCACAGGGCACTCTTGGAGACATACATTCCTGCCCTTGATTTTTGAATGTCTGTACATGACCTAAGTAACAGAAGCACACCAAATTCATGGGGTGATTTAGGTTACAGGGCTGAGAAGACTAGGAGAATCATTATTAGCTAATAATATAAAAAATCTAAAGAAGAAGTCCTTTGTTAAAGATATTTAACAAAAATGTCCTTCTGTCATGTCTTTCAAAATCTTCTTTCATCAATGAAAATGCTCTTTCTCTCTCCTTCCTGAAATGACCTGTACAGAGTACATGCTCACATATATAACTTTTCTCTTTTCTCCTCCTCCATTTCTCACCTCTGTACGTCTTTCCTCCATTTTACTGTTCCCTTCCTCTTTTCAGATCTCAGCTATCCCCTTACTTTTCCTCTTTGTCCTCTTTCTCTTGTTTATCCTACATTCCTCTTTACTTCTTCCTTTTCTCCTTTTCTTTCAAGAAGGCCTATCTCCTGTACAAACAAGCCATTTCCAAGTAACCAAGCCTGAAGATGGGTAATGTATTTTACACTCTTGTATAATTACTTTGCTTTTTCTACTAGCACAGCTTGGGAAAATTGCTCTAATTTGTGTAATTTTTCTGGAATTGCACAACCATAGAATTTAAGTAATTGGAATATGTTTTTTAAGATAAAGAACTACCACAATCGGATATTTCTTTAACAGTTTCTGCTTATACTCTAATAATCATCATTATCTTTACACCAAACTCATTTCAACTGTTGGCTTTTTTTTTTTCTTTTAAGTAATATTTCCCCTGAAACTTTTTTTGAATGTGAAAGTAAGCGAATGGCTCTAGCTATATGCGCTGCCTCTGCTAAAAGGACCTCTGGCAAGATTTCCAGCATTGTTTGTTTTGTACTACATGCTTCTCTGTTGCTATAGGAGCAGAATTTCTGGCACATGGGGTGCTGTCTCCTGTGTGGTTGCATTTCCCAGCATGCCTTGCTGTTACTATGGAAATGACTGCCCATTAATTTTGCTATCCTTTTACGACCAAAGCACATCTAACTGTTTCAAACAATCAAGTGATGTTACCTGCTGCCCCAGAAAGAGAAAGAAAACTGCACGTGGTTCCAGAACTCCTGCACTGATTTGAATCAAGATTTAATCAAAGAGCAGTAGGAACTAAAAGGAATGTAGCTAGATGTCTTACTTCACATTTCTCTTTACAAGACTGAGGGGATTGGGCTGTGTCATATGTGAACACAAATTATTGACCCAGTCCTGTGTTTAAGTTTTTTTTATAAACAGAGATTATACAGTCTTTTCTTTTGTTTTCTATGTTAATACTACTTTTATTAAATATTAAGGCTGTTTGCAGACATTAACCCCCTCCCCACCCAAAAAAACCAACAAAACAAAACAAAACAAACCACACTTTACCGGAAGAAGCTGTGTGTTACTTTGAACTGGCTGTATAGCTTCTGCATAGATCAGGAGCTTCAGTGGGGCTTTTTGGTGCTTTTTGGAGCCAGGTCCAACTAATGTGCTGCCTCTTCTGGGTGACAACACCATGAGATCTGATACTGAAGTTACCAGGGGACAGATTCCTAGCAGGTGCAAAACATCATAGCAAATTTACCTCAGTGAAAGATGGGTACACCACGCCAAAAAGGAACAGAAACTTTGTGTCATGAATTTACAATGTTTGAGAGGGTTGTGGGATGTTATGCATTTTTTCTTGAGTTTATTTTACTGATTTGGCATGTGTGATCTCTAGGTATAGATAGTGCCCAAACTGTTTTAGCCTTATCATTACATCTGCAAGAATTGTGGTATTTGATATAAATGTAATTTTGATATATCTTTATATTTTAGCCAGACCGCTTAGTGGGGCAGCGATTAATATAAGTGCTCCTTGCCTATTCACAGTTGAGAGAGAGGATCACTAAGAATTAATGTTTCACATGAGTTTGTTTACTCATCACCCTTATGCATGTGCTCTGAGGCACATGAACCTGACCGTTCCAGTGCTGAATTTACGGTTTGGGGAAAAAAAGGCCTGTAAGAATATCACTTGGCTATTCAGGCTATTCAGGGGAAGGACATTTCTCACAGTGAGGAAATCAAATGAGAGAAAGTAGCTTTAGGATGCAGGACTAATAATCTTTATGTGTGAAAGGGTGCAAATATTCTTCTGGGTTTAATTAGATCAAGGAAGATTTTAAGTCTGGTAAACATGGGCACCTTTGTAAGGGCAGGAAGTTATATGCATAGGGTGGGCTCCCCAAGAATCCAATGGGTGATGTGTATAAATGGCCAGATAAAGAACCACACTTAAGCTTTGCCTTGAGAACAAGTTTTTGCCTTTAGTTTCTCCTGGGCATAGGGAAGCACTGAGGCCCTCAGCCAGTGGGCTGGGTAAAGCAGGCTAATGAGTGAAATTGCAGGAGGCCTAGCAGGGAGGTCAGAGGCAAAAGCTGTTTTCTGACCTGTTGAGTAAGTAAATGCTGCATTCTTGGCTTTAAGATGCAGGGTAAGAACAGTTTATTGTTCTGGTGTTTTCCTTTGCTTGTTTATTCTTATATTACTGTCTGTATTTCAATATATGGTTACTGATTTTTTTTATGTTTGCCCATTTTTATAATAAATCCTTTTGCTATCTCTCAGTCATAACCTACTTATTGTTAGTAATAACTGATTGCAGAGCTTTGACTACACAGATGGGTCTTTTCCATGGAAGGGGGAGGTCCATCTTTTCTGAGTACATGACTGGACAAAGGTGAGATTCTTCTAGCTGGCAAAATCCCCTCTGTTAAGAGCTGGAAAGACCTAGGTGAGGCACACAGAGCTGAGGCACTAGCAGTTAGGGAGGTGACCTTTGGAATATCTTAGTCTGCTTTCTTTGATCAAGCAACAGGTGCCAGAGAGGGTTTTGGGGCAGAAGGGCAATTCAGAAGGTGGAGAACACCCCCTAGATGTGTTTCATAGGTATACCTGGTCACACTTGGGGGAACTGAGTAAATAACTAATATTCCACATAATATAAAGGATGAAATGGCACAAAGAAAAGTGCTTGTGGGGAGCAGGAGCTGTTCTTGCCAGCACTGTGCATAGGATATTTCATTGTGAAGTCTGCCCTTTCTGAGTAACATGCTTCTAACTTCTGAACGTTTATCTGACCTTAACTGAATCTCCTAAACCTTTCAGGTTCAATTGTAACTAACTTGAACCCTTCTGATCCTAACATTTAGACTATAATAATAAAGAGCCAGATTCTGATCTCATTTACATGGGTTTCCCACAAGTGTATCTCCTTTGGGGCCAGAGCTTGGCTCCCTACAGAATTCTACCGCCACAGGAGTGGTATTGGGTTAATGTAGGCAGCCCTGTGCTAACCTGTCATGTTCCCAGCATATTAAGAGGTCTGAAATTCAAGAGGTACCTCGATTTCAACCATCCTCGGTGTGTGCTGGCAGTGGAATTTCTTGTCGGGCCAAAATTGGGCTCTTTATCACCTCTTCTCCAGCCTCCCACTGGTGTCAGCAGGGATGCTTTTGATTTACGCTGATCAGAATCCAGGTCTTCTTAATCTGACAAATACAACACAACAATTTTCGAGTTGGCAACTGAGCTCTCACAGGGTTTGGTGATTTCTTGGTTCATAATCTTGGGTACTCTGTTTTCAGATATCTCTCTTCCCTCTTTTTCACAAGTACGCTGTCAGGTGCTTCCAGGAATGCAGTCAGAACACAACTGCATATCACTGCCCCATGTGAGACAGTTTTCCTCTTGGAGTTTCTTTGCACTTTAGAAGTAAATCTTGTATCAAATAAGTTGGGAGTTTCAGTTGGATAGTCAAAATATTCTAAGTTTTAGGACCAGGAAGTGAAAATATTTTCAAGATCTTATTGTCCTTTTTCTTTATATCCTGATTTTTACTTTCTGATGAATTGAAACTGGGCAACATTAGGCTCCTTATTTTGCAAAACAGATTAAAGTGACGGTCATAGAAGATGCCTCACCGTGAAGGATGAAGAAGTCATTTATAATCATGCTCCTTCAATTCTTAGTGTCTCTGACATGCTAAGAAGGTGACAGTGAACTGCAGTGATGCAGCTGGTTTTATGATGTGGACATTTGTCCAGTAAGAACTGGATAGAGACCATTTCACACATGCCACTGAGCAGCCATCAAATGATAATGATTACTAGAAAGACTCTTGTTTTCTCTTGTGGAAAATGAACCCAGACACACAGGAAGAGGTCCATTACTAGTTTATTAACAAATTGTGAGCATCTTGCTTCATACTCTGTGCAATACTAACTTCCTACCACTGTTCTCCAATTGAAGCTCTATGGTACTTTATAAAGGACGCACAATTAGCACTCCAAACAAAAAAGCCACCCAAATTTGACTGGAGAGAAAGGAACACTACATATAAACAAAGCTCTTGGGTCAGACACAGCTATAAAATATATCCTAGGAACACTACATTGTATTTTGTCCAAACAGATGCATTTTATTAAATAAGTGTTTTTACAAAAACTAATACAAATGTAATTTTTGCAGAATTTACTAATGCACGAGAATTCTAGAATGAAATTGATTGGATATTGCTTGAGCACAAAAGTTAAATGGATTAGTCTCTTTCTTATTGTTCCGGCTGAATGTACTGCAAAAAAATCATTAAACAGCACAAATGGTGAAAAGAAATTAGATTTTAAAATTTCCTTCTCATTTTCATAATCTGAGTTGTTATTCGTAGTCTAGGTAAGGACATTTGTATTTTGAAACTATGATTTCAAACTGAATGGTGTACCATTAAGTTCAGTGTGCCCCCAGATACCATGGTGATGATGAGCATCAAATAAATACATGCAATAATACAGCAGATAAAGTAAACATCTCGATTCATTTTGGAGAGTGATCTGAAGAGGCTGGATAATTCAGTGCATCAGCGCAGCAATTCTATGAAAAGCATGTTTGTGCTGCAGATGCTCTTTCAGACATTTTTCTCTATCACAGGCCTGCAATCTGGCAGCATTGCTGTTTTTGCAGGTGCTGCATATATATTTGCCTATAATGTGCTCAGTGTAAACTATAAAATGTCAGTTTCTAGATCTTTTCCTCCCATTTACTTCGAACTAACAAAAAAGGTGTTGTTTTCCAAAATTAGGCATCTTCTTATGAAGTAGCGGTAATTATTCTATTAATGACCCAATCTGCCTTAAAAGTAGCTGATGGAGAGTGTTAACTACTGCTTCTGTATATTGCTGTACTTACTGAACCATCAGACCCCTAGCCTGAATATCTTCTGGAAGCATTGTAAAACCTTTTTATTTGAGCAGGCATTTAGCAGGCAGGGTTAGGTTTTGAAGCATTGTCTGGGGAGTTTGTTCCATTACAAAATATTTTATATTAACATTTTTATCCGTCTTTATAATATACCTTTTTATTGTAAGCCACTATTTTGGGAAGGCAGCTTATAGATGTAATAAATGCACTCTGTATCTCAGCTTACCTATAAGTTTGTATAAAAATACTAACTGACATGACGATGCATTCTGTTTCTGCCTAAGCCAAAGAATTATTGGTGAAAGGATTGTCACATAAAAATATAATTTAACTTTGCTATCTGGCAGTTACAGCCACTGTTCCATGAAAGAGCACAGGTAGAGTATTTTTTAAAGCTTTACCAATCTTGAAGCTAAATGTGAACATGGCATTTAAAGAGGGCAATACAGACTCCTCCAACGCACAAGACTAGAATGTTCTAAAATAACAATAGGGCTGCAGTGTTTTATACCCATTGAGCATTTGATCCATGCATCTAAGGAACCACGAGAAGACAGTAATTGGAAAAGTATTAGGAGGACTTTCAAAGTCATTTGCAGTCATACAGAATAGCCTGGACTGTACAAGGCAATGTAATAAGATAAATGAACAAAATGGAGGCCAATTAAAGTAATTGGCCTCTACAAGTAATCAAATGATCTATCAGATAATCTACCTTAAAATGTCTCAAAGATTTTTATTTTAAATTTCTTCTCCTATCCTTTACTCTGATAACACTAACCTTAACTTGCCCTTCGGAGAAGCTGTGGGATCTGGTACTAGTGTGATTCTTTTGGAAATAGTTGGGTTAACATACCTGGTATTCAGATCTTAAAGGTTTGGATTAAATCCCAGTGCTATTTGTCAGGTCAAGGACTGTAGCTTTGTCTGTGTAAACATCTGGGTCTCAACATCTTTGGACTGATTGTCCGTAGCACCACTTAAACCCCAAGGAAGATTTCAGATTTCTGTGGACAGCTGAGATAGCCTAGTCTCTGTAACAATGATCAACATTGGCAGGGCTCCACTTTAGGGAAGTCAGCAGTGATGTTGCTTTTCATCACCACCAGCAGACATATTGCTCTTCAAATCAGCACAGGAGAGCTAAAAAGAAAAAGAAAATAGGATTGCAAGAGGAACCTGTGAGAGAGTGCAAGCAATATAATAGTCCATAGATGTTAAGAACAAAGAGTGAATTTTGGCACAGCTCACATGAGGATTAGGGAACTAGGGAAACTCCTGCTTTTCTCCTTCCTAGGTTATTAATATTCCATTATTTCAGCAAAGGGAGTGATAACATTTTCACCTCCCTTCTGCTACTAGATGTAAGAATACAGAACTGCCACCATTAGACTGTCAGGGATCCAGCCTAACCAGTAGTTAAATCCCCCACTATAGATGTTATTTCATAATAAACACCGGCGGTTCTAGAATTTACTTGCTTTTACTAATATTTATTGAAACAAAAGAGCAGATTCTGTAGTTCATTACATCAATATAAATAAGGAGTAACTTCACTCAAGCCAACAGAATTTCCCCTAGTCTAATATGAAGCAGAATATGGCCCAAATAGTCTGATATACCAGTCAAAAAGCCACAAGCTAGAAGCTGAATCATAAAACTCCATCATTTCACAGGGGATGTGACCTTCTCATTAATTATAAAATGCTCTGGCTGATTAACTCTAATTTGATGCCATAGATAAATGTCTTGTGTGTAAGAGAGGGAAGCAGATTTGGGTTGGGAAAAAATGGGAGTGAAGAGGGAGACTTTTTGTGTAATAACCCCATCTGTTCTGAATGTTCTGTGCTTTCTTTCTAATTGCTCAGGGAGATTCCCACCTGAGAGGTGACATTTATAGACCGACCCTCCCAGGGATGTCAAATGCTTTAAATACAGAGCAAACGATTAACAAGGAAAGTATGATGGGTCTACGCAACTCTATCTTATTCTCATCCATGTGAACTGATTTTTTTCCTTCTCAAGAGAACGCCACATTTTTAAGTCCTTACCTGAGGAGTAAGGAAATACTGATGCAACGATGTCATCCCTGAATCTCAGGCTTAAGCAGTCAGCACAATCCTCAGAAAGATGGGGAATGACAATAGTATCATGCAATCATGCATGAACCTGGTTTTCCACTGTATTATAATTTCTTTGCTAGTATAACCCTATATTGATATAATTGGAAATGCACTGTAATACAACTGATATAACTCAGTACTTACATTGTTGTGTATTTATTGCAAACAAGACTTAATAAACTCCATATGGTACAAAATCTGATAGAAAAGCTGATATTTTAAGAAGCTTAGTGCCTATAATCTGGACATTTGAACAACAGTTCCTGGAACAGGGAATAACTATGATAAAACATTGAAAGGGTCTGGTCTGAACTGATTTTATGTCCAGCAGCAGTACACACAGCTCAGTGAAATCATGTTGTTTTAACATTTCTGAGCTCTTTCTCTTCTGTTGTTCATGAGGAATCTCACACATCCTCTAGGATGAGAATAGAATCCAAATCTACTGCTATTATTATGAAATTTCCCACTGTACACTGATGTGCCTATCTCCTATAAGGTAGGATCACTTTGTGTGAAGCAGAACATCCAGGATACTGATGGAAGAAATAAAAACATCTTACCTGTATTCATTTACACAGATTAAGATCCCTGGACTTCCCAAATCAAAAAGGACCCTGTCCATTGAAGTTCTGTGGGCATATGCATATATGCATATCTGTATATATTTCATACAGTTAGCCCTGTAATTATATTATGACGTTTAAAAAAATTGTCATTGCTAAGTTGCTGTCAGTCTTCACTAGATCCTAACTAACCTAGGATCATCTAGGCTTTTTCCTTTCTGTGCAGTTTTGGAACTCTACATCAGCATTGTCCATACAGTTAGGCATGGTGCTTTGGAAAACCAATGCAAAACTTGAGCAAGTCATCTTAACAATATTTACAGTCCTAGATAAAGGTGGTAGAAACATAGCTTTATTTCTTACCTTAGCAATGTCAATAAAGGCTAAAAAAGCTTGACTCTAGATTTATACAAGTCTCTTCACATTGATAATGCACATCCTTGCAAATACTGGGACCTATCTGGAATCCAGCAGAGCTGTGAATCTGTAAGTATCATTAGCTACACTCCAAGGAAAGGGAAGGGGAAACATTTCAGACTCTCTTGAGTTTATCTTTAACCAACACTTTTCAAAGACTCACAAGGTCTTAAAGGACCGTGTATCATTATTTACAGTATATAAATATTGTATCTTTGGCATCTATCACCTATCATCAGGCTTTGACTGAGTTACTCTGGATTTTGCTGATGTAAAAATAAAATTTGCCCTATTATATATGTACTATTATATATAAATAAAATGTCCCTTATTATATATGTATTATATAATAAACAAACATATATAGTAGGGCATATTCTGTTTTCATTTCAGCAAAACCCAGAGTAACTCAGGTGAAGTCTGTTGATGGGTGATAGATAGCACAGATACTATACTCTTATATAGTAAATATATAATATATATGCTAATATGCACTATTTATATAGTGTACACATGTAGACACACACACACACACACACACACACACTCTGACAGACACACACAAAATAAAGGCTGTTAGGTTCCAAAATAGCTAGATGCAATTGAGTTACTCTATTAGATGAAAAATGGTGCAAATGGAATCAGACTGAGGGCCTGTCATACATCAGTTACTCATTGTGAAATTCATTGTTCATGGTGCACACATCATGAGAAGTGATCATGAAAGGAGGGCTTACAGAAGACACTTTGGGTCTTTTGTATATCCCTTTGCACAATGGAAAATGTTGAGCTGCATAATGTTTTACGCAAGCATCACCTCAGAAGCACTCTGCATAAAGGAAGGATAGATTATTTTCAGGCTGTGGCCAAGAGTTGGTTCTTTACTCCTCTGTGAGAGGAGATGCTGTAGAATTCTTCCATGTATGGCATAAAATACACTCTGTGTTTCCGATCTGTCGGAATATATTTCAGAGTCCAGAATGCTAAGGATTAACTAAAACTGCCAGATATTCCATCTGCCATAGGAGCTTGACTTAATATTACCTCGTAGCCTGTAATTTGAGTGGCTATGATCACAAACATCCTTGACTGGCATATAGCTGTGAAGGGTTGGTGCAATTCAGGCAAATGGGGGATACACATGGAAGTAGCATGGCTAAGCTCGAGGCTTTCCCCTCTGTCCTGGCAGGAAGTAAGTTTCAAGTTACACACGGGTGCTTGCTGACTAACTCTCAACTGCGCAGAAGAAACCAGGGTGGGTTGTGTTCTGAGAATGAGCAGGCCTGAAACAACTTAAGCTTTATCTTCAGCATGTTAATGAAATGCTCTGATACCTAGTCCCCTCTTTGACCTTAATGCTGATCCTAGATGAGAGCGATATGTTAGTAGTACAGCAGTGGCCTCATTAATGCAGGGTCAGGTCCTCCTGTGCACTCTGTCCTGTTCATCACTTTTTGCTCCACGCTGTGCCAATATGTGCAGCACTCCACACCCGTGCTGTGTGGGATCAAGTCCATTGTTTGTTTAGGCAGATGTTTTGTGCCAATCAAAGAACTATGCCAGACCGTCACAGTGAGTCAGATCAGCAACTTGCTTGAATCCATTTTATAATGTCACAATTCAGGTGCCTGCCATTTACTGTTAGAAGTAGTTTTACTGTTTGTGTGTGCTTTGTTCTGTCTACCTCAACTTGGTTGTGCCGTTTCTGTTCTTCAAGAGGAACATACATTGAAGTAGCTTCATTTGCCCATTTCTATTGATTTATGCTTGACCCATTTGTGGCAGTTGCCTACCCCCCTCAGGCAACTGCTGAGCTCTCCAACATGCACCACATCTGTGGAAGGACACAATGCAATTTTATGCCGCCTTCGTGACAGAACTGAACAACTTGCCGCTCATTTAAATTGTGCAAAGTCTGAGTTATGAGGTACATAAGTGGCAGGAGAAGGCAGCCCTTAGTATCTGTGAAAAGAAATTGAATTCAGGTTGTTTTATCTCTTGCAGATGTTCAACATTATTTTTGTCAAGTAGTAGTTAAGTTGAAGAGAGATCTTTTTTGGAATGGGAACATGAAATAATAATGTTCTCCAGTGTCATCCCATCAGGTGAAGTCACTGGATGGATGATATCCCGAAATGAAATGATGCTAATGATACTGAGACAGAATATATTGGTTGGTAGAGGATTTCTGATCTCTTTGGGGAAAGGGATAAAGGGGGACAACAAGCAAATAAATGCACATGCAGATAATACACAGATCTTAGTGTTTAAACACAGGGAAAATATTCTAAATATCAGACAGCAAATCCCCAATAGTATGATTTGTTAGTCTGAAATAAATCTCCAGGAAAAAGGCAACTACCTCTGACTGGAGTAATTTAAAACTGAACTGAACAGAAAATAAGGGACTGTGTAAAAGTCTGTATAGGAGAGATGCCCACATGTTCACTGAAGATATCCCTAGCCAATTGTTCTAAGAATATTTAAGATCTTTTATCTGTTTTCCTGAAAAATGTAGCTGAGTTCCTGTCATGCCTAGCAATGAAGTCCCATGGGCCAAATCTTTTTAGACAGACATCATTACAACTATGGGTTTCTCATTTAGAAAGATGGACACCACACTTGACTTTAACTTCCACTTGAGGCCAGATCTGCTTAGTATAGAAAACATTCATCAGACCAGGGCATTAAAAATTGGGGTGGGTGTGGGATCAAAAATAACAATAACGATTGGCTGAAACAATTGATGAGGTAACTGCAAAACAGTTCCATATGCTTGCTTTTCAGCAGTCATATGACTCCATTTCCCCATACATATATGTATTTAATTTGGGATTCCAGAGGACATCCTCAGCATTATCTTGGCTGTCTGGCAGAGAGGTCAAGGAATGGATAGGCCAATTTCCTCTTTACTCTTCAAACTGGCTCCTTCAGGTTAAAGATGAACCAATTTATTGGACCATTGAGGGTATAGCTGTCCCTGCCCCTGCTGTTCCTCTTGTTTGGATGCAGAAGTCTCATCTCCAGTGCTGTCAATAAGGGACCTTTTATGGGCACTAGATTCATTAAAAATTATAAAGTGATTTTTAAAAAAGAAAAGAAAAAATAATCTCCCTAAAAACCAATTTCCCTGCTGTGAATGGAATAATTCCTTTTAATATACTAAGCCATAAAAAAATTAAGCTCCTTTCTTTAGCACCAAAGTAAGGCAAATGCACTTTATTTGGAGAATGCAAATGCCTCAAGCTGCAGTATTTCTCTTTCACCAGCTCTCAGCAAGTGGCCATTTAGTCTTAATTGCTCTTCACAGTGTAGTCCAATTAAGAATGGCATTAGCAGGGCAAGGACTATTTGTTAATCTGTAAAAGGTATGAGAGACAGTTCGTGTTTTGCCTGAGGTTTCTATTCGCATGTTTGGGTGAAAATCTAACCAGCTGGAACTCTCTGCAAGCAATACGTAAGTATTAGCAAGCTATCAGTTATAAGCAAGATAAATGTTCACATGTAATTGAGTAGAACAGAACCTTACAAAACATTTATTTGTATTAGGAAAGATACAAATATTGCAAACCTGTAACATCAAATTAAAAAAAGTGACAGTCTTGACATTTGACTGGAGAGGGTTTTTGTGCATGCTTGGGATGTAAATGACTAGGAAGAAGGCTCCAAATCCTGGATAGTCAGTCAGTCTGGGATGCTGAGGCAGACAAAGGAAAAGCTTTCTGGTACTGAAGAACGTTTTGCCTTGTATGGGAATGTCAAATGAATTGCCAAGTCTCTGTCAAAAAGCTTATTCTGCATATTCAGAACAAGTAGTCCAAAGTAAGGTAATTTCCATCAGTACTTAAGGTTTTGTACAATATCCTTTGGTACAAAGCAGCATAATTCCATTGAAGCACATTTCTTTAGTGTATTTTTAAATGATTGCATTGGATAGTTACTCTAGTCTTTCATAAAAATCCAAATCAATCAATAAATGGAACCGTACAGATTTACAACTGCTGACATCTTGGTCTTTTAACTGGAATGCTGTTAAGTGAGCCTGAGAAACAGAGCTGAGGTGCTTGTATTCTGGTGCCTGGTGTAATAACAAAAGATGCTCTCTCTCCTTACTTTTGGGAAACACCCCCTGGGGAACTCACTTGACAATTCACCTTCTTTTGGAAGTCACCTTTGCTTACTTGTTTCCTTCCACTGAGGTGTGTTAGGACACTAATTTTACTGCACTTATTTTTCCTCTCTGTAAAGAGGAAATCATCAAATTCCATACTGAATAATTTAGATTTATGTGGCTGTCCTAGGATGTGGCTGGAGAGATCAAAACTACCATCTGGGACAGATCATGTATCTGCTTTGCTGGTCTCTGCAGGAGAATGGCCTTACAAGCTACCTAGAGAAATTAACAGGCTTTCTAGAGCGATTGTGGAATCTCTATCCTTGTACATTTTCAAAATCAGGTTGGGCAGAGAAGTGGCTCAGATGCTTTAGTTAGGGATGATCCTAGAGATTGGAAACTAGCTCTTGATCCGGAGATTGGAAACTAGCTAATGTGGTCCCCATCTATAAGAAAGGGAGAAAGGGGGACCCAGGAAACTATAGGCCCATAAGCCTCATATTGGTCTTGGGGAAAATCCTTGAAAAAATTATCAAGGAGCACATCTGTGAGGGGCCAGCAGGGGAGATCATGCCCAGGGGAAGTCAACATGGGTTCATCAAAGGCAGGTCCTGCCAGACCAACCTGATGGCCTTTTATGACCAGGTAGCTAAATCACTAGATGATGATGTCGCCGTGGACGTAGTCTTTCTGGACTTTAAGAAGGCCTTTGACACTGTCTCTCACCCCATTCTCATTAATAAACTGAGTGACTGTGCTATTGATGCCTACACAATTGGATGGGTCAAAAATTGGCTGATGGGGTGCACCCAGAGAGTGGTGTTGGACGGGTCGTACTCGACCGGATGGGAATAGTGGGGGCTCGGTCCTGGGGCCTACACTGTTCAACATCTTCATCACCGATTTGGATGAGGGGGTGGAAAACACAGTTGTCCAAGTTTTCCAATGAAACCAAGATATGGGGAGAGGTAGGCATGCTCGAAGGGAGAGAGAGGCTGCAATTAGACTTAGACTACAGAAGTGGACGGATGGTAATAGGATGGGCTTCAATGTGGATAAGTGCAGGGTGCTGCACCTGGGGAGAAGGAATCCACAGCATACGTACAGGCTGGGGAGCTCCCCCTTTGTGAGCAAAGAGGCGGAAAGGGATCTTGGAGTCATTATTGACTCCAAGATGAACATGAGCTGCCAATGCCAGACTGCAGCCAGCAAAGCTAACCACACCTTGTCGTGCATCCAAAGATGCATCTCAAGCCAGTCCAGAGAGGTAATACTCCCTCTCTAGCAACATTAGTCCAACCTCAACTGGAGTATTGCATCCAGTTCTGGACACTGCACTTTAAGAAGGATGTGGCCTGCCTTGAGAGGGTTCAGAGGAAGGCCACCTGCTTGGTTGGAGGGTAGCAGGGCAGGCCCTATGAGGAGAGGCTGAGGGACCTGAACCTGTTCAGCCTCAGCAAGCGGAGACTGAGGGGGGATTTGGTGGCTGCCTACAAACTCATTAGGGGAGATCAGCAGCAAATAGGAAGGGCCCTATTCCCCCCAGCAGCACCTGGGGTGACAAGGAACAATGACCAGAAGCTGCTGGAGAATAGGTTCAGGTTAGAGAGCAGGAGGCACTATTTCACTGTTAGGGTGGCTAGGATCTGGAACCAACTTCCTAGGGAAGTGGTCCTCGCTCCTACCTTGGGTAAATTCAAAAAGAGGTTGGATGAACACCTGTCTGGGGTCGTGTGCTCCCAGCGTGTGCTCCAACCAGTGGTGGGGGGTTAGACTAGATGATCTATTCAGGTCCCTTCCGACCCCTAACTACTATGAAACTACCTTGAGCAGGTGGCTGGACTAGATGATCTTATGAGGTCCCTTCTATCCCTACTTTCCTGTGATCCTACCTCCTCTGCAGACCTCTACTTCCAGTGTATTCAGGGTCCTCCATGGAGGGATAGGTTAGACAGGGTTTCGCCCCAAAAAATTGTTATAGACACTATGGCTATATTTGAGAAAACTAGATTTCAGGTGCAAAGTAATGCATTTTCATTTCTCACTTCACTTTCAGTTTTACAAGATGTCAATAAACCTCAGCACTTTGGGGGAAGGTGACAGTTTATAAGTTTAAAAGTTTATAGTTCTGCTTGCAACATGGTTTTTTTGCAGTCAAGAGGTAATGTCAGTGTAGTATGAACTGATTTCAGTCTCCCCCACACATCTTGATAGGACCCTTACCATCCTGCTTTTTCTAAACTACATGAGCCCAAATATAGGAACCTGTTACTTGAACCTTTGGCCTAATTGGTAATGTATATAACTGAGACTAGTTTGGGTTACTAAAATGTAAACTTCAGGGCCCTGATAGAGTTCAGTCTCTGAATTAATGCTACAGTAGAGAGGCCATCAGTAGATTGAATCCTCTGGGTCACACAATAAGATAATTTTTTTCAACAAGCCTGAATAGACCAACAGAGCTGTGCTTATATAAGGGATAGAAAAACAGAACAGAATGACAAGCATTTGGTTTGGTTTGCCCTCTTTTAGTAGGGAGACTTGGAGTAGGTGAGATACTTTGGCATTTTACAGATTAGTATAGTCACCATCCATATTGGTAGCATTTTTTTCTACCCCATTTCCTAGAGGCTGCTCCTACTTCTTACATAATTATAATTAACCTCTACACACAGTCTCAATCCTAACCACCTCTAAAGCTTTCCCACAACTATTGCAAAAAATAAATATCCTTCCTTAAAGTTCAATATACACCTGCCCTAGTCCCTCAGTAGGCATGTTAGCACACCCCTGGAAACCAGTCCTAATCCACCCTGCATAGACATATACTACTCTTGACAATAGATAGATTTTGCTCATCCTAAACCACCCAGTTCTTTTCTTTCAGTGGAAGTTTCTTATATGACTATGCTATAGGGATCTAGCTCACAGGAGAAGAAGGAAGGTCCACCCATCTTCATTCAATAGCATGGTGGTTAGGACATTTGCCCAGGGAGTGAAAGAATCAGAATCTGGGCCCTCCTCAGCCAAGTAGGTTTGAAGTCACATCTCTTACTTGCCAGCAATGTGCCCTGGTGCTTAGGCAGGGCTACAACCACCCTCTGCTGCTTTAGTTGCCCCATGAGGCAGCTAAAAGGTGGAGACAGAAGGACAGTATGCAAGAAGAAATGTGACTCTGTAATTAGGAAAGATACAAATATCATGAGGCAGGAAGGAGGTGTGGACTCTGGTCCCTGCTCCTGTTGTGAGTTCCCAATGCTGTTTCTGCATTTTGTAATAAAGAGTCATAGGATAAAATTTGGGAACAGCATTAGCAGTAGGACCTATGTTACACTAACAACAATAGGTAAGTCTGACAGACTACAACACATTCTCATTGAGGAAATCAGAATCACTGACAGGCAGGCCTACAGTACAGAATTCTGTTTCTTTTGAGGTAAAAGGAAAAAATGAACCTCCTACATTTGGAATTCAGTACTCGGGTTCAGTAAGGACATACCTACTAGTAAACTTACTTTCCCTGACAGCAGCATTTCAGGCCCTCTTCAATGCTCTGTGAAGATTGCCTTCTAAAGTGGAAGGAGAGTAGCTACATCTATATGGTGTTGCTGGTGGCTAATTGGTATGGGGGGTGGGTTAATTGACTGGGCTTAGCAGGACTAATTACACTCAAAGCACTGCTTTGTTGCTTCTTTCAGTTTAAAAGGCAGCAAGGTTAGATGAGTGGTGTGCTTGAGGGTGCTGCTGTTCATTAACAAGGTCACGATAAGTTTGCCTTATAGGCATGGCTTAAGATTACTTAGCACTGATATTCTGGGGCAAAGTGGGTGTTAAACTGGCAGATCTGAATCCCTTACCAGACAGCCTTTGAGGAGTGTGGGCCTGCTATTTCCTCCAGAGCATAGGGCTACCATTGTTTCCTTCTCCTTTCTCTGTTATTTATTTTACTTTATATATTTATTTCCCAAAATATTTTCAAGTCCATCTATGTGTGAGGTTTAAAAGGGCAAGTAGTCATGGTATTAGTTGGCATCTGTATGAATATTGTAATTAGTAGAAACTGTTCAAAGCTGAAATTAATGGAATCTTTGTATGATAAACACTAATAGGAGTTGAACTGGTGCAGTAACACCCAGATTCCAGGCTCCAGACAAACACTCTTTACATTCTGCTTTATAGAATATTTAAATACACTGGTTGAGAACCATGTCTAAGAGAAGTCACTGATGAGTTTGGGTGAGATATTGGCTGCACTGAAATCAGCGGGAATTTTGTTGACTTCAGCGGGGTCAGGACCTGTTGTCTTCAGTGGAGTTAGTCTAATTTTCATGAGCTGGGAATCTGGCATAGTACTGTGCCCCCAACTGTATGGCTGGTTTCTGGTTGTAAGTGAGTAGAGTCCTTTTCCATTTACATTCCAAACAGTTTTCAGGTGCTAGTTTAGTTCTGGGTCCCATTATTATTTACATGCTTCTTATTAGCTCTCAGAAGTGCTGGTGTAAGAATACTCATAGAGGAGGATGTAACTGATTGACTTAACAGTTAAGCCTTTTTATGACTTTCATAATTGAAAAGTTTATTGTACTGCATATAAAAATAATGTGAAACAAATTTGAAGTGGGACAGTTTACAATTAATGCCTCTGTTATGATGGCTTTGCTTTTCTGTTGAGCTATGACCTCACAGGACTTTCCTGAGCAAAACAACTATTTGTTGCAGGATGCACTTCAATTCTGGGGCTTTCCTCTGCACATATTTCCCACTTGAAACTCCTCCTGTGTCAATTGTGCAGGCTAATATTTTCAATCAGTCTAAGAGATTTGGATACCTAGGCCCAGATCCTCAAAGGTATTTAGGTGTCCTAACTCAAAGAGAATTAGGGGACCAAATACTACTGAGAATCTGGGTGTAGCTTCCATTAAAGTTAGTGTACTGAAATCCTGTCTTTTTGCCACTAGGTGGTATCAATGGAAAACTTTACATTTCTCTGTTAATTACATATCCTTACTAGAAAACTATATTGGAATTTATAACATTTGTAAAAGGATTGGGTCCAAGGACACCCAGAATATTCTATGTTCATGATTAAACAGTCTACATTTTCTATAGTGAGGAATAACTATAATCTTTGGATAATTAAATATGAGGTAATTATTCCAATTATTTTAAAGACAAGGTTTCCCTTGACTTTGCTGTCTGGGAATTGGGTGCCTTAACGGACCTTTAAAAATCTAACACAGTTACTATGGTCATTAAAGCTGCAATTCATCAAGCTACTTAAGCAGGTAACTATTTTTAAGGCTCTTAATAGTCCCAGTGTCTTCAGTCAAACTGCTCCTATGCTTACAATTTGGCAGGTGCTAAAGTCCTTGGCAAATGAGGGCTGTATAGCCTTTTCTGGATACTCCTGAAGCCAATTGCAGAACGTTGACTTGAATCAGTGCAGTCTTAATACAAGCAAAACTTTCACTGAATGCAGCGTATGTATTTGCATGTGTAGGACCTACAGCACTAGACCCACAGCATGGCTTACTTTTTACAGCTTTTCAGTCTTCAACAGTGCTTCTAATGGAAAATGACTACTTAATCTATTCTCTGAGGAAGCATGTAATCTGATAAGTAAAATGTCAGACATAATTATAAAAAAACTTGGGTATGTCCCAGTAGAATAAATAAAGCTATTGAAAAAGAAATATTCCTGAATCTCAAACAAGTGAGCTGTACATAACACTGCATGTAAAAATCAGTGCTCCTCTACTGGTACTCCATGGAGGTTTCACAGGGTTGCAAGGGCTTTTATACAAAGGAGACAGTGGACCATCTCCTCCCAAACATTGTTGTGGCACCAGGCAGTTTTGTGCAAAGATGCCACGTCGCTCTGGGTACCCTACTTCCGACATGCAAAGCAGCAGAATTTCTGCAGTGAAGTGCTGCTGGCATGCTAATTAACTTCACTGATAGGCAGAGCTAAATTGTCGATGCACAGGACAGTGAAAGCATGGCCACACTGCTCCTGTTCCAGAGCTAGCTTGGGATTGTTCACATCATTCCTGGCAAACAGATGTAGCAGGCTTGCCTTTTAGAGCTTGGGTTGAGTCCCAGGCTTGAAATCTTGCTATTTGATTGGTGGAGCCCATCCACCAATCCAGAGGCAGCAAGAGGAGTGACATCATGCCCCTTTCCTGAGGGGAGGGGGAGAGGAGTTCCCTCCTTACCAGAAGAGCAGGGTTTAGAAGAGCTGAGGAGAGCTGCTCAGCAGGTCAAAGCAGTAGCCCAGAAGCACTCTTGAAGACTTCCATCAGCAGGGAACAGCAGACGGCTCCAGCGCTAGGCTCTCGGTGTGCAGCACGGCGCACAGCATCTGGACCCTGGGAGTTGCGTGAGGCGGCTCAGGTCTGCAACCTCTGGCGTGCGGCCAAAGACACGGAGCACAGGCCGGTGCACAGAGTAGGCCCTTTGGAGCACTTGGGTAGTTCAGGTCCCCAACCCCCAGAACGAGGCTGGGAACTCGGTGCAGGAGGTGCTGCACAGAGGGTCCGGGAGCAGATTGGGCCTGGTGCTGCATGAGGCAGCCCAGGCCTCCGACCCATAGCTAAAGGTTGAATCCAGGGAGCCAGATGGTGCTTGGGCTACTGTGCCAGCAGACAGGGCTGAGCCAGAGGCCCCAGAAGCCCTGCATAGAAGAGCCCTGTTCCAGAGGACAGCGATCCGCACTCCCCCACAAAGCCCACTGCAGGCGAGAGAGCAGCTTGGTGCAGAGGATAAGGGCCGCCCTCCAGGCCTGGGAGCCATGAGTTGCAGGGAAAAGAGGATTCCCACATGGGGAGAGGGATTCCCCCCTGGTTAGTTAAGGGCTCCTGAAAGTGGAGGTCCCACTGGGAGGGCCCCCCTAAAGTTACCAGCTTCCTTGCAGGGCTTGGGAAAAGCCCAAGGGCATTGGGGTTTCTTCTTGGGATTAAGTTTATCTTTGGGGCTCTTGTGCCATAAGTGGTGTGATGGCATGCCTTATATTTTGTGAACTCTCATGTTTCTAAACTGGTAGATAAGCAGAGTCCTAGGGCTCTGCTGGGACCCCCTGTTGCTATTATTTTACCTGTTGTTTATTTGTATTTGTTTGTGGCTTATTTATTGTTCACCCATACTTATCTATAGTTTATCTGTTGGCTATCTATGTTTATTTTGGGGTTTATCTGTTTCAGATCAGATATTTACCTGTATCTGGAGCACTGATATAAGATTTTATGTCATTTATCCAGAGGTATACTGGTTTAGATATGTTATATAGATATATCTTTATAATATATATGTATATATATATTGTATACATATATTTATATCCATGTTCCTTTCCCTTGTGATAAGTTAATGTAAATACATTTGTATATAGTTAAGTCCCTGGCTGTCCTGGCCTGGTTCTATAGGGATGGAGGGAAACTGAGCAGTCTGCAGTCCCCCTGCCCCACAGCACACCTCCCAGCTAACAATCCCTTTCAGTTGGAGAAGGGGAGCATATACCCAAGTTACCTGGGTTACACAAACAATGAAGGAGGTGAGCTGTGGAGCTGTGCATAGGCTTGAGGGAGTTGGCTGCAGGGTGGCATGTCAGGAGTAGATGATTTGTAAGGGTTTGGAGTAGTGAGGGTGCTCTGGGATGAGGTAGGCTATGGGGCTTTGTGCAAGGAAAGTGGGCTGTTGGCAGCAGATGAAAGTAGAAGGGAGTGAACCATGGGGCTGGGCAGGGGAGCAGGGATATGTGATTAAAAATACTCAGAACCACTATGGCCACATACAGATGTTCTATTTGTGCTGGGGGAAAAGCATGCAGGCATTCAAGAGCTTTCTTCCAGAAGAAAAATGGCTCTTCCCTAAGTAGTTAGACCAGGAGGATCTTCATTTTGATCAAAGTTGAATGTCTGTACCCTTCTCTAAGGAGAGAGAGGCAGGAGGGACTACTATCCCACAGGACCATGCTGTCCCTCCCTCCCTCTCCAAAGTTCCATTGGGAGGCATAGGGGCAGGGCAGGTTGGGGGAGAAGGGCAGAAGACAGTTGTGCCACAGCTACAAGGCTGCCTGGGCTCAGGCAACCTTGCAGCCAAACCAGATTCCCAGGGATCAGGTGCTGGGCTTTGGGAGGCTGTCCCCAAACCCAGTTCCCAACCTCAAGCCTTTAAATGCTGCCCCTGCTGGGTAGTGGGGGCAGGCCGTGCAAAGCCAGGGTCAGGGAAGCTATCCCTGATCCAGTTGTTAACCCCACAGGCTTTAAATGCTCTGTGTGCTGCTAAGCTAGACAGCATATGTGGTGATTTAAGAGCGAGGGTTGGGGGAGCTGTCCCTGGCCCCACTTCCATGGGCCCCCAACTTTAAATAACCCCATGTGTAGTCCATCTAGGCTGCATACACAGTGATTTAAAAGATGGGGGATTGCCTATTGACAGCCTGCCCCCTTCCTAGGCAGGGGAGAGAACAGGCTGCTGAGTACTGGATGCCCCTAAGGATGGAGTGGCCTAGGGAGCAGTCCTCTTGTGCTCCTTGGCTGAAGAGCTTGCTTGTGTAGTTCTACAGCCAGGTGGTTGGAATATGTACAGTTCCAGCTCCTGACTTAATTTTCTACTACTAAGACTTTTTTAGAAATTTTTATCAGTGAAAATGAATGTCTGTACATAGACTATGTTAGATGATGTGTAATTAGATTAGATCACACACTTGCTGTCTCTTTCAAATGATAAACTCATGTGGGAGAAACAGCTATTACTCCCTAAGTGGAAAGTACTGCGACTATAATCTTACAACATTTACTTTACAACCAGATCTTTGTTATTGGCTTCAAGTTACTTGGGTTTAACAAAGAGCAGAATCTGGTCTATTGTTTAGGGATGCAAGAGTAAGCCCATATATGAACTTTGGTGATTTACATGTTGAAGGATAAAGATGTTTGGACTCCTGAATACTGAGATTAGCCCTCTCTTGGTCTACTTTCTGTTGAATGCAAGGATCTTTCCTTTCCTTACCAGCTAGGGGCCAAAATACCAGCCAGATTCTTCTCTCTTTGGGGAAAAGGTGACAAAGAGAAGACTAGAAACTAGGGGAGCATTATGTTCTTCTGCTGTTAAACATTACTGACAGTAGCAGGCAAGGATGGGTGCTAAATAGAACAAACCAAGCATTGGCTATTATTTTTTGCCTTGTTTCAATGGCCAGGGGAAGATGGGGAGAGAAAGAGAAATGAGGAATGAAAAGCAGTGTATTTGAGCTAAATTATTGTATGCAAGGTGCGCGGGCCGGGAGCGATCCGGGCCCTTTTTCGCACCCTGCGGGCTGTGGCCAGCAGCCCGGGCATGCTGGGTTGGAGAAAACAGGCGACACGCTAGAATTAGTCACGGACTCGTAATGGTTGATTCAAGATTGTTTACTTACACCGAAGATGGTCGCGGTGTAGGCGGGACAGTTTCCCAGGCAAAGCTCTGCTTAAATCCCCAGTTTGAGGACTCAGACAATATTCGGATCACTCCCACGGAGTTGTCGAGGCTTCGTGGATCCTTTTGCGCGCAGGGAAGAGGGATACGTCGAGGATTGCGCTCAGTGACGGGGAGACGTTAGAGGCTGATCAGACCCCTGTTGCCTGCTTTGAATATGCTGGGTCCAATAGGCTCCGCAGTGCTTAGAGATCTTCACAAGACGTGAAGTCTCCTCCTCCTGGTGTTCGTGGAGTTCTCTAACTTGGGCGGAAACCACTCCAGCCTTTTACATGGCTAGCAAGCCAATCACTAGCCGCCACGCATGAATAATTTAACGCAAGCCAATAATGGGGCTCGAATTAGAATACAAATGGTGGGAACTCCTTGCAACGTGCATTTCTTAGCTGTAAAGAAGAAATGCACACTGTAAAGAAAGCTACAAATTGGCGGGAAAATAATTCAGTGGTGCCAAAGCACACACAAAACAAAAATCACACCCTTGGGTTGTGACACAAGGAAGCTTATAGCCAAACAAAAAAAGTGTGGAAATAGGTACTGTGAAGAGCTCTGCGTAGCATCGTCCTGGTCATCCCCAAGTTTTTGGCTTGTATCTTCATGAGCAAGGAATAGAGCCTGTTGCTCCTAAGTTTCTGGCACGTACACTAACCACTAACATAATCTTTCCTCTGTCTTTTACTGTTGCTTAAATTATAAGGAAGGAGGTTTTATTTTTTCCAGTACTAGCCCTGCTCGTCTTCTAAAGGCTTTTTGGCCTCTCTCTTAAGCCTTATCATCTCACAATACTATACTCTTTTTTTCTTTTTTGTAAAATGATATGATAACCCATAACCATTTTGCATCTGATTTTTTTTATATTAGAGTTAGAGCTATATCTAATGCATTTGCAAAATGCACGGTTATTATATAGTGCAATGTGCTATGTGATCTTTTCCATAGCTAATAGATTCTTAATTGTTTTACTAAAATTTGTCTGATGCAATGTTAAAATATAATTTTTATATAGCAATGCAATACGATGCTGGTTAATTCAATGTCATTCAATAATATATTTCATACCAAAGCATCATAATCTATTAAGCCCTAGACATTTACAGGGAATTGACTTCAATCCTTAGGTGGTTGAAAGTAGCTTCAGTGGGATTAATGGCTTAAAGTTAATTGTTTTTGCTAATGTTTTATTTGAAATGTCCTGCTCAGCAAAGGTAATGTGACATTTTGCTCACTAGGGATGTTAAGCCAAATTCACTGCTGACATAGGCAGGTGTAACCCCATTGACTTAATTACAGCTTCACCTACTTACGTCAGCAATGAATATGTTATCTTGCCCTTTTTGAGAAAAGGGTGAAAATCTAAAGGTTGGAGCTTAGAAACCTGGAGGTGGAGCACAGAGGACAAAGGAAAGGATAAATACTGGAAGCTGAGATGCACATGACTGAGCTAGCATTCTAGATGTTGCAGTGGTTCAGAGCTAGAGACACCCTGACTGACTTTTGCTCTAATAAGGGTTCTAGTTTTAAATCTAACTATGTAGTCTGAAATGAATCTGAGCAGGTAACAGTTTTTAAACACCAGTACCCAGTAAATATACATTCCTTTGTCTCTTTCTATCTGTCTCTCTATCCATTACACATATATTGTGTATGTGTGTGTTATACTGATACACAAATGCAGAGGTGGGGAGAGAATGGAAATAAGAGGATCAATTTAAATGTCTTATCTAGTTTAGACCACACTTTCCTATGGTAAAACAGAAAATCTTCAGGGAGGAATTTTGAGAGGAAGAGAATGCAGTAAGGGTCTTGCCATGGGGTTAACGCTGAATTCATCTGCTGACAGAGGCAGGTTTCGCCTCCTATGGAAGAAGCAAGATATTTGACCTCGAGACTGCTAGATCTCCAGATCAAAGACTAGTATAGATCTCATGAGATCTACTTGAGGCCAGTAGAGGCCATTCATCATGTAAAGACCATATACTTCTATGCTGTGGCTCTTTTTTAGCGCCTAATCAGCAGGGATCCTGGTTTTCTCTGTTTAAAAAAATCACAAAATCTCTGATTTAAAACCATGAATTCTCTGATTTAAAACCCCCCAAATACATGATTAAAAGGAAACACCACTACATAGGTATCAGTTGAACACAATGTTTTATTGATACATTTAAAGCAATTTGGAAGCCTACCAGTGCCTCAAATACTACAATAAAATAAATTCTAAGTACCTAGAAATTTTGGTATTTGATTTTGGGTTTTTTATCATGGAAAATCAGGGTTCCCCCTGCCCTCTTCACTCACCAGGATGCAATTCCAGGTCTCTCACTCTCACCCATAGGCCCCTGGAACATGCTGGTGCCCCTCATTCCCCACCCACAGCCCCCTGCCCCCCAGTCCTGCCAGAGGGGGTCCCCAGCTGTCAGGCCTACAGGGCCAGGGACCCAGGTCAGCAGCCCCCTGCCCCTCCGCAGTAGCACCCAAGCCCCAGCTGCCACATGTGGAGACAGTGGCTGCTAAGGTGAAGTGAAATGCAGAGCTGGGTGGGCCAAGCAGGGAAGCTTGTTGCCACTGCTGGGAGCTCCATGCCACCATGGCAAGGTGCCTCCTGCCTGCCTGACAGCAGTGAGGGCACAACTCTGCACCTCTGTCCCTGCTGCTGCCAGGTGGGCAGGAGGCACCTTGCCAAGGAAGCACAGGACTCACGGTAATAGCATTGAGCTTTCCCACCCCACTCTACCATGCTGTGCTGGGTCTCTCCCGCTGGATCATGGAGGCTCCAGGGGTAAGGCAGCATAGCAGGTAGTCTGAGCCTTCAGTGGGCAGCCTGTACCCACCCCACACACAAATCTGGGGACATGTGCCCCCTATGCCTACCCCAGGAGTGTGTGCAGCACTGGGCAGCCAGCCCCTGTACCCCAGATGAGCCACCTGCGCTCCTGCCTTGCTCTCTGTCCAGGCATCAGGCTACACGTGGCCCCAGGCCCCAAGCCCCTTGCACTGCCCAGACTGGGCAGCAGCCCCAGCCCTGCCCAACTGCCTCCCTCCCTCACTATGGAAGTCTCAATTCCTCCCCGTCACCCCCACTTACCTGTGGATAGCTGCTCCCCTGCCTGGCTACCATCCTCCCACTTCTCCCAGCCCCTTGCAAGCTAGAACTCTGCCAGCCTGCAAGAGGAAACCTACCATTTCCTGCATTTTTCTCCTTTAAAGGAGAATAAATGGGTTTTTCTCTTTAAAATGAGAAAATCCGGGTTTTACCACGTTTTTCTGTGGTGAAGAGAGAACCTGGATCCCTGATAATCAGCAGGCATTTAGAAGAGATGGATTGGCAGGAGCTGCTGCAGCACTGGGTTCAACTCAAATGACTTTTATCATGTCTTGGGATGGCTGAAGCTTTTTCAAAGCTCAAGCTCAAGAATTCATTTAAGTGACCACCTCAGATTTCATTACAAAAAATAGGAAGTTCTATCCCTATCCTCTCAAAAATGAGGAAAAAATAACCCCTAAATTTATCATTAAAAACTCCTCATGTTGTTTTACGTAGTATCCTGATGCTTGAAATCATGGTGTTGACAATACTGTTGTAGTCACCCATGCTTCATCCTTAAAGGAAGCATCACTGTCAGGAGGGAATGTGCTTAGGAGCCAATATAACCTCAGGTCTGTAGGGTTGTGACCATCCTTGGTCCATGTCTCCTCACTCATCTCAGAAAAAGAGGGGTACAGAATCAAGGAGGTGTAGTTATCCCTTTCATGTTGGGAGAGGACACCCTAGACACTAACAGTTCCCCTGTGCATGAATCCCTATGTGTCTTGACCCTACACAGTGTGCTATGCATGACGTTAGAATTAAATTTGGACTTTAGTTCAGAAATGCTAATGCCAGTAGAGTAAACTATGAATGTAATTTCAGGAGTCCCTAAAACCATGAGAATTTCTGCTGTTAATTAAGGTACTGTCTGGGGAGATATATATATAAACATTTTTTTGAAAGATTAGGCAATTCATTAAGATAAAATCCATGTAAGCAGAGAATCCTCTTCTAGTATGTCAGATAGCCTGGAGGGGGAGAGAAGAGGTGTATTATACAAAATAATTAGATTTAGAAGCATTTTCTGAGTGGGAAGCAATTTTTTGTTATATAATAAAAACAGCCCTAATGGAATAGCTTGCCATTTAGTCTTGGCCATACTACAATTCATATATCATCATGATGACCTCTGTAAATGCCTTACAGCATAGCATACAATCAGGGACCATGTCTTATTTTAGAGTGCACATATAATTTTTATGGAATGATCACTGTGTTTACATTTTCAGAATACTCTGAACATTGCTCCAATACAAATTCCCCTCAATCAAATAGGCAATATGATGCGGCAGTCTGATATAGCTATTTTCTCCAGGCAGAAATGCCATTTCCTGATTTACATGATACATAGATATTTTATAGATTGGCAGAGCATTGAAACTTTTATGAACCGAAGAAATCTGCAATTGAATTACTGTCTTCTGAACTATCCAGGGAGCATATATTACTGGCCAGATTCTAATCTGAGATATGGTTCATACGTGTTCTTAAAAAGATAAAGTAGCAATATAGTTGAGATACCCTGATATACATTTCACAACTGAATTTAGAATTAGACTTCCTATATCAGTTCCCATATTTTCCATAAAAGTAGGCTCAGTCTTAGCTCAGAAGCAATTAAATACCTTAATTAAAATGTACCTGAAAGCTTGTCTATAGCTCTCCCAACTATATAGTTGGTTCAATAAAAGATATCATCCACAAAAATCCTTGCTTCTAATTAAAAATCGGCATTTGACAATGGGATTTGAACTTCCATGAACCACAGATACAGGGGACAAGTTCTGTCTCTGCCTGTAATATATTAGCATAAATCAGGAATAAAAAATGCTGAAGACAGTAGAGTAACACCAGTGTAAAACTGATCAAGCTTCCTACATGCATAAGTGACTGCATGATGTTGCCTCTTGTAGCTGGCCCAAGAGAAGCTAAGAATCTATTACTGCCACAAGTAATTGCGGCTTCTCCTTTTATTTTTAATTTATCATGGCTACTTTAATGCTCCCACAGCATATTCTGGTACAATTGTAGGTCAGGGATGTTCATACAGTCCAAAAAGCCAGTTTATAAACTAAACTATATAAACTAAAATATACCATAAATGGGAATTGGTATGAAAAAATGATAAGGAAGATGTTGGGAGGAAAAGAGGAGGACATTTGTGGTGCCATTGACTGCTCTTGTTGATGTTTCTCACAAGATGTCTGCACCAATATTTAGGGTCCAGCTTGAAGATCACCCTTAACCAGTTCAACTGCCATAAGCTGCCCTTCCCCGTCCATATTTTATCTTGGTCCAGTTGTCCACATTGTACCTCTTCTTCCTTGAATGCACCACTTCTTGGAATCAGTTTGCAGACTGCTAGTCTCTCCTTTGAGTCTTGTCTCTAAGTGTGGGCAGTTGAGCCAGGAAGAGAGTGTAGAAGTGAGAGGAATCGGGAACATGGAAGTTTAGGATTGCTGCAGGCAAACTGACTGTGCTTGCAGCCTCCAGGTGAGTTCTACACATGCTGCAAGGAGGAGTGAGTCAGGGTGAGGCTTGCACTCTGAAGTTCAGTGCGTGGCAGGACATTTAGGGTGCCTACAACTTTAAGAAGGGAAACAGTATGTGGATCAGTGGGCAGATGGGAACAGGGCAGGTTATGGAGTCATCTGACCTGGGGAGCCTGCAGGTGGGGCTAAGGCTGATTGATGGGGTCATCTGAACCTAGAGGAGGGCTGGGCCTAGGCAGGATACAAGTCTGGAGGCTGAGATGAACCAGCAGTAAGATCCTGGAGGTTGAATGAACACTACCTCTGCAGGATTGCTGAAGCTCCTGAAGACCAGTACAGGGAGAACATCTGAAGCAGTCTGGAGGTTTGAATAGGAACTAAGGGTTGGAGGAGATTCCTGGGGACCCAGGGAGGGATCTGGGGGCAGGGCTGAGAGCAGTGGACCTGATGAGGGGTCTGGGGCCTAAAGAAAGGCCAAGAATGTGAGAGATAGTGAGAGTTCTGGAGCCCAGAGAGACCACAGTCTGAGCAAGCTGGGACCATGTAACTCAGAGGTGAGAGAGCCAAGGCTAGAGGGAGTCTGGAGGTGAGGGAGATAAGGCCAGGGGGCATGGAGGTCTGTAGCCTAAGAGGAGCAAGGAACAGGGGAGATAAAACTTATAGCCTAGGAGGGCCAAAGATTGCATGGCAGGAAAGTCTAGAGATTGGTCCTGGGCAGGACCAAAAACTGTACCCTACTGTGGCTTGTGGTCACAGTGGTGGGGCTGTTTGTTGTGGGGTAGCCCCTAGAAAGTGTCACTAGTAGTGAACCTTAGGGAAGGGTGAGTGTGGGGTACCCGAAAGCTCCAGCCCCCACTGACTTGTGGGTCACCCTTTGGTGGGGAAAGGCTAGGGGAGCACACCCTGAGACTAGGGGAGCACACTCTGGAGGAGGTTTCTAGCAGTCCAAGAGGGGACCAGGTAGAGGAACCACAGCAAGGAAAATGAGCAATGGGGCTGGAGAGCCCACAAGCCTAGGGGTCCAGTAAGGGGCAGATTGCAGCCCAGAGCAAGGCCTGAGAGAGATTGAGCCCACAGAAGGACTGTTTGCTGGCAGAGCAAGTGAACCCAGGGGTGAGTGAGGGCTGGCAGCCAGGTATTGACTCCAAATCTCAACTGGCCTGTGTGGAGTCAGGGCCCAAGAGGGGTCAAAAGGTCCAAGAGGGACCACTGCAAAGAATGCCAGAGCCAGGGGAGCCTAGAGATCTCAACTGGCCAGAGGCAGGACCAGGGTCTTGGAATGGCTCCATGTGTGGCCACAACCTACGAGGAAGGGGATCAAGGAGGCCAGAACCTAAGAGGAAGGGGGTCCAGCATGAAGATGGCTAAGGTGGTGCCATCTGAGTTGGGGAGGGTCCAAAGGAGAAAATGAGACCAGGAGCCCTGAGGCTGAGGCTGAGGGTGGGCCCAGCCCAGAGACCAGGAGCCTAAAAAAAGAGTGGGATCAGAAGGGCCTGGAGGCCTAGACAGGGGCTGGAAAAGAGTGAGACCACACATGGGACCAGAAGGGTCCAGAGGACCAGGGAGAGGCTAAGAGAGAGACTGAGGGATCTGGCTGCCCAGGGAGGGGCTATGCATATAAAAAGAGAACAACAGAGAATGATAACACCTGCAAAGCATGGAGCATGGCATAGTGGTGGATTGGAGCCATGCAATTAACCCATGAGGTCACCCAGTCACCCAGTGATCATTACATTAAGACAAGGGCAGCCTCCCATATTAATAACCGTTAACATCAAGGCATGGCAGATGAAAGAAAGTCAGCCTGCCCAGTGAGAGCAGGGTGAAGGAAATTTATTGGCCCCCAAGGGCTTCACAGCCACCCCAGAGATGGTATCCTTTGACCCAGTGGATTTAGGTATTTTCAGTGTAGATCAGTGATTCTCTACCATGTATCCTTGGGTGCCTTGAGATCCTTTCAAGGGTGCTATGGGGCACCACACAATGTTAGCACTGTTAGATTTACACACATGATTTACCAGATAAAACCAGAGGGTGTTTTTACACACGTTCCAGGGGGAGTGCCTCTTTAGTTAGAGTGGCTCTAAAAGCCTCTCTAATTAAAGTGCCTGGAGGGGTGCTTCAGAATGGCAGTGGGGGTGCATTACCCAAGGCATGTCAAGTTTTATATAAAGTGCCCCTGCTACCATTTTGAATCATGGAAACACTGGTACATGAGACACAGAGTGTGGCTGGAGCACGGTAATTACCACACTCCAGCAGACTTGATTAATCGAGTAATTGCAGCATGTCAGAGCAGCCTCCTGCATTGTGTACACGCACCCAGAGATTTCAAATAGAAATCCATAGCTGTGGTGATTCTGAGTTCTTGGCAACAGAAATACTGCTCTATTTTTCTGTAGTCAAAAATGAGTGCAACTAAGAGCTGACATTTTCTCAGGGGTGTCTAGAGTCTAAAAAGGATGAGAACCACTAGTGTAGATGGTCAGTAAGTATGGGTTGGAGTGTGTCATGATGGTCATAACTGTCAGTGTTGCCACAAGCATCTGATGGAGCGCTTCCTTTAGTGAATACCCTTAATGATTTTAGAAGCTTTTCTATGGCATTTCACTTATGCTGAGCATTAGGAAAGTCTCGGAGAACGTTGCTGTCAAATAGAAGCCACTGAAATAAAATGCATTGAAATTATTTATTTCCTAACCATGTTGAACACCCATGCTTTCTGCCCTCCCTGAACCTAGAAATTCAGGAGTGCACACTCAAATGATAGCATACCAAGAAATGATCTTCAGTGGAAACCCTCCTGAGTATCTCCAGGATGTTAATGCTATAAGCAATACAATATACTAATTGCCAATAGCTATGTAATTCACAGTTGAAATGCTGCTTCTGATTCAACATAATCTCATCCCCTATAACTCTGCCCTCTTATGGGAGATACTAGAACCGGGACACATCACAGTAACATTCTCTTTTCTAAACCAAAAGTGTGATTTTTCTCTTGATTGCCACAAGTTCAAATCAGTACTCCCATTCTTACAGTTCAGCTTGGCTCTCAGTGCGATCTCTAGATCAATTGATGCCAGTGGATGGAGATCACACTGGATGAAAAATAGTGCTACAAGCTGTCACACAAAATTGTTTTAAAATTTAAATTTAAAATGTAAAACTTCTACCAGTTCCAATACTCCTGGTGGAGGAGGAGGACTCAGGTGAAGTTGAAGGATGAAACTCATATTTTCTCTTTAGAAAGGGCCCCCACTTCCCTCTCCCATCTCTTGGAAGGTCTGATTCTATAAAGCTTCAAACACTTCTTGCAAGTCATTGAGTTCCTTTAACTTCCATTGGGTCAGGTCCTGCAAATCCTTCCTTTCAGGAACCTTCTGAACAAAATCAGTTGAAGGATTGGGCCCCTTCACATCCATAGTTGTTGAAGGAACTCAGCCTTTAGTGCTAGAGCACTGTAAATACTAGATCATAGTTTCTCAACCTGTGGTACGCGTACCCCTGGGGGTATGTGAGACGCAGGAAGGGAGCACGTGGGTACCCCAACACTCTCTCTCGCCCTCTTTTCCTCTCTCTCTTTCTTGCCCCTTCCTCCTCTCAAAACTATGGCAAAAAACTTGTTGCTCCGTGCACTGCATGGTGCTTTAAATTCCCCAGAAATAATTTGGTTCAGTCCAGCTAGCTTTGGCCAACATCGCCTCTAGCCCAGGTACCTACTCAAGTTGTGCACCCCTGGTGTAAAAAGTGGCAACCCTACCCATACCAGATTAGACATCTGTCATATCATGGCCTTATATACACAGCCCTTCTTCCAACATATGGCACACATTAGTCTGTAAATATAAAATCCCCTGGAAAATTGAGTGCTGGGGTACTTATTAAATTTTTCAGAAGTTAGGGGGTACTTGCTACTTAAAAGGTAGAGAAACACTGTACTAGATTACTGAACACAGAAACACTGTACTAGATCACTGTTTGACATGTCTAAATACAGACTAAACACTTATAAAATTTGTGTCTTCTCTGAAGTTCCTCTGGGAGTACAAACTAAATGGAAGCTCTAATATCTATATCTATTGTAGTGTAAGAAAGCCAGTTGCAATAATATTTATCTATTGGCTGTCACTTAGAGATAGAAGTGCTGCCTAGCAAAATGAGGTTTTCAGAGATGCATTATTTATTTTCATGCATATTATTTATTGGTATAAGTGCCATACTACTTTGCTTGCTATCTTTGATTTAGACCATAAGGTTCCATTTATTTATTCTGTAATTGCCTCAATTCTGAATTTTTAAATTTGGAGATTAATGCCATGAGTAGAAGAACCCTGAAAATAGACTAGAAGGCTGTGATAGACAACCACTCTGCAGTGGAGCAGAAAGAACAGACGGATCGTGCCATAGAAAGAAACCCCAACCATTCAAGGTTAAAATTCAGAAGGCCATATTCTCTGCCACGCATATAGTCTGCCACATTTACTTTGTGGTGTTTTTGTACTGCAAAGTAGGATTAAAGTCACCAGGAATGGCCAGTATATACACGTCTCTGAAGGAAAACTGCCAGTGTGAAGCTGGTACAGGTACTGTGGCCAGCTCCTGTGCCAAACAACAACCATCACTGCAGTGTGCTTTGTGTACTCTTGCCTTTGAAGCCCTGAATTTTACCAGGCACAAACTTCTTGGGACCTGGAGCTGTAACTGACTTCCCAGTGTCACCCCTTCTGCTGTATATTGATGGGAAACTGTTTCTCCTGTTACTCTTGCTATTGACTTTTCATGATCCTATTCAGGCTGGAAAGCGTGCTGCAATGAATGTATCAATTCCCATTAATTTATCCCATGTTACTATTTGCAGATTCATGAGTAGACATGGTGTATTTGTTTGTTGTTATTTGAAATTATTTAATGAATGGTTTATGCCCCACTTCACTAAGATCTTTAGAGGTATCCAATGGGTCTGAGTCCTTCTGAGAAAAAGGGACAGAGGCTCAATAGAAATTCACATCCTTTTTGCTCCCTTGCCATATTCCCTGAAGCTAGAGTTTTTGGGAATGATGCACAACCATTGAATTGTTGGCTTTTCTGATACAGATGTTTCATTGTTCCTGGCAGTCAAGGGTTCATATAGGCATTAACTTTTAGATCATAATCAAGGTTAGGTCTGTGTAAATGCCTAATTGTGCTAGCTTTCAGAGGGATTAATTTGGCCAAAAAATGGCACGCCCAACCTAAATTAGAGCATCTCCTGAGGTGAACAAACTTAGATCAAGAAAAGGTTAACTTGATCTAGGAAAGGGTCAACCCAATCTTCCCAAACACCTGCATGTATTTGCAGCCCAATTACTGCTGCTGGGGCTGTAGTATTCCCATCCCCCTGACTAGGCCATTTTTTTTGCCCCCTGATCTTCCCACCTCCTCCCCTCCCCCCAGCCCCACCACTCCCCTCAATCCTGTTATCCCCTCCTCCCACACCAAGTTACTTGCATTTGGTTGCCTGAGAAGCTCCCAGCAGAGATGAACGGTTGTCTGTGCTGCTCCTGATCTACATTTAGGAGGCTTAAAATAAGACACCTAAACATAGGCAGGGTGTGGTGAATATTTGTATGTACCCCAAGTGTTCTATGCTCTCAGTAATGGTAAAAGAGGCCAAAGATTCTAAGATCACTGTAAAAAGTGGTGGTAACAGCATCATCCTCTGGCTGTGGGGTACTTTGTCATGTCAGCATGGCTTCCATTCCATGGTAGCTTAAGTGGTTGTTTGGATAATGGGTCTCCTTTGATTTTTCAGGTGAGTGGGTCTCCTCTACTGCTGAGTGTGAGGGTGAGATGGGAAAGGAGTAGGTGGGTATACACTGGGGCGGGGGGGGGGGGGAGAGATTGGGGTGAAACAAAACTCAAGGCTCTCTCCAAGTATCAATTCTTCAACCTTTTATCTGGACCTTGGTTTGCATTAATGAAGGCAGAAAAAAACTGTAGTGGCTGCAAGATTCTAGCTCGGCGCTGAAGCAGGTTCTTGTCCTTCCCTTTTACTCTCCTTTTTTTGTGTGCTTCTAGAAGGATGGGATGTGGAGACTACATAGTGTATCTCCCCATCATACTTTGAGAAACACTGGTGGGGAAATGCAGGAGAAGAGGACTCTCCTTGTAGCTGTCTGCACAAGAGGGCAGTTTCTTGAATGAGCAGCCAGCTGTGCAGCTCTACCTTCCAGAAGTGCTGTTAAGCCTAACAAACAGAACCAGCTTTAACACTTTTGGTCAGACATCTTAAATGATTTCCTCCCCCCCTCCCCTGCCCCCCAAGTTTCCCAATTCCTGTCAAGCACTGATTATCGTGAGGCTGGAATGAGGATTCTGGAGAAAGTTTGTGATATTGTGATAATATGCTCCAGCATGCACTACAGTCAAGCTTACCACTAACCTGTTTGCACAAAATATGTTTGTGCCCATATGTGTTCATGTATATGCACACATCTGAACACCTTGGCTAGGGACAGAATTTACACACAAACTGGTTTAACTGATCAGAAACTGGTTTAAACCTGTAACATAACATAAGTTCAGTGCACATAAGCCAGTTTCAAAATGGATGAAACCAGTCTGAGATAAACCTGGTTGAATGTAGTATCAGACTTAACTGATTGAGCTCAAATCAGTTTATGCAACTTCTGTCCCAGACCTCTTCCTGGTTCAAGTTAAACCAGAGTCCCCCCCAGCATCTTGGCATGCTCTCTGGGCTATGCTCTGTGCTCCAGCAGAGCAGGGTTAGCCCTGCCCCTCTGCTCCCTAGCCCAAGCAGGGACAGGGGCTTGGTCAGATGTTGGCTCTGGAAGGTAGCAGGAAAGGTATATTTCCCCCCTCCCTCCCCTGTCCCACGAGCATGGACCCAAGTTGGGGTCTGCCTGGCACTGCCCCCCCCCACATTGCTGCTGCAGGGGGGGCTGGGGTACAGCCAGACACCATGTGGCATGGCCCTCTGAGGCAGAGGGAGCAGAGAGGGGGGTTATTTCCCCACTCTGCTCCTGGAGGACCGCAGTCAGGGTCTGTAAGCCCTGACTGCTGCCACCACTTGTGCTCTGCATGGGCCAAGTGTCAGGATAAGCTCCCTCCACCAGACGTCAGAGGGAGGGGGAAATAAACCACCTCCCTTTCCCCTTACCTAAGGGGCCCTGGTGGCCAGCCTCTGGCTGCACTCCCACTCCTGCTGCTGGAGCTGAGAGGGGGGCGAAACTGTGATGGGGGCTGAAGCCCCTCTCATGGTGTCCTGGAGTGCAAGCCTCTTTCCAGCGGGGGGCCATGCTGTGGGCAGGGGCAGGGGGTCAGAGCTGCCATGGGGCAAGTGGCAGCACCAGGGCTTGGAGGGATGCCCATAACCCCTCCAAATCCCCCCAGCACTGCTGCTCATCCTGTGCAGTCTGCGGCAACTTTCCCTGCCCTACTCCTGCCCACACTGCAACCCCTCCCACTAGGAAGAGGCTTGCACTCCAGGACACCATGACAGGGGGTGTAGCCCCGATCAGGGTCGCTCCCCCCCTTGCAGCTCCATCAGTGGGGACACAGCCAGATGCCAGCAAGCATGGCCTCTTAGGCAGGGGGGCAGGGAAGGGGGTTATTCTCCCCTCTGCCTCCTGGGGACCACAGCCAGGATCTGCCCACCCCTACCACCACTCGCTCCCTGTGCAGGGCAAGTGGCGAAATAAATCCGCTCCCTGCCCCCTCACTATAGGGGCCCTGCCAGCTGGCCTCTGGCTATGCCCATACCCCTGCTGCTGGAGCATGATGGGGCAGGGCCCTTGATGGGGGCAGAACTCCCTGTCATGGTGTCCAGGGAGCATGAGTTTCTTCCCAGTGCAGGGGCTGCAAGTGGGGCAGGGGGGTGGGTGGGAGTCAGAGCACAGTTGCTCCAGTGGCAAGGGTGGGGGCACGGCCAGAGGCCAGCTGGCAGTGCCCCTTTAAGCAAGGTGGCAGGGAGGGGGGTTGTTCCCCTCCTCCCTCTGGCATCTGGCAGAGGGGGCATTGAGGAGGCTTATCCTGCCGCTCACCCCCTGCAGAGAATGAGCAGCCGCAGTCAGGGCAGGCAGACACTGGCTGTGGTCCCCCCGGGGCAAAGGGGGAAATAACTCCTCTCCCTGCCCCCTCTTCCTCAAGTGGCCATGCCAGCTGGTGTCTGGCTGTGCCCTTGTGCCCACTGCTGCAGCAGCAAGCAGCAAGGGGGGAAATGCTGGGTGGACCCCAGCTCAGGTCTGTACAGTGGGACAGGGAGGGAGGAATTAAGCCTCCTCACTGTCCAGCTCATTCCAGGCTACTGCCAGGGCTAGCCCTGCTCTCTCCCCTCCCCCAGCACAGCTTCTCTATAGCCAAGGGTGTGCTCTAGCACTCCCCCAGCTTCTGGCCTGAGCAACTGCAGGCATGTGCCTGCATTTCCTCAGTCCAGAGGGAATGTCTGCCACTTGCAAATTGGTTAAAACTAGGCAGGTTAGACAAACCTACAAAGATTGAATCAATTCAGGCTCTGGCTTTTTGAATGTCTGTCCCTAGCCCTTTGGTCCCTAGCCTTTTGTAAAAGTTGAGCAAGCTGCTTGTCCTTTCAGCTCTGGCAACCTGTTCAGACAGAATTCATCTTCAAAGGCCTTTACAAGTAAAAACTTGAAATAGTCTGAGGAAAGAAAGTAGAGGCTTGTCTTCATGGGAATCAAGAGCTTTTTCCATTAACAAGGCACTTCTGAAAGCTCCCAGTGGGCCTACCAATATGCATGGTTGTGATAACTGCTAGAGACAGAGATTCTCTCTAGTTGCAAAACTCAGGCCTGCATCCAAGTTTCCCCCATTGCTTGGCAGTGCTGAGACCCAGTGGTTTGGCTAGATACATTACAAAGGAACAGGAAAGATACAAAATTTGGATTCAGATGGAATTTCCTTCAAGCGGTTGTCTCTGAGGGTTTGGTTTCTTTTAATGACTACTTGGCTCCCAGCTCCTTGTGTTTGAAGCTACTGTATTTTTGATCATGTCTGTGGCATTTTTATATTCCTCGAGATATGAAAAGAAAAGAGTCCATTTCACTCTTATTAACAACTTACCTAACCTATGTTGAAATGACCAATTCCTCAAGCATGACAATTTACATACATTTTAATTGTTTTGAGGTTTAGCTATAAATCTCTTCTACATGGGTTTTTTTTTTAAGTGTTCGAAATGAAGTCTGCTATGGTCAGCACTGGAGTTTTGGGAATAGCCATCTTGTAAATACTGTTCATCTGTTTATAAAAGCAATAATATACTTAAAACTGCATCTGTAGCAACCCTGGACAGTTAAGTAGGAAAACCAGTTGTTCTCTAGTGGTTAATATCTCTTTTTCCTCCAATCAGAATGCAGTTCACAATACATTAGGTTGGCTGTCTAGATTATTTAACTTAATATTCGTTATAAATTATTTAATTTCTAAAGCTTTACTGGTTTTCCATATGATTGAAACAATTATTCCTGAGCACAATCATCCAAATAACTGTGTATGGTCTTACTAAATCCCAAGTCAGTAGTTTAATTTCGGCTATCTGCTGCTGTTCATAAACTTCTCACACTGAGTTTTTCAGGATTATAACATCACTGAAACTCATTGCTTGAAATGCACCCTGTGATTCAATAAGAGATTGCATGTTATTCTATATTTAATGAGTGAAAATCCCAATTACAAAGGAATGTATGAAGTCATAAAATACACTGATGCAGAAACTCTGCATGGACGTTATTTATTTATTTATTTATTACTGCTGCAAAGAATTTGAGACAACTTAGACCAAGAAAGCCAGGACTTCTTTTTTTGTCCCCTTGCAAAACTCCTTGGATTTTGATTTATAACACACAAACTAAGAATTATAGGACAGTTTTATCTGAACCATAAACAATTAGATATTTCCATGTGAAAGGTTTCATTTTTCCCCCCCATCTCTAGATAACAAGTGGGTTTTTGTTTTATAAAACCTCCTAGCTAGGTTGGCGTTTTGCAAAACAAAAAGTAGAGGTGATCCAGAGTTTGGGTAATAGCATCTGGATCTGCCTCATTTTGAATTTTGACCTCAGATCCCTTAACCAAAATTGACAGATAAGTCACTCTTGCACCCATTCCTGGATGCTTATTACTTTCTTAGGATTTGACTGCATTTTCATGCTAGCTTTTCCCACAATGCTTTTTTTTTTTTTTTTTTTTTTTTACTGTTCATTGCTTCTTGCCTCTGAAATGGCATTAACAGTTCAGAGAAATTATCTCTCAGCATACCGTACCCCCAAAATTCCTAGTCCCAATCCCCCACTCTGATGCAGCAGAAAACTGCAGTAAAGTCAAATAAGGGGAGCCAGGCCTATCCTGGCCTGGGACTGAACATACAGCAGGGCTCAGCTACACAGCTAGGCTGAGACACAACAGCTGTAAGACAACTAAAGTGGGTGGGGGAAGACCCACTTGCACTAAACCTGGACTAGGCAGCAAAAGAGAGCCAGGCCATACTGCGCTGGGCCTGAACTAGGCAACAAAACATGCCGAGCCCCAAACCATACCAGGTCTCACCTTGGCCCACATCTGCCAGCAAAACTGCCAGGCTCCAACTGTGGGCAGCATGCTCCAGGGATTAATATCCCCGTGGTATTATCCCACTCAAAGCCTTAAACCTGGCCCAAATTTTCCAGGCCTTTAATTGTAGCCAAAACTGCCAGCAGACTGCCAAGCTCCAATCCTAGTCAGCAGGCTCCAGGGATTGATACCCCCACAGTATTATCCCACTCAAAACCCTGGAAAACAAAAGGGGAAGAAGAGGGAGGGAACATGGGTCTTCAACCCCAAGACTGATTTTTCTCTTCCTGTACCTACGGCTTTCCCTTCAGATTAGCTTCAGCTGTATTCTCCAGTAAGGGGGGAAGAAGGGGATGAGACCCCCCCACTCCCCCATGGCGAGCAATTTCTCTGGCTCCCAAGTCAGCTTTGCAGTTCTTAGCAGCCCCAGGAGAAAAAGACTTGAGCCTCAGCTGAGCTGTTCCTATGTAACTGGCATAGCATCACCCAAGCGTTTCCAGTCAGAGCTTGCCCTGCCCCCAGCCTCTCTCTCAACCAATTAATTTAAAAAGAATGCTCAGTTTAGCCAATCAGGCTAAGGGGTATGATTTCCCCCTCTCTAAACCTGACTGAAATTAACTTTTGTTTACAGGGGGTATCCCTAGACAAGAGGGCTAACAAAAGCTACAGGTATCTAGGTGCAGCATCTCCTGCTTCCTTCCAGATTAAGAAACAGACAAGTGTAACCTGGGCGGTACTCCCAGAGGTACCCCCTCTCCAACTGAAGGGATCAAAGCAGGTGCACAAGTGCTGTGGTAGGTGTAGGGACTCTCCTCCCCCTATAGAGCAGAGCCAGACCACCAATGGGGACTTAACCATATACCTTTAAATAAGAGAACAATACTGGGAACATAACCAGTATAAAGCAGGGGGTATACAGGACACTACAGCGCCCCGAGGGGGCAGGATTCAACAAAGGTTAGACACTTACAATCATAGACATATTCATCCAGTTGACAAAAGACAGGGCTAACTAAAATGTAAAACACAAACAGCAGGACAAACAATACTGGTTGGTGAAATATAAAAGGGACAAAATGTCAAATGATAAGGAATATAGGACCTAGGTACCTGGAGGGGAGAAAACACAATGGCCCCTTTCCACTGCAAGAAGAACTCCTTCTTGTTAGCTCACTCACCCCAAGTCACCCAAACTGGGACTTGAGCTCAGATCTTCCACACAGTAGGCAGAAACTCTACCACAAAGCCACCAGTGCTGGTACCATGCCAAGCTGCTAGGGATCTCAACCTTCCCGGAGCCCCAGCCTCATGTCAAGCTGCCTGGCCTCTGATTGGAGGAGCTGGAAACCTCTCAGGTCACTGTTCAGATCCTTGCTGGAGTGGAGGGGGCTCTCCTGCTGGCTGCAGCCTCTCATAGGCAATCCTGGATCCTAGTGGGCAGCCTCTCCTGCTGGCCACACGCCGCGCTGCTAAAGGTCCCACTGCTGCCTGCAGGTCCCACTCCTTCAGGCTCTTCTGGGGCAACTGCTTCCGCCCCACTGGCCCAGCTCTTGCCAGCTCTTTGAAGCTCCTTCCTTGTGGTCCCTCGCTGGTCTCCCTTGAGTCAGCCACGCTGCCCCTTTTATCCCCCTCCTGGTGACCCAAGGGACCAATCAGGGGACATGTAGGGTGAGTCTCTGGGGCCTGATTGGTGAGGAAAGGGAATCCCAAGTCCTCCAATCATCTTTTGCCCTTTCAAAACCCCTGAGCTAAGTCACTGCCAGCTAGCCCATCACACAAGATACAGTGCACAGCAGTGCAAATGCATATTAACCCGGTCACGTTCAAACTAAAAAAATATTTACAGCAACATAAACTAGAACTTTTTGCAGCAAAAAGTACTTGTCCATTTTGTGTGTGTGAGACAACTTATTTCACTACTTTTGAGTAGCATAAATCAATGGTGTTTGGAGGCAGGAATGGTGGAGTGGTTGGTTGTGCTGATTCCATCTTTGCACAATGATATGTATGAATGGTTGAATTCAGCCAGTAACTAGTGCCGGCTTCTTGTGGTCTCTCCCTTATTTTTAACCTGGGTGTGGAATGAGCAGCTCTCAAAGCACAAACTTAAGTCCCCTGGGCATGCCACATCCACAAAAAGCATTGTACACAAAGTATATATGTCATGCATATATTTGTTGACAGAAAAAGGGATTCTCAGTGATTGATGTCACATGTAATAAATAGAAGTAGCAACAAAGTGAAATAAAACTTAGACCATTCTAGTCTGGCTCAGTGTAGGTAAATGTGAACCATGCAGGGATTTGCTAGAGAGAATTTACCGGAACCTGTTTCTGCCACAGAACAGAAGGGAGGCAGAGCTGATTTCCATGCTTCTTATGGAATCACTCTCTCTATGGAGACTGCCAGAGATGACTGACTTCTGTCTTTGGATTAGAGAAGATTGCTCCAAATTGCACGGTTGTTTTCAAAACTGTGAGAGGAAGAAGATTCCTGGATGCTTGGCGAGGTCTCTCTTCTACCCTTCATAATCCCATATCGAACTGTACAAGTAAGTCTTTGTTACACTGTCAATGCACTCAGATTATCTTTAAGGGACCAAATATAAATGCTTCTGGAAATGGACATTTCATGTTTTTATCAAAGGTTACCTTTTGCCATGGACTTAAGAAAATATTTGTGCTTACATGGGAAAATACACAAGTCAATCCTCCAACCCCCCCATCCTTCCTATTGTTGAGCAGATATGTTAGAAGGAAGTTATTCTGTCCCTGTTAGCTGCTGTAATTTGAAAATATGACTCTTCTCAATATTTCTTCAATGTTTACAGAAATTATGTCCCCAGACCCAGTGTACTGGCTGGTGTACTGACCTAGACAAGACAGTTTGTGGCATACACCATGACTGAAAAAGGCAGCCAAGAAGTATCTGTGTCTGAAATTCAGTCTTATATTGTATGAAACAGATGCAACTTGCCTGGAAGGCAGTCAAGAGGAAAGAAAAAAAAAATCAAACTATTGACTGGAGCCATATAGTCAAAGAACTGAGAATTTAGGAGTATGTGACATGTCTATAAAGTATAGAGATAAAAGGATGTATTTTTGGCACCTGTTGAAATGATCAGTCTGAGTTGTTTGGCCCAGAACCTACAATGTGGTGTAGCCAATTAGTATTACAGCCCTGGTGGGTCAAGGCTGAAAGCCTTACCTCAGTGTGTGGAAGGTTTGATGGGAGAAAGCCAAGACAGCAACTCCTACATCATCTCTCTGCCTCTCCTGACTGTTGGCACCAAAGAAGATCTCCACAGCCCTTCCCCTGGTGGAACAGGAAATGTGGAAGGGCTGACCATGAGGCTTTGACTGAATGGCAAGAACCTCTCCTGTATGGCAGGCATGGTGCCTATCAGCAAGTTGCACATGGGAGAAATTGCACAGTCTTGAGGAAAGATGGATTGTGGCAGTAAGCATGTATCACCACATTTGGTAGTGAGCGTTTGCAGGTCGGCCCTTTAATTAGTCATGAAAGAAGCCAGGAACAGACAGGAGAAACCAGCAAACCTTCTGAGGAAGAAATTAAGTGTCTCGCTGAAGGAGAGTGATTGCATTGATGACTTATTCAAATGTGTAGATAAATTGCCTTGACATGTTTTGCAGGAAGGAATAGAGGCACATCAGTATTGAAATAGCTCTGGGTACCAGAAACCTAAGGTAACTGGATTACCTTATGTGCCTGTTACCAGAAAATTGTGGCTGAAAAATAAAAGCCAGAAATGACTGAATGGGTTTACACCAAATTGGACCATACTACATTTTGTAATGCTGCATTGTGGAAAAGAAAACCCTAGTGCCCAAAAGAAGTAGGGGAGATGAAATGATAAAAATAACAGTAGCAATGAGAGGCTCTTTTCAGTTGTACTGTGGACTTCCTGTTCATTTGATGGAGCCCCCTCCAAATCCATTTAAGAGACAAACAGACAAATTTACAGTTAAGGTATGATTTTGGAAAACAGTCCCTAAAGTTAAACTTCTCAGAGCGTGGTACCCTCTGAGCAAGATGACTGCTTTTAAAGGGCAGTGCAATCAGCAGCTTCTGTTGACGTCTGGATAGTTGAGGGCTTTCTGCATCTTGCAGAAGGCATGCAGTGCCATACATGATCTAACCCACAGGCTTGTGAAAAATTATGTCGATCCCAAGTGTCTTACGTATCTAAGGCATTAATTTGAAACCTCTAGCTTTGGCAAGAGTTTTTTTTATACTTCAGTCTGAGTCGGTATGTTTTTGCCATTTACAATTGCCTTTGTTTCTTTGTACCTGAAGGTTTTGAAGACCACTCTGAGAATATTATCCCTAGTGTTTTCCTATTGTATATTGTTATCATTATACTTGTACCACTGCAGGAATTTTGGCATTGTTGGGTAAGGAATTTCTGAAGTTTATCTGGCTGATACCAGATGCTGCTAAGGAAAGTGTAAAACCTACTGTACGCACATAGGGGAATGTCCTTCACATTACACCTTATTCTGATCTTATATAGGTAGAGATGGGCTGAAGGATATTTTAATGTGTCTTTCAAAATGCTTAGTGTCCATAGGTAGGAAAGCTCTGGGTGGTCCTGATAGAACCATAGAAAAGTAGAGCTGGAAGGGTCCTCATGAGGTCATCTATTTCTAACCCCCTGTTCAAGGCAGAATCATTCCTGACTCAACCATCCCAGCCAAATGTCTGTCTTACCTGCTCTTGAAAGTTTCCAAGGTTGAAGATTTCACAATTCCTGTAGGTAGCCTGCTTCAATTCTTGACTACCCTCATAATCAGGATGTTACTCCTAATCCCCAACCTAAACTTCTTCTGCTGTAGTTTGAAGCTATTGCTCCTAGCTCTATCCCATACAGCCACAGACAAAGGTTTGGTTCCATCTTCTTTATGCTGAATCTTCTTTATGCCGGAGCAATGCAGTTCCCCACCCCCTGGCTGTTCTGCAGTAAATTCTCAGAGTCCATCAGCATGTCAGCGTGGCTTCTGCTGGGAGCTCCACATGTGCTGTGACCTCTGGGAGCTCATTGGCTAGTCTGCCTAGATTCTCTGATTTCAAGCAGCTCTGGAGCCTGCTGCTGTTCTGTCTTTTCCCTTTCTCCTCCTCTTCTGGTCTCCCACCCACCGCTTTCTGAATTCAGCAGCAGGGGAAAAGAGGGGATGAGTGACAGCAGTAGTGATACTCAGCCCTGTCTGGGTCCACAGAGGCATTTAGCCTAGCAGTCAGAGCCAGGTGTGTTATCAGCCTCCGTAATCAGGGGCAAGCCGAAGTCAAACCAGGGCTCCAGAGTGCAAGGACTTGGGTACAGGGGCAGGACTGCAGGAACAGGCATTAGAAAAGTTGCATAGACAAGAGCTACATGCAGACTGAGGTTAATTTGGTGCACAGTAGGAGCCAGGTGCTACAAGAGCTCCTTAAGAGCATCCCTGCAACCAGTCTGCAGGCTCAAACTCAGCTGGCCCTGCTTAGGGGTCAAGGGTTGCTGACCTAGTTGCTCAGCTGCAGTGCAGAGACCTTACAGGCCCCTGTTCTCACAGAGCCCAGGAGCTGCGCACCGTGGCTTCTCCCTTCCTTTCCCATGTTGCTGAATTTAGGAGGGGAAGGGAAGGGAGGGGAAGAGTAAAAAGCAGCAGGCTTTGGAGCTCAAAGCAGCGACTCCAGGCAGACCCTGCACTGGTGAACTTAGACTACTTACAGTGCAGGTGGAACTGTGCTGACATGCCAGGGAGCTCTGAGGGCATTTTTACCCATGCTCCAAGGCAGGGGAGGACATGCCCTTTAATTAGAGTAGCTCCACTCTAATTAAAGCACCACCGCGTCTTGTGTATCAGTGTCCCCGTACTTAAAAATGGCAGCCCAGGTGCTTGAACTAAAGCTCATTTGATGAGCAAATTTGATGAGCTTTAGTTCAAGCACCACACTGCCATTTTTAAGCATGGGGATACTGATACACAAGACATGGGACTGCTGGAGCGCAGCAATTGATTAATCAAGTTTGCTCCAATGCATTGGAATTCCAGCACACTGGAGCAGCCTCTGCACTCGTGTATAGGTACCCTGAGAGCTCAGTAGAGTCCAGGATCACAGCGAGGGCCTGTGGCTACATCCCCTTCAGCATGTGGCATGTGCACAATGAGCTCTCTTCACTACACATGTGCCACACAGCCAAAGGGGGTGTGGCCACACTCCCATCATTGCAATCCTGGATCCACCTGTGTCTTAATAATAACATAAGAAGTGCCATACTGTGTCAAACCAATGGTCTTTCTAGCCAAGTATCCTGTCTCTGACACTCCTGTCTTTGCATCCCACCCAGACACCAAATGTCAGTGAAGATGGGGCTCCCTGATGAATGAGACTATACTCCACCTTAATCCTGTGAGCCACTGGGAACCTCTGTTGGTGGCTTCTCCATGGAGCCATTGCCAAGGGTGTGTATCTGGCATTGTTTATGCACTCCCCCAACAACTGCCCATTTTGCCAACAGAGGGAGACCCTGGCACATCCCTATCTCGAGTGTGCCAGGTTGCAGCCCCTCTTCCTCCTTCTCCAGAATCTTCTGCTGACGTTCTGGTTGCACTTCTCCCTGTACCTTTTGCGCTATGCACTCTCCATCTGTGGCCCCAGCAAGCTCTCAGACTTCCTGGTCCACATCCTCCAGGCTCTGGCTAAGCTGGTCATCTAAAAGACCAGGAAGGAGGCTGTGGGTGTGGGGAGCCCATGCAAGCATAGGGTTGTCTTCCTGTCACTCCTCCGTTCACACCTCCAGGCAGAGTTTCACTGGCCAGCGTCCACAGGATCCTCAAGTCATTCAGTGGTCACTGGCCAGTGTACTCTGCTAGGAGTCAGCTTCTTCATCCCTTGTTATTAACCTATAACCTCAATCCCCTTCCTGTTTTCCCTTTATTTGTCCTCTGGAATTTAGTTTGTCTCCCCATTGGCTTCCCTTCTTAAGGTATGGGCCTAAGCCCATTATCTTTTGGCACATCAGCAGCTTCTGTTGACATCTGGATAGTTGAGGGCTTTCTGCATCTTGCATGCAGTGCCATACATGATCTAACCCACAGGCACACCCAGACACCAAGTGGTGGGACACTGTTGGTGAGGACAGGGGTTCCTGGTGGACTAGCCTATACTCTACTCTAATCCCATGAGTTACTGGGGACCTCAGCTGGTGGCTTCTTCATGGAAATGTTACCATGGTGTGTAGCTGGTGCAGCTTATGGTCTCCCCTGACACCTGCCCCATCTATGAACAGAGGGAGATCCTGGTGCACACTTACCTGGAGCGTGCCAGGCTGCAGCCCCTTCACCTCCTCCTGCTGATATACTGACTGCACTATTCCCTTCACCTTTTTGTTTACACACTCCCCATCTGCAGCTCCATCAAGTCCTGTGACCTCCTGGTTAACCTCCTCCTGGCCCTAGCCAAGCTGGTAGTATATCTGACCAGGAAGGTGACTGTAGCTGGGAGCACCTCTGGGGACTAAGGGGCCTTTTTCCTGTCCCTCATTTGGTCACATCTCCAGGTAGAGTTTCATTGGACAGTGTCTAATGGCTCCTTTGACTCAAGGGCCAGTGGACACTGTCTGGTGTACTGTGCTTCATGTGCCCCCTTGGTGCACCCATTTTGAACATATGACCTGTACTTCTGACCCTGTTTTGTCTTTTAGTTATCCCAAGTGATCAGTGATATGCCCTTAGTGGTCCCCTTCATCAAAGGGGGCATATAGCTCTATTTGGTGGGCTTTGGCCCATGTTGCAGAATGGCGCATCAAGAGGCCAGTCTCTGACACTGGCAGGAGCAGATGGAGGCAGGAGAGCACAGAACAGGATAGACCTAGTTACCCTCCCTAGCATTCACAGTTATTGGTTTAGAGATGCCTGAGCGTTTTGTTCAGCAGCTATTAATAGATCAATCAATCATGAATTTGTTTAGTCCCTTTTTGAACATGGCTATGCTACCCACCTCTACCATCTCCTTTGGCAACCTCCCTTTCTCTTTATACCGGATAGATACAAAAGTGGTTCCAGGATTTTACAACAGGGGGTGTGGGAGCAGTAGCCGGCACTGCAGGCTCCCAGCCTCCTCCCCCACACTGGGGCAGGCAACCTGTGCCATGGGTCCAGCAGCTGGGGACTTTCGTAAGTCCCCAAAATAAGTAAGAATTCTACTTCTTTCCTCCCCTTCCGAGGCACGTTCCTTCCCTTACCCCCTCCTCCACCTGAGGCTGCTCTTGTCTCTGCTGTCTTGGGGTGAGGGGAGCTTCAGAGCTGCTCCTGCCCACTCCAGCCAGGCTGCATGGGGGTTGGGCTCAGCCTGGAAGAGTGGCAGGAGCAGTGGTGGTGGGTGAGTGTTCCTCCTCCCTGTGCCTGCTCCCAGGCTGGCAGGGAATACCTAGGTGGACCAGGAAAGGGAGGGAAACCCACCTGCTGCCTGCTGCTATGCCAGGCTGAGCCCAGTCCCCCCCACCCAGCCCAGCTGGATCAAAACAGCAGCTTCCTTCACTTGCAGAATATTGGAGTCAGTGACAGCAGCAGGAGAGGGAGTGCAGAATGGGAGGGGAAGGGAAGAGCCTCTGAGCTGGGAGAAGAAGGGAAGGGGATATTTCTTACCTTCTTTGGGGACTTAAAGTCCCTAGCTGCTGCTCTTGCCATGTGGTCAGAAAAGTGGGGTACAGTCATGCCTCTGCACCTCCAGTGGATCCATCCCTGGATCCAATGTCTTTATCAGTCTTATTAAGTTCTTGCTGATGGTGCATTCAGATGGTGCAGATGTCCACCTTGCTGCCTTCTTAAAGGTGCAAGTCTTAGTACTAGGGGAAGGTGCCATCTTTTATATTAACAACATAAGGCAGCAGCAAGCTTTACTTTGAAAGTAATAAGAAGCTTATTTTACAACAGCATGTACTTAAGCACAATTCACATCACTCAGAATTGTCAGTGGCTCACTGAACTGCATAGCCAAGTATGATAGGTATTTGCTCAGGTTCTTGCTCTTTTCTACTACCGACCCCTGCAGAAAACAACTTTGGTTAGCTACTTCTGCTGCTTATTGTTTGTGGTAATCCTGTGCAAAATGCTTCTCTGGCAGTAGGGAAAAAGAAACACGCACATGCAGTTGTTTGTTCTTGTTTGTACAGATCACAGACAGAAGGAGAGACTGTCCCTCCTCCGCCCTTCCATTTCTGCTTTTAAAATGACAGGATAAAGAAGAGGAAGATGATGAAGGTGGAGAGAGAGTTTAGTTTGGATCAGCATAATGAAGTGATTACATTTACTCCGCTGAAGTAGACCAATTGTTCATCTTCTGCTACATTTGCCACATCCCTGTTGTATGCTTTCTGCTCCCTTATTCATTAATTGAAAGTTAAAAACAAAACCATCCAAGCAGTGTTTTTGCTGTTTTAGCCACACTTGACAAGGATCATCCCTTCTTATCTATTTTCTGCCAGAATGCACTCTTCGTTTGATATCCTTCAAACATACAGATGGTTAGGGTGTTGTTTATGCTGTACCTGCTTGGATGCCTGGGGACCATTTTATACCTATTATTATTTAATAACCTGCATTAGAAATTATAACTTGTGCCACTGTAAGGGTAGAAACACAACCCACAGAGAAACAAACCCTTCTATAATGGCATGCTGCACACAGCAATACAAAGCTTCCTCAATTAAACACTTAGCCAAAAAGAGAGGAATTCAGAGAGAAGAGTGGACTAAATCCTGTCACACCTGAGTGGAATCCTATTTCACCCTGAAATATTCAAACCCCTCAAAAATATGTAGGACCAGATCCAACTCCATTTCTTAGGTGCTTAAGAGGACACAGTACCAAAATATAATCTTATTCTATCCTGCTTTTGAAAAAGTGTTATTTCAAAAGGTGGCAGGGTCCCTCCTCCTTCACACTGATTTTTTGTGACTTAATTTTAAAGCTAATATGACAGCATGTTATAAAAATAGATGCACTTTTTAGAGACTTGAACTGTGCCTTGCTTTAGAGGCCTGTAGGCCAGATCTAGATGGTGGATTTGACTTATGGGTCTTCTTGTGGACTGGATGACCTACATCAGTGGGCTGAATTCAGCCCCATTGGCACTACAGCTGCTGAAGCAACTGCATCAGCACAGCTCTGGAACTGAGAGAGTTAATACTGCCAGTGCTCACCCCTCCATACTTGTAGCTGAATTTGGGGTTTTTAATCACCATTGGTGACTAATATCAGTGTCAGGGGAAAGTGGGAGCGGGGAGGAGTGGTGGTTGTGTTGGCGCCCTGGTCCCAGAGCCTGGCCAGTGCAGGAGCTCTGGTAGTCATGGGAATTAATTCAGCCAAGAAGCCTTGAAGACTGAATCTAGCTTGTGGGGCCAAATGATGTTGATGTCTCTGCTTTAGAGCTTTCCAGAAGAGGTCTGACAAAAAATATGAGAATTGGGCCATAGGCTTGAAGACTGACAAACACAGGGTCTCATGGGTTGGAATTCAAGAGTCAGGAGTTCTCCCCCAACAGCAGAATCATAGAATGATAGAAAATTAGGGTTGGAAAGGACCTCAGGAGGTCATCTAGTCCAACCCCTGCTCAAAGCAGGACCATCCCCAGCTAGATCATCCCAGCCAAAGCTTTGTCTAGCCAGGTCTTGAAAACCTCCAAGGATGGAGATTCCACCGCCTCTCTGGGTAACCTGTTCCAGTGTTTTACTACTCCCTTAATGAGGAAATTCTTCCTAATATCCAACCTCAACTTCCCTTGCTCCAGCTTGGAAACATTGCTCCTTGTTCTGTTATCTGCCATCATTGAGAACAGTCTAGCTGTATCCTCTTTTGAACCCTACTTCAGGTAGTTGAAGGCTTCTATTAAATCCCCTGTCAGACTCCTCTTCTCTAGACTAAATAAGCCCAGTTCCCTTAGCCTGTCCTCACAAGTCATGTGCCCCAGCCCCTCACCATTTCTGTTGCCTTCTGCTGGACTCTCCAATTTCTCCACATGCTTTCTGTAGTGGGGGGCCCAAACTGAACACAGTACTCCAGATGTGGCCTCACCAGTGCTAAATAGAGGGGAATAATTGCTTCCCTTGACCTCCTGGCAACACACCTCTCAATACAGCCCAGTATGCCATTAGCCTTCTTGGCAACAAGGGCACACTGCTGGCTCATATTCAGCTTATTCTCTACTGTAACCCCCAGGTCCTTTTCTGCACAGCTGCTGCCCAGCCAGTCAGATCCCAGCCTGTACTGGTGCATGGGTTTGTTCTGTCCTAGGTGCAGCACTTTGCACTTGTCTATGTTGAACCTTATGAGATTCCTTTTGACCCAATCCTCCAATTTGTCTAAGTCACTCTGAATCCTAGCCCTACCCTCCAGCATATCTACTATACACCCCAGCTTGGTGACATCTGCAAACTTGCTAAGGGTGCATTCTATGCCATCTTCCAGGTTGTTGATGAAGACATTGAACAAAACTGGCAATAGGACTGACCTCTGGGGCACTCCACTTGATACCGGCTGCAACTAGACGTGGAGTCATTGATTACTACTCTCTGAGCCTGATGTTCCAGCCAGTTTTCTATCCACTTTGCAGTCCATTCACCCAGCTCGTACTTCCTTAGCTTATCTGCAAGAATGTTATTGGAGACTATCAAAAGGCTTGCTAAAATCAAGGTACACCACATGCACTGGTCTCCCCACATCCACAGAGCCAGAAACCTTGTCATAGAAGGCAGTTAGGTTGGTCAGGCATGCTTCCCCTGGTAAATACATGCTGACTGTTCCTAATTAACTTCTTCTCCTCTAAATGCTTAGAACTGGATTCTTTGAGGATCTGCCCCATGTTTTTTCCAGGGACTGAGGTGAGACTGACTGGTCTGTAGTTCCCTGGATCCTCCTTTTTCCCTTTCTTAAATATGGGTACTATGTTTTTCCTTTTCTAATCATCCAGGACCTCTCCTGATTGCCATGAGTTTTCAAAGATGATGGCCAGTGGCTCTTCAATCACATCAGCCAACTCCCTCAGCACTCTCAGGTGCATCCCATTCGGCAGCTGGCAGCAATTTAAGAGACTGATGCAGCTCCCTTATGTAAAGGCAAAAAGTTTCACTTTTACAGACAAGAGCAGAGATTCTGTCAGGAGAAAAAGGATGTCCATTAACCTCTTCTCATTCAGAGTTAAATGCAAAGTTTATTATCCCACAAAGGTTCCCTCCATCTTACAGAGACCTTAAAGTCCCCACTTTAACTTTCATTGTTCCTTCCCTGCCACCAAGAAGCAGCTGAGAGGGAACACTGTCATCTTTTAAATCACAAGATGTGCTGAGATATTGTGGGGCTAAGAGTCACATAGGTGCTTGGGTAGGCCAATAGAGAGTCTCCATCAGCACAATAGGACAAAGGGGCTAAGTACATACAGTCAAAAACCCTGATGCTGAATTGATTCAGTCTTTGCAGGTTAGTCTAAGCTGCAGAGATTAAATTGAAACAGAAGTGAACAGACATTTACCTTTGATTGCACACTTGGGGCAATCCAGGAAATGCAGCCACTTGCCTGCAGTGGCTCAGGCCAGAAGCTGGAAGATGCTAGAGCATGGCTTTCTGGCAGGTAGCCAGCATGGGCTGCGTGTTTGCTTCCTCTTCCTGCTGCCTCTGAGGTCTTTGGGATTTGCAGTCCAAAATCACAACAGCAGGACTCTGCAGGGTTGCTCATCACTTCTTCTTCTTGCTTCCAGTTGCCTCTGGGATTTGTAGTCCACAGTTGCAGTCAGCAATAAGTTTGAGCAGGGGGAAGAGGTGTTTAACCCCCTTTCCTGGCCCCAGAATCCATTCAGGGTTTGCTTGGAGGGGAGGAGGCAGTTGTCCACCCCCCTGCAGACTGAGCTGCATCCCCAGCCAGGCTTGTCCTCACTGCTCCAACTAGGGAGCAGAGGGGTGGGGCCAGCCCTGTTCTCTGGAGCAGACATCACAGCCCAACCCAGCATGCTGGGCTACTGGGAACTGTGATTTAACTTGAACCAGGAAGGGATCTGAGACAGAAGTTTCATAAACTGGTTTGACCCAAATCAGTTAAGTCTGATACTACATTAAACCAGTTTCAGGTGCTTTGAAACTGGTTTATGTGCACTGAATTTCTGTTCTGTTACAGGTTTAAACCAGTTGATGACTTAAACCGATTTATGTGTAACTTCTGTTCCTAGCCAGGGAGAGAGTAGGTTTCAAAGTTTCCCAAGTGGTTGGTCTAATAAAAGATATCAAATTCACCCAAGGAACCTTGTCTGCCTATGTCCTTAGACCAACACGGCTACAACCTAAACCCCTGCAGCTACATATAGTGCTTTGGGCAGAGCTGCACCTCCTTAAAGCAACTGAGGAATAACTAGAATAAATAGAGCACATATAGACTATACTCACTGTGACCTACTGCACCCTTTCTCTTTTGCTAGAAGAAACTGTTAATGTAATAGTTTAGGGATAGGATTCTGCAAAGTAGATCTTCAAGAGTATTTAGATACCCGTCTCCCAAATGTAAGTACCTTTGAGGTTCTGGACTTGAAAGTCTCTTGGATTTCCTTTGAAAATTAGGCTCCTGAGTATATAAGTCACTTTTTACAATAAGTCTTAGGCTCCTAAATGACTTCAGCACTTCTGAATATTTTACAGTATATCCACATTTTAGGATAGAATCTGACTCTTTTTATGTCAATGGCAAAACTCTCACTAATCTCAATATGGCAAGATTTATTTTTTTGTAATCCCCCCCCCCCCCCACACACACACATTTTTTGTTAAAAATGAGCTAAAAAGAAAAACATGAAGTGTTAGTATTTAATTATAAACATGACTCAGTTTGAAAATTTCACTTAACTTGGTATGAAAAACCCCTCTGTAGGCTTAATTATGCTGTTACTCCTCATTTTCCACTCCTAAAAGTAACTCCACAAAAGTCAGTGGAAGGAGGCATCTTGTAACAACCCATGAATCCTAAAGAAAATGCTCCTCTAACTGTATCCATGCTGGTATAACAGTGTGCTATTAGTGGCATGTCTGAAAGCATTCTAAGTAAAGGAGAAGATGATGCAGTGGGCTATTTATGAGGTCTGAGGTACCTAAAGTCTGTAGAATGTGTGGTTTGAATCTTCCTAAGGGTGACTCAACACTTCATCCTCCTGAGGCAGTTAAATTAAATTCCAAGCAGTCTATTGTGTAGGAGTGTTTTGGATGCACTGCACTATTTGAGATCCTCTCTGTGCAGATGTTAGGCTTTCTTTTTCCATAAGATTTTCTCCCTGTGTCCTTGGCCAAAATTTTCCCTACCCTATACATTTGTGAAGCATGCTGTGAACAACTCTCTACTCCCATGGTGCCTACATTTCATGATGTTGTATATGCACCCTTTGGGCTTTGGGATGCTTTGGTTTGAAAGTCGCTATATAAATGTAAGCTGCTGTTATTGTGGTAGGTGCTCTGTTCACTTTTCTATAAACTGTGGTGAGTACTTTAAAATCAATGCAGCTCAAAGGTAGTCTGCAGTCGACGTAAGAAAGGGAATGTACAAAAGGCATTGCGCACAGAGAATGGTACTTTGTGCACAGAGAATGGTACTTGGCTCAGCCAGGTGCCATGGTGCAAACTGCCAGACACGCTTCTTTCTTGGGAGGATGGTGAGAAGGCAAACACATGACAGATGTTAGTCACTTTGCTTAATGTACTACTGAAAGGTGCTCAGCTACTCCACCAGTGAATACCATATAAGCATCTCTGTCCTGCCTGATAAAGTATGCAGTCACAGGGATGCATTAAATGGCTTCCTTTTTTATTACAGATTTGACTGTATTTAAAATAATCATCCCAGATAAGCGAAAAGTCGATAAATGAGCTCAGTTTGCATCCTGCTTTGCAATAGCTGAGCTGTGGATAATTAAAAGATTACCCTGGGGACTACTGCTTTACTCAGATGGGTTTGAAAAAGAAAAGCTTTGTAAAATGGCATGATGTCTCTTTCAGAGGTAAAGGAAACGAGCTAGCCTGTCTTCCTCATTCCCCCTGTTGTCTGCTCATGAGACAGCCTGTGTGCTTGCAGGAGGGGAAGGGGCAAGAGAGCGAAAGAGCAAAGTCAAGTGATACTACATGTCATTGGGTACATCAGCCTATTCGTGCTTCTGATATGTCAGTTTTCAAGGTATATTTTATATAGATGGCTATAAATAAAATAATAATTTATTCATATTGAAAGAGTGCATGGTAAGATAATTAAAATCTCCAAAGAGAGAGTCTGCAATCATGATAAAAGAGAAAAGAAATCAGGAAAACTCCAAGAATGAGGTCTCAAGAAGCAGATGAAAGAGAATTTCATTTGTCATCATCAACTTATATTAACAATAAAACACGTCCCCCTTCCTCCCATCCTCAAGAAAATTAATTCTACTCTGGAATGCATTTTTGCTGAGATGAGGTATTTCTTTGGTCCTGAGACTTCATTAGTTTTTTCTTCCATTACATCTTTCCTTCTGCCCTTTGGTTGTATATACCAGAGTGGAACCATATGTGATATTATACTAATTTGTACACTATAATGTTGTTGGGACACATCTTTCCTCTTCTCCCTCTACGTGTACCCAACATACAATACAACTCAGTGGGGGCAAGATGATCCCAGCCAGCCCCTCCTTCCCAGCCAGGAAAGCCAATCAGGTGCCCCAAGTGTGCATGTGGCACCCCTATGCAGCAATGTTACAATGTATGTGTCCCCATGTAGAGGTCTAACTGACACAAGGTTGTCTCTGGAAGACAATATCAAGCCCTACAGTAACATATTACAGCTCTGCCAGGCAGCTGCAGTAAATTTTAAGAACAAAATAAAACTTCATTTGTATAAGTGGTTATCAAGTCAGTCAATCTGAAATGATCTATCTCATACTAATATTAAAGGAATACAAAAGGACAGTGACTTACCTTGAGTGTGCTAAAAGTGCTAGTTCTTCTAAACTACCTCCATTTTTATAGTTTTTACTATGATTTTAAGCCATTGAAAATGTGTTATGCCATCTTCTCTGTGCTTGACAACATAAGAAGCATAATTAACTTCACCTTCCTATTTAGGAGGGAGACTGTTTCAGTCTATCAGTCACTTGCCATTTCTTCCAGGAATGATCTCTATTCTAGGGTGACACTTTTTGTAGATTGGGTCATTTATCCCATTATTAGCAGAGATCGTTTCAAATCAGAACCCTAGATCTAAAGTTCCCTAACCAATGGAGCCAGTTGATATGTAGCTGTGCTAGGTCCTATATTTATATTGACCAAACCAAACTAAAGCCTTACCATTGAACTGTTTTTTACTGCTTCTGTCCAACTGCAGTTACACAGCTGTCATCCAAATGATGTTCAGTATAGTGTCAGGAGGGGGCTGACTTTTACAGACCAGGACTGCAAAGCACAGGGAGGGCAACTTAGTACCTCACATCAAATAAAAAAGCTTACATCTTCCCGTGTGCACCAAATTATTCCTTGTCTACTTTTCATCATTATGAAACACCAGCATCTGCTAATTTGAAATGCTGATAGGGATGTGGAGCTGTCTTGGGTTTCTTAAGTGTAACTGAAAGAGTATATATGCAAGATCATGCAACCCCAGACAATGTATTAGCCAGCGTTGCCTGAATCCCAGGAGAGTAATGAAGGGATCCACATTTGTGACCAACATGAGAAGCCACTGGAGGGCACTGTTGTTCCACACAAATATAGCTCCTGGAGCATTTATCTTTCTTTTAAAAAGACAGTTTAGCTATGACAGGTAATTTGGCACATTTCTTCTTGAAATGTGCCAAATGATTTGGCAGATATTTCACATACATCTGAAAATAGGAGCACCTGCTGCTGGCCTACAGGGAGGTTGGGAGTAGGGGGGAAGGGCTTTTATTAGTTACTAATTACAGAACCTGTAACACAATTCTGGCGTAGGAGACACCAACCAGCCCCTCTTTGAGAAGAGTGGAGCCTTTTCAAAGACACCAAAAATTCAAACATGTTTTAAAATCAATCCTTTTTTAGGGTACACATGTATTTGCAGCAATCTCTGGCTAACATCTCACCTTGTGATAAGAAAATACTCAATTGATTCAAGTGTGTTAGTCATATCTTCTGACCATATCTGCATGATTTAATGTGGTGGGACTGAAACAAGTGGATTTGATGCATGAGGCCTGGGAAAAGTTTATGAAAACTCTACTTTCCCATTGCAGGAATGTTCCCTTTCTTTTTGTGAGTTTCTCCACTGTGTCTTCCAAAGTTGCTACAAAAAACTAAAAACAAAAAAAAAAAAAAAAGAAAAGCAAAGAAACCAAGAAAAAACTTTAGAGAACATGTTTATGTCACTAATGAAATTTTCATCGAAGTGTGTATAGACTATAGAGAACATTTCTATAGAGAACATTGTGTAAGTATTTGAATTCTGGCCACCTATAAGGGCTCATTGATTTCCTAGGATTCAGCAAAGTGAAGCATGATTTTCAAGAAGAATTAAAAAAATAAATATGCTTCTGAAGTTCATTTCAAAGTTATTGTTTAACAGTTATGTGAAGTATATTCCAAGTATAAATAAAAATGGATGCATTTGCAGTCTGTCTTCTGTGTGTGTGTGTGTGTGTGTGTGTGTGTGTGTGTGTGTGTGTGTGTGTGTGTGTGTGTGTGTGACTGAGTTTGGATGTACATCCACTCTTCTACATAAGTACTTTGAGTGGAAAAATCCATGACTAATGGGACTTAGGGTAGACAAAATACTAATCTAAACGAGAAAAAGTACTCTTACCCTCTTCTCCACCAGAACTCTTACTCACAAGTATTAGTGAAAAAGAATATTAGTGCCACTTCTGATCGAATTTTCAATATAAATCAAATTATATTTGAAGTGAAGAGGAAGTTTTGGGGTTTTTTTGCCTGGCTGTGAATCTACATGATAGGTACATGCTCAACATTTTATTATTTTTTCTCAAATACCTACAACTTTCACAAGGTCCTGAGCTTCTATCACATGTTTATTTCAGTCCCATGATGTCCATCTGGCTGGCCTCATGAACGGTTGGGAGAAATGATTCTCTGTAAACAAGCTTAACAGCAGGATTTAATTATAGACAAATTTATTCACGTATTTTAAAAAGTTCAAACATAATTTTAAGCATCTTTTAAAAGTACCAAAAGCAATGGGAAAGCCAGGCAACAGGCCAGATGGTTTACAAGATCCATCTACCTCTTGTCCCCCTAAATTATTTTTTCAGAGTCATATTCCTATTTATTGGACAGCCAAAATACCCTCAAAAATCAAAGTGGAATTAAGGTTATCAAGTGTGAAATGCTCTTTTTGGTTAGCACCTCTGACATCATATTTTTCTATAAAAATATGAGAGCAGCAGCTGGGGGGTGGGAGGGTCCCTCGTGTGCTCTGCAGTGGACCCAGAAGTGGACCAGAAATGCTTCTGGTCCATTTCCAGGTCCACTGCCAAGTGTGCTAGGGACCCCCCTGCGCTCCTGTGGGATGCTTCTTCTGCCCCACCATCTCAGCATTCATGAGCTGCCTGGTACCTTGAGGTATGTAGAAAAAACATATAAAGCTGTGTCTATGTCCAAATCTCCATATCTCTCCAAATTGAATCAGAGGTTTCCGATTCGATTTGGAGAGATTAATGGGTCTCCTGATTCAATTCGGATTCAGAGATTCCACCGCCAAATCTCCTCCAAATCGTATCAGCAAACAAAACTTTGCACAGCCCTAATAGGATCCTATATAGTATATAGACTACATTAAAAGAATGCAAAATGGAGCAGGGGCTACATAGTTGATATAGTGACTGTTGTTCCTTTGGCTTGAGCAGTTAGTCAGAATTAAGGGTCTCACAAGTTGTTTCCATTTAATTTGGTGGCAGGAGTTGAATATATTCTCTGTATGATTGTGCTTGTTTAAAACACAAGTGCATAAAGTCCTGTTTCCCTGAACACAGTAGAAACTAACAGCAACAGACAGTTTCCTTGCTCAGAAATCTAGTGTTTTGCCTCTCTAGCAAGCTCTGCGACTAAAACGTTCTGTCTCTGGCTTCCTACTACGGCTATGTATACAACCCTTTATATTGACTTTTTTGACCCCCTACAGTCTTTTCTGATGGCAGGTGCTTGGGCCCTTTCTGTCAAAAAAAGAACAGGGTATTTCATTTCTGTTGAAGTGTGCTGTATGCACCTTTTTCTACTCTAGTTCAGTGCTTAGAAAACTTGCTTATGATGTAAGACCCAAGTTCAATTCCCTCACCTGCTTGAGGGAATTCAAACCCACATCTCTTACTTCCCTGAAGGGTGCTGTATGCAGAAGGTTGAAACCTATTCTGTGGATGAGGGGGGCTCACATGTTGACGCTGTTTGACTTTGCATGGAGGAATGAAAGATTCTTGGGCCAGAGAGCGTATGCATACAAGAATAAGCATGGTTTTTCAGTCTGGTGATTAGGACATTTCTCTGGGAGGGCTTACAAAGACTAGGGGTTACAAATGGCCGTCTTAGCCATCAACAGACCCATCTTCTACTCTTTACTTGACCCATGGGAGTGATCATCCCCAACCATGAGTGATTGCCTCTGCCGCTGACAAAGGGTACGTACACATATTACACATAAACCAGTATAAGTGATTGGAAACCAGTCTAAACCTGTAACAACAGAAGTTCAGTGTACGTAGAGTTGTTTAAAATGGTGGAATCCAGTTTAAGATAGACCTGGATGGATGTAATGTCAGGTTTAATCAGTTTAACTTAGACTGGTCTAACTTCTATTCCAGGTCCCCTCCCTGTGGCAAGACATTTAGGGAGCCTGCCACCTTAAGAGCTGAATCAGCCTGCAGAGCAGCCTGCAGATGCAGGCCAGGGCTAATTGTGGAGTCAGCTTGGGTCAAAGGGGTCTGATAGCCCAGAAAGGGCCTGACTTAGAGAACAAAGGGGTCTGATAGTCCAGAGAGGTCCAGAAGACACCAAGGGGTCTGGTAGCCCAGAGTAGGGCTAAGTGAGAGGCTAAGGGATCTGAGGGCCTGGACAGGGGCTGTGTGTGTATACAGAGAGAACATCGATAGTTGATGACATCTGTGAGGCTTGGGGTATGGTGTAGGAGCAGAACAGAGCTATGCATTTTGCCCATAAGGCAGCAACCACAAATACCAGGTGGTCATTAAGATAAGACCAGGGCAGCCTCCTGTACTTTACTGGCATTTAGCAACAAGATGTGGGGGTGAGAAGGCCCGGTTGCCCATAGAATATGGTAAACATAACATTTTTTGGTCTCCAGAGGCTTTATGGCCACCCCTTGGAGATTTTACCCTGTGACACTCCTGACTCAAGTTAGGTTGCAGTTCTCCAACGCCCCCCCCCTCCCCCCCCCCCATGGCTTGCTTCCTCTCAGTGGTCCTGGAGGTTGATGATGCCCTGAAGAACGATGGTTGGTTAATGTGAGTGGCTTGGGACAGGGAGAAAATCGGGCTGTGAGTGTTATCCTCAGCCCCCACGCAGTTGGCAAAGCTAGCAACCACCTCTTGTGGGTTGATGAGGCAGAAGAAGTGGTTGGCGAGGTTGTCCTGCATGACCAGGCACACCTCCCGGACAGCCTCTCTGGGCATGCTCTTGTCTAGGCCAAACCGGTTGGCGATGTGTCAGTAACTACAGATTCATGATGGCGGTGGACCCCAATTCTCTGGAGTAAAGGGTGGCTACATGCCATCTTGGCATGTGATGTGGGAGGTCAACTGGGCAGCAGTGTCCATGAAGGTTGCCCGCACATGAAGAAGGTCTGGACCCATTGTTTTTTTGTCCCAGGTGCCCAGGTTGATCCACTCCCACCAGTCGGTGCTGGTGGCATGGGTCCAGAACCAGTGCTCGACTGTCTGGAGGTGGTGCCAGAGCACCTTGGCATCTATGGTGTCCTGGGTGGCCTCATCCTCATCACATACATGAAAGCCAGTGGCCCAGTCTAGGATGCTTGGCAGGCACAGGGTGAGGGAGGTGGCTCTGTGAAGAACAGCTGCTGGGTTGGGGGCATGGAGGCACATGCCGTGGTGACCAGCTGACACTTCATGTCCAGGTGGGCATGAGTGATATCCCAGAGCCTCCAGTGAGAGTCATTCAGGGTGACAAGCAGGACACGTGGCAGCTCCTGGGTCTCTGTGCTTGGGTGTGGGCAGCAAGATACCATGGCAGAGTGCAGGCAGTTTGGGACCTGGAGGTGCATGCAGCTCTTGATGGAGGGCACTTGTTCTGGGTCTCTGCAAATCTGGGGCTATGCACAAGGCTTGGGACTGGGGGCAAGCTTGCCTGTGCCAGTAGCCAGTCATGTGATCCAGGTGCTCAGCCTGCTCTTGGCTGCTATGTCCCCTCCCCCGTCTCTCCCAGACCTGAGTCATTATGAATCAGTTATCTTGATTTTCCACTCATTTTCACTGCCTTACTGAGCATTGTGTGCCACAGACAAACTTAGGCATTATCACAGTTAAATTAATGGTAGAGAATTTTATGAAGGTACTTTGTGCATGATGCTATTTGTTCCATAATTGTGCAGGGCCATAGGGTTCCCTGGGTGGGTTTGTAGGAGCAGGGCTGAGTCTGTGCACATGTGTCCAAGCACAAGGGTTCTTCTGGGTTCAGTATCTGATATATGTACATGGGAAGGTGTGCAGGGATACAGCCTGGGAACATGGATGCCCCCACCCCACCTGCTCTGCACTGTCTGCTGGCTGAGCTGGGACCAGTGGCTGGGCAGAGGAGCTATGTGGTCCCTGTGCTGTGGGAGCAGCCCTTGGACTGCGAGGGGAACCTCCATCTTTGCTCCCTTGTTCCTCCTCCCCTGCTGCTCAAAGGCAGAGTCTGCTGGAGGGGTAAGGCTCTGGAGCTGGCCCAGCTGGCCAGCCCAGCCAGGCAGTGGCATCATGGGGGGAAGGGGAGATAGCCCCTGCTGTGTGGGCTGCCCCCAGCTGTGCAGACTTCAACTCAGGGGTGCGGGGTGCATGGGTTGAGGCAGGGGTCTCTCTTCTCCCCTGCAGCTCAAAAGTAGCAGCTACCAGGGGGCAGAGTTATGGAGCTGGCCTGGTTGTCCAGCCCAGCTGGGCCGGCACAACTAAGGAGGAAAGTCCCTGCTGTGTGCCCCCCGCCCAGCTGTGAAGACCCCATGGGGGGGGGGGGGGAGACCTGGGTGAGGAGTTCTGTTTTCCCTCCCCCTGCCACTCAGAGGCAGCGGCTGCGGCTGCGGCTGCGGGGGGAGACAGGGTTGTGGAGTTAGCCCTCCTGGCCAGACCAGCCAGGCAGGGGCAGTGATGGGGAAAGCCCCTGCTGTGTGGGCCCCCCAGCTGTTTCAGCTGGGTCTGTGGGTGCCAGGTCCATGCAGCAAGGGGCCTCTGACTTCCCCTGTCCCCTTGTGCCATGATGGGGCTGGGGAGAGATTTTGTATTGGCTCTCCTCCTTCCCTGTGGCTGACAGCAGGGGGTCATGCACCCCCCACCCCTGAGCTGGGGTCTGCACAGCTGGGGGTGGCCCACACAGCAGGGGCTATCCCCCCTCCCCCTCTCCCCATGATGTCCCTGCCTGGCTGGGCTGGGTGTGTGCCAGGCAGCCAATCAGGGATGGTCACCACTCGCCTGAGCTCAGATGTCCTTGGCAATGTGGCACACTGGGAGGTGTGTGGGAGTACCCCCTGCCTTCTAGCCTTGGCCAGTGCAGGTATCTGCCTGCCTCCCCCCACCAAAGAGTGGATGCATGTTTCATTCGCTTCCAATCCAATCTGTGCAGTTTAGAGAAACCCGCATAGATTGGATTGATTCTGCCTCGGGCTTTTTGAATGTCTGTTCTTAGCCAAAGTGTCTGGTTCCAGTCCTGTTTCATAGAACTGTAGAAGGGACCTTAAAAGGGTTGTCATCTAGTCCAATGTCCTGCACAAGATGGGAACATCTCTGTCAAAACCTTCCCAGTCAGGTGTTTATCTAACCTGCACTTAAACTACCAGTGATGGAGAATTCTCCACCTCTCTTTTATCTTGTGTGAGTTTAAAGTATAGTATGCGAACAGCCCTGGGGACAGGAACTAGAGGCCAAGGCTCTAGATCACCCTTCTCAGGGATTTCCCCACCTACTGGGTTGTGGAGTTAACCCATTCACCTACTCTTTTTTGTGGCTCAGTTAATCTTGAATTCTTTTATGCAAAGAAGAACAGCTTCAAGAGGAGGGTAGAGAATCTCCATCTTAGAAAAGCTTATGGCTTTCTATCTAGGGGACTCCCTTACGAGATGTAGGCTTGAATTCCTTCAGGCAGAGGAGGAAATTGAACACAGGCCTTGCATATTCTGAGTAAATGTTCTAGCCACTGAGCTATTGCATTAAATGAGACAGCTAGTTTCATCTCCACTCATGTTTTAAATGAATTTAAAACACACTTTGCATATTGAAGATATAGTTTTGCCTGTAACTGACCTTGTAAGAAAAAAATGAAAAGGACATTGTTAGGATGCTTTCATGAAAAGAGTAGAGAGGAAAAATGTGTTGGAAAGATTTAGAAGTGAAACTGGAATATTTTACCTCAAGTTTGTAGTTCAAATCTTGTTCATAGCAAAAGCAGCTGAGAGTTGTTACCCTTAGAAGACTCTTTGGAGGGGCAGTATATGGAATAACCTAGTTGATTTGATTTGTTCCCTAGTGGACCTATGTTCACATCACAGTTAGCAGTCTTCTAGTCTGCTAACTGCCTTTACATTGACACAGATGGTAGGCTGTCTTCCTTCTCAAATGTGGTGTTTTGATGTGAGGATGAGGTAACATTGCTGAGACAGAGTGGACAAGCTTCCTTCTACTGCTGCTGCTCTTTCACATCTATTATGTGGGCTAGTTAGAGAACTTCTCGTGGGCTATCAATCCAGTACTTTCATGAGTGCTCAATTTTTGGTTAAAAAAAATTAATGAAAAGACTCAAATAATTTCTTCTTGTGTGTATAGCTGCAAATTCCTCATGTTTAACCTTTGGATCCTGTTGAAAAAGAGTAATAATGTTTCTAATGAGAAGCATTTCCTATTTTAAATCATTTCAAACTGAAATTGCACCTGATTTTCATCTACAAAATTGGAAAGATTTATAGGTCCAGTTTCTCTGCTGGACTGAGAGCAGAGGGGAGAACTTCCCAAGGACCAGATATGACTTCTTGATTTTTTCAGAGTAGATCTGCATCACCCTGAACCATAGCATAAGTTAGCCTGGGGCCTACTCTAACTTACACAAGCTGGCTAGAGACCTCGCTATCTTTGTACCACTTGAGAGCACCCTAGCTGGGACTGCTTTCTGGTTCCTTTTTTAAATTTGTTAATGGTCTGTTTATGCTGGCCTTCTAGAATCAAATCTGTGCCTAGGTATTTTGCTGGACTGAAACCTTAGTGACTTCTACAGCTGGATAAATGCCTCATATGAACAAACATTTGTTCTATTAAATCGTGCATGTTTACTTTGCTGGAAATCACAACCTTTAATGTGTTTCCCACAAACATTCATTCCACAATAGTTTTGGGTAAAGCAACATTTATGAAAAGTAGATGGAAATGTGAGGGTTTCTGTTGAAAATGATCCTGCAGTTCAGTTCAATCCCCCTAATTTCCCTTCTCTGGAACATAATGGAGTCAGGCAGACAACTATGAAGCATAAATAACATCATCTGACTTCACATATTGATTAAATTATTGGCTATAAGTAGTTCAGCCCATCCTGGTTATTTCTGGTGAGAAGCTCTGGGTGCCCTTGGACACCACACTGCAAATACAGTGAATCTTCTTTTTAGAGAGGCTGGTGCATTGAGTAGAGCTCTAATATAACTCTCATTGTCTGTGTGTCGCAGGACTCCCCCTGCGCCCAGTCTGCAGAGAATGTGAGCTTGCCACCTTAAAAGCCTTGGCTTCTTAGCTCAAGGTATAGGAACACATGCTTTTAACTCTGGAGGTCCCCAAATCAGTATGTGGTGTGTTGGTGAAGATTTGTTGGAAAGTTAGGAGAAGGTATTGATTATATTTATTTCTTGACCATCTGATTATCTGGTAATAAAGCTAACTGTCCAAAAATCTGACAGTTAAAGGTCAAAGAGATGTTTATAACCTGGACATGTATAGTTGTTTTGTTGCTTTATGTGGATCTGGCCAAATTCTGAAAAGTAGTGATTGGACAAGGACAATGGGGCAACTGTTAATAATGGTGCGGACAACCATCTAGTTTCCTGCAGATCCCCAGTTCTCCCAGAAAGGTGAGAGAATCCTTGCTTTAAACCTAGTTCTCGTGCTGTGCCTGTAAATCTGATTGTACTCCCATTGAGTCAACTAGAATTTTACTACTCATTTAATGAGCATAGGAGGGATCCTGAAGGCAGCTGCTGTGTTTGTTTTCGTGGTAGACTTATACACAAATTAATTACCAATGAATATCTGTTTAGTTTTATTTCTAGTGCAGTTTTTGTCAGTATAGGTAATTATGATGGTTTCTTGGGAAGCTGAATTTCATAATTTTGAAATTTTTGCTATTAATTTTTTATGTGGTTGTTTTCCTCCTGTTTGGAAATGAAAGAATTAATGAAAATCATATCTCTGTGATTACAACATCTGATCCTGACATGAGATTATGATCTTGAGACAGTCACAAGAACTGTCATCTGTACCATTTACCCATTCCTTCTGCATTCTTTCTGAAGAATCATGGATTTTACTTCTGTTTTTCTTGATTATATCCTTATACTGTTAGCAAAATAACTTCAGAATAGTGCCTGCTGTAGTTTCATAACTATTTTAATTTTCCTTCTCAGGATAAAGAGTGAAAAGTGGCATTGAATTAATCCATTCTTGAGAACGTTTTAAAATTATAACAAGGACAAAGTGGTACAAAATGTATTCATTCTCACGACTTTTTCATGATTGTAACCAGAATAGCAAATGGCTAAATGTATTAATTCTTATAATAAAAATGTAATGAGGGTAGAAGATGGTGCAAGATGAATTAATTGTAGTGGCAAACTTAAATCTGCAAGGCAGGGTCCTATTTAAATACTAGGCTGCATAATAGTAGGAAACAGTATAATATACAAGATCTCTGTAGAGATAGGCTAGGGACAGAAGTTACACACAAACCGGTTTAAGTGATCAGAAACTGGTTTACATCTGTAACAGAACATAAGTTCAGTGCACATAAACCTGTTTCAAAATGGCCAAAACTGGTTTAAGATAAACCTGGTTGAATGTAGACTTAACTGATTTGGGTCAAACTACTTTATGGAACTTATATCCCAGACCCCTTCCTGGTTTAAGTTAAATCAGAGTCCCCCAGCATCCCAGCATGCTTTTCAGCCCTGGATTTGGCTCGGCTGTGCTGTGTGCTCCAGAGAGCAGGGCTGGCCCCACCCCTCTCCTCCCTAGCCAGAGCTCTAGCTGGCTGAGGAGGTGGAGACTGCAGGGACAGTAGCATCTGCCTGGCTTCTCCTTGCCCCATCCCCCCCTCACTGCTTGCTGCTCAAACAAGGATACCCCCTGCCCCTTCCCTCCCCTCTCCCACAGCATGGACCCCACTGGCATGGGCCCCAGCCGACATCTGATCATGCCACCCCCATGCTAGCTAGTGCTGAGAGTTGTCTATGTGTATGTCCACAATTCCACTGGAACAAAGGCAGACAGAATGGTGTCTGTTTAGGGCTTTTTGGAATTAATCAGCAGGTCAGCTGGTAATGTCCCTCCATTCTTCCTTACAAATGCCTTGGAAAAAGATGTTTAAGAAGAGCTTGAGCTAGTGAGAGAGAGGCTTTTGTTTTCTTGATGGACTGATAAGCTTTGTGTTTGGATAAGCTCCCTTCTGGCTTCTGGCTTGCTTCAAAGGCCGCAATCTTACAGCGTTCAAGAGGGGACGGAGAGAGGTGTAAGAAATGACCTGGTTTGTAATGCATGGGACCTGTGAGAGCTTTCAGTTTGCTATGCACAGTATGAAGCAGGGAGAGGGAGACTAAAAAGCTCAGTATCATGAACAGATGCATGCACTCCACACAAGCAGACCTCCTCCTCTTCCCTGCCCATTGCCTTAGAGTTCTAGCAGAGGGCTGGGAGTCAGGGGCTGGCAACACTCTCACCCCTTGAGCAGTGAGCCGGGGGGGGGAAAGCCTAGCGAGGGCTGCTTCCCCCTCCCTCTCCAGGCACACCCCAGCTGGGGACTATGCAGGCCAGGGTTGGGGTTTAAACATGTCCCTAATCATAGCATCCTGCTGGGGTCTGGCCATGCACCCCCTCAGCTCAGCACTATGTAAGGAAAGGGAAGGTTTGCTCTAGCACCCCGCCCCAGCTTCTAGCCTGAGCCACTGTAGGCATGTGCCTGCATTTCCTCAATCAAAAGTGAATGTCTATCCACTTGCAAATCGGTTCAATCTCTGCAGGTTAGACTAACCTGCAAAGATTGAATCAATTCAGGCTTTTTGAATGTCTGTCCCTAGCCATACTGACCAGATAGTGATCTTGGTCATGCTGGTTTCAGCCCCAAATGCTTCCAATATCGTTTTGGAAATCACTTGGATTTACACAGATATAAAAGAATGAAAAAATAGACTTAGTGTTCATTAATATGAACACTTTGTGATCTGCTTAAAAATAAAGCAAGAAAGAATCAGTCTGAAGGGAAGAGATGCTTTATAATAATACATTGCACCTTGAAAGGGATCCTATTGCTGAAAGATGTAAAGATGAAGGGATGGATTTATCTCAACACAGTACAAATTGGTATAATCCCTCCTGTGCCTTGACGGCAAAATTCACTTACACTTAGGAAAGAGCAGCACAGGACATCTTTAATCTCCTTTTCACTGAAGGGTTGGAAGACACTGAGGTAACCACCTTCAGGTTAGGTGGCAATAGCCCAAATGAGAGCAGGGTCAGGCTAGCCAGGAGATGTATGGACTGGATACTTTAGCACAACAGACACTTTCTGGGTCTACCTGCACTAGGAATTTGCTGTAATGTACCACAATTACTGGAGCAAATGGGAGATACCTAAGTCAGTCCTCACCTGAATGGAATTGCACTTAAAGGAAATCTACCTTGAGATTTTTAAGTCTTTATCATAAGTACCTATGTACTTCTTAATCTACCAGGACCCAAGTAGCAGTAGCCTAATATGGGGTGTGTGAGGGAGCACAAGCCCTAGGCATTGACTGAGTGTGGAGGGCACTAGAATGGATATAACTACACTGCTACTCTAGCAGCTACAGGCTCTGTCTGTGTGGAATCAGGGAAGGAGCCAGGGATGATGGCAGTCTCAGGCCCTGGCAGCTATGGGCTCTGGGGGAAGGAACCAGGGGGTGAAGGTCCCCACTAACCACTGAATACAGGGGTTTATCTTGGCTCAGAATGGCATTCAATGGCTCCTGGGTATAGGGGCATAACTCCTTGGCTGAGGGACAACTTCCCCTATAGCTGCCAGGGCTCTGGAGTCTCCCTGGCTCCACTTCCTTTCGTATTACTCCTCACTGTGCAGCTGAAGCCCACAGCAGCTGGAGCCCTAAAGCCCCCATGCCCTCATACCTTTGGTATGGGCACCATCCAGAGCCTGTACCTGCTACAAAACTTCCCAGATACACCTCTGCCAATGAGGAAACATGATGTGACAAAGACCCAAACTGAGACGTACAAAAAAACATTCTGAGAAGAACCTCAAATTCTGGTAGTGTAATAATTCTTTCTATTAGCTCAGGTTTATGATTTGTTATCTCTGTTTCAATATTTTTTTGACAATGAGAGTGAGGAAGATACTGAATCTGTGCAGAATGTAAGTCACTAGGACTGAAGTGCATACCATTTGGGAGGTATGACCAGTGCAGTTAATAAAGAGATATTGGAACCATCAAAATTGCATGGAGTGGCCCAATATGGATCTGTTTGCTATGACAATTTATGAATCAGTTTAATATGAAAATCATCTGTTGTGCATGCAGTTATTTTTTGCTGAAGGAAAAGAACAATAATTTCTCTGTTTGGGTCTAAAAGTTCAAAAGGGAAGAAGTACCTATCCCTTTCAATAAAATATGTATTTTTTTAAGTTTATCATTAAAATTGACATTTTTTTCACCTAATGCTAGACATGACCATCTTGCTGGAAAGTGAATTGTTTTCAAAATTAGCTGGGCGGCCAGTCAATTAACCTGACTGTAAAAGGAGGTTATTTTCTCTTTTTACTGTTGGTTTGAAGAAAATCCTTAATATGTAACTAGTTACAGCTGGACAACCAGTTTACCTATAACAGAACTTTTAATGATTAGAGAAGGCTGGAAACTAGTTTACAGCCTCTTTCCACCATACTAAAGCCATGATAACTTTTTAGGAAGATGGCCTTGACTCTACAACAGAAGTGCCAATTTTAATTAAACATGTAAAAATACATCTCACAGCTTAGTCAGGGTCACAGCTACTTCTTAACCAAGTGAACTTTCTTACTGTTAGGCTGAGAAATATGGGGGCAGCTTTCTTCTTAAGTTCCTTTAAATTGTATTTTGCGATCTCATGCTTCTTGCATGTAGAGACAGTGCCATTTCTTAGAAATACAAAATCATGTCAGTGTATGTCTGGTTAAAGGACTTTATTGTATAAAGGAAGGTCAAACAATGGGAATAGAACTATTTGAGGATGCCAAATGGATAGAAAGGCTACAGCAGAGTTACACAATTTATGATACATATTTGTTTAGCCCAACAAAAAGAAGCAATGGGACAGGTATGGATTTTAGCTGGAAAACTCTAAGCAGATTTCTGTTACCTTTTATGGGACATCCAGACAAGTCCACACATGCCTCTTGCTATGTCTCAAAGCAGTTTGAGATGTGGCAAAAGGCACACTGGGAACAAAAAAATCATTCCCTGTGCTGCATATATGCAGCATGGGCAAAATTTGATAACTGCATATCCAGGTATAAAAAAAAATGGGGGAAGAAAGCGGGGCAGGGCACAGTCCCCAACTGTGCCTTGAGGTAACCCAGAAGCTGGTCACCTGCAGAGATGCTCTGGTTTCTGGCCAGAGCATCTCTATATGCTTCTGCTGCCCCAGCATGCGAGGCATGTACCCTTAGCATGCTGTGGCAAGCAGAAGCACAGCAAGAATTTGGTGTGACTGGGACCTGGGTGCTGTTGTGGGTAAGTAGGGACTGGGGTGGGAGAGAAATTGTGGGTGTGGGGAGGGAACTGTGCTTGTGTGGGGTGCTCAGGCCCTGCTGCTGTTGGGGCCCTCCCATGGCATGGCATAGCCCCAGCCACCTCAGAACCAGCACCGCCTGTGCTGCTCGCTGTGGGTGCAGCCCGGCGTGGCGCAGCATGGTGCCCCCCCCACATTCCGCCATCACACACCCATAGTGCCCAGCTGCCAGACAGGATGAGACCTGCTGGCAGGAGCTGTGGCTTCAGAGGAAGCTGTCCCCACATCCTAGTTAGTGAAGAGGTCAGGGGGAGCTCTAATTGTTCTATGATAAGAAAAACAAAAGCAAACATCAAAACATATAGATATTTAGAGTTATTTTATTATGATGACAGAGACATTGGTGGGCTTCCAAATTGCTTTAAAATTGTAAATATATCAATAAAAGATTGCCCAACTGATCGGTTGAGAGAGAGAGAGAGAGAGAGAGAGAGAGAGAGAGAAATAAATATACACACTACCGAATTGCCCATCAAGTATGATGGGGGAGGGTGGCGGGTGGTGACGGAGCCCTGCATCCTCCCCTGCACCCCCCCCACCCCTCCAGGTCTGGCCCTGCTCAACTCCCCTCTCCCCCCCCACCCCTGCCGCTGCGAGTCTACCCCCCCACTACTCCAGGTCCAAGTCCACTTCACCCCCCACCACCGCTCCACACCCCCAACACTCCAGGTCCAGTCCTGATCCACCCCCCTCCCCACCACTCTGGGTCTGGCCCCCCTCTACCCCTCCAGTCATTCTGGGTCCAGCCTGGCTCTAGCCCCCCCTCCCCACCACTCCAGGTCTGGACCCACTCTACCCCCACTCCCTGCCACTCTGGGTCTGGCCCTGCTCTACCCCACCTCCCCACCACTCCAGGTCTAGCCCTGCTCTACTCCAGCATTCGCTCTGGGTCCAGCCCTATTCTACCCCCCTCCCCACCACTCTGGGTCTGGCCCTGCTCCACCCGCAACTCTGAGTCTGCCTGTCCTGTGTCCATCTCCCTCCCTCCTTGCCTGCTGCTTCCTCCTCCCTGCCAGCTGTTCTGGGAGTGGTCGGGTCAGGTGGCGGGGCACTGTCACTGTGATCCCCCACAACTTTACCCTCAGGCAGGTAGGCATGGGTTCATCACTGCCACAAACTTCCCCACTAACTTGTGCATGCACAGCCCAGGCCACACAGCCAGTTGCTGCCCATCCTCTCAGCAGCGCATGCGCACTTGCCCAAAAGTGTTATGGACAGTAGGGCTGTGCAAAAAGGCACCATTCCATTTCGACTTGTGTTTCAATGTTTCGACAGAACAGCATTTCATTTTGAATTTTGTTTCAATTTGAAACAGCTGTTCCATTTCGTTTCGTTGAAACAGTTTCACTGTTTTGACGCTGTTTCAAAGTTTCATCCATAGGCTATAATGGGGAAGCTCAAAACAACCTATACCTTTGTCATTTCTGGCCTGATTTGGAAGAAGCTTGCAGGAATGGTAGCCCGTTCTGAGAGCATGAAGTCTGCCAAGTTTCAAGGAGATAAGTGCACGGGCTTGGGGAAACTGCACCTCAAAGTCTTGAAAGCAAAACTCATGTCACGTGTATGTGTTAAGCCACAGCAGGGTCAAAATTGCAGGAACTCTAGCCTCTGCTCAAGCCACAAATCCTGCCAAGTTTCAAGGAGATAGATGCAGGGTTTTTGGATAAACTGCATCTCAAGCCACAGAGAATAGGTTCAGTTTAGAGATTAGGAGGCACTATTTCACTGTTAGGGTGCCTAGGATCTGGAACCAACTTCCTAGGGAAGTGGTCCTTGCTCCTACCTTGGGTAAATTCAAAAAGAGGTTGGATGAACACCTGTCTGGGCGATCCTACCGTGTGCTCCTACCAGTGGCAGGGGGTTAGACTAGATGATCTATTCAGGTCCCTTCTGACCCCTAACTACTATGAAACTATGAAACTATGACAAGCAAAACTCATGACATGGGTGACACTGTGTGTGTATTAAGGCTCAGCAGGGTGAAAAGTACAGGCCTGTTAGCCCTGTTGAGGCCACGAAGCCTGCCAGCTGTCAAGGAGATAGGTGCAGGGGAATTCTGGGTTCTGGGGCCCTGCACCTCTACCTGCTGACAGGCAAAACTCATGACACATGTGCTTTTGCAACTGACTGTGTCTGTATTAGGGCAGAGGGGGTGAAAACTGCAGGAATGCTACGCTCTGCTGCAGCCACAAAGCCTGCCAGCTGTCAAAGAGATAGGTGCAGGGGGAGTCTAGGTTCTGGGGCCCTGCACCCCTAGCTGCAGACAGGCAAAACTCATGTCGTGGGTGCTTGTGCAACTATGTCTGTCTTGGGGTAGGGGGAGGGTGGGGGAATCTACTGCAGGCCTGGCTGCTAGGCCCTGCTGTGGCCACGAAGCCTGCCAGCTGTCAAGGAGATAGGTGCAGGGGGAGTCTGGGTTCTGGGGCCCTGCACCTCTGGCCACAGGCAGGCAAAACTTGTGACATGGGTGGGTGACACTGTGTGTGTGTTCAGGTGCACCCTTCCTGGTGCTGGGGCAGTGCGCCCCACTGAGGTCTCTTCCTCCCCTATAGCCTTGGCCTGGTCCACCACTGTAAACAGGACCAGGTAAAAATAGCGTAGGTCGGTCAGCACCAATAGTACCAGCAGCATCTAAGGTAGGCAAACTGAACTGTCAGGCCCTTCTTTCCTCTCAAGTAGAAGAACTGATGATCTCGATGATCTATTGAGGTCCCTTCCGACCCTAACATCTATGAATCTATGAACCTTGTGTGTGTCTGTTAGGTGTGCCCTCACCGTGTGTGTGTGTGTGTGTGTGTTCAGGTGCACCCTCCCTGGCACTGGGGCCTCTGCACAACATAGCAGTGTGCCCCACTGAGGCCTCCTCCTCCCCTACAGCCTCTGTCTGGTCCACCCCTGTAAACAGCAGCAGGGAAAAATAATGTAGGTGACTCAGCAGTCAGCACCAGCAGCATCTCTGATAGCCTAGCCAAATTGTCACGGAGCCTTTCTTTTTATAAAGGGATTGAAAGCAAGAAGTAAAGATGTTGTGTTGGATATATGTTACTCGTGGTGCGTGATGGCTTATCTTGTGTTTTTATGTTTATGTGTTTATTATGAAAAAAACTGGAATAGTTACAGAAATATATCTTAGGAAGCTTTCAGGTTAAAAAACCCTTTGTCTGGCTGAGGAAGCATCTGCAGTCTGTATGTCTGCTGGTCCTGGATGGAAGGAATAGTAAATAAGGCAGAGGCTGGCCTGGCACGCAATGCAGGCAAGAAAGTCAGTCGGTGAAAATGGAAAAGGAGGCATCTCTGTCCCTGTCCCCCTCCAAGGCATCCTTGACAACAAGTTGCAACTTGTGTGCCACACAGTGGATGCCAACAATGTCATGTAGGTAAAAGCGGGGGGGCCGTCAGGGTGACAGGTGCGCCACATGTCCACCAGGGTGTATTCCATCAGGATCTCCCCGAGGACACCCACAGCGGCCTAGTTCCGCTCCCCACCTGACTGGTCCCGCGTGTCCAGGGTGATGTTAAAATCCCTGCTAAGGACCAGGCACTCACAAGTGTTGAGTGTGCTGATGTAAGTGGCCACCTGGTGGAAGAAGTCTGTCAACTCCGGGTCCTTTGCAAGGGCATACACATTCAGAAGGTTCAGGACTAGCCCCTGCACTCAGACCCGGAGGTGCAGCAGGCAGCCTGGCATCACCTCAACATCCTGGATAACCTCTGGCTGCAGGCCTGGGGAGAACAGAGTGGCCACCCCGCAAGAGGTGGCCAAGAGGTGACTAAAAGAAAGAAACTCTGCCTCCCCACTCCAGCTGCCAATTAATCTCATTGGCTGGAGTTGTCAGGGTCTCCTGCAAGAATACCATGGGATATGCTCCCTCCTGAAGGAAGGAGAGCACCTGGCATCTCCGGAGACACTTTGAGAGTCGTGATCTTAAATGACCTCATGGCTGGGGGCAGGGGCAGGTAGACAGTTCAGCAGGGGCTTGACATGCCTCAACACCTGGTGTGGGGCCCGCTGGCTCATGCAGCGCCCTCCCATAAACATAGAGGGCATCTACAAAACTGTGGGCCCACCTATAAATCTGGGTGTTGCAGCTCTTGGGCCCCTTGCCTTCCCTTGCTAGCGCCCTCGCAGTGGCAAGTGTTACCTCTCAGCTTCGTGTTCTTGGGGAACCCTGGCACAGGATGCAGCCTGTCTGACTCACAAAGGACTCACCCCCACCCTCCCCTCCTCTACCCGAACAAGAACTGATTACGAAAGACAATTAAGATGCAGTGGGAGACACACCTAAAACCCTCCAGATACGGGTGACAAGAGTGAAACAACTGCCCTTGGTCTCATTTGCACCCGAGATGGAACCAAATGAGCATTCATTTACATGGGAGATGGAGAACAGAAAGCCTGAAGCAGAGACTGCAGTGAATTCTGGGATCAGAGAAGCAGGGGAGCACTGCATGATGGGGAATCTGTGCTCCAAATGCTAATCAACCCACATTTACACACACCCAGCTCAGCATTTATCAGACCAGTTCTAATCTGGATTTACAAAGGACTTTTCCCCCCCAGACACACACACACCTCTAAGTTTAATAGGCATCTCGGGCTGTACATTTCCCAGTCCCACTATGGGAGGCCTCTTTAAACTTGATTGACTAAAACTCAGTTGCTGGGTTAGGGAATGCTGAGGCAAGAGACGGAGTCAGAGTGGGTATGGGCAACATTTTAACAATGGTAAAGGGGTTCATCGCAGCGTCCAGCCCATTGGAGCCCTGACCACAAGTGTTGTCATACTTTTCCTGGGATGACTGGTGGAAGTCCTCCCACCCAAAGGTTATGAACACTCCAATAATTGCCTTAAGTCCATTAAAAGACTATAGTAGGATCTGGAAAAGTCATACTAAGCTGAGGCTTGTTCACAACAAGTAAAAATCCAAAACCCTGATGCTGCAAGCTATCTATTGTTTCTGAAGAAACCATGATATATCCTATCAGTATATCTGCTATCCATAGGAATTTCAAGCTGGCTCCTAAGTGTCTGGTTACTCCCTAACCTTATGTTTCCTGATTATCAATCAGTTTCTTGAAATGTTCCAAACCAGATAACCCATTGTCAAGTGAAAAGACAATGATTTACACAATTAAGGATGCTTCGAAGAGGCTGAACTGAGGGTATAAAAATCTGTAAAAAAGCAGCAACGTGTGTGTGCTTCAAGAGGAGAACTCTCTCTCACACCACCCGCTGTTCTTCTCGGGACACTGGAAGAAACAGATCATTTCCCTTCAATGATTGTGCTAAGACCTTTACCTGTCAGCATTGAAACCCGAGTGCCTTGGACTGGTGAGATCCCAACGCTCCCTCTCTCTCTCTCTCTCTCTCTCTCTCTCTCTTTCTCTCTAGGCATACATTTCTGAACCTGAACTGTATTAGTTAAGCTTGAGCTAAGTTTCCCCAAATACTTAGTGAAACCAGGGTAATACTGTAATTGTTTGTGTTTGTTTTCCTTTACATGTCTATTACTACTAGTACCATTCTATATTTCATATACTTAGCAATAAATAATTTTTATAGTCAAACTAGTAGTAACTAAGTATATTTTTCCTCCTCTACTTTCCTTCCCCACTTGCTCTGCAGCCACGCTGGGGGTTACTAGGAACAACGGCCATACACTGATGGAGAGCAGATTTAGATTAGACATCAGGAAAAAATTATTTATGATGAGGATTGCCAAAATCTGGAATGGGCTTCCAAGGGAGATGGTGCTCTCCCCTACCTTGAAGATCTTTAAGAGGAGATTAGACAAGCACCTAGCTGGGGTCATCTTACCCCAGTGTTCTTTCCTGCCCAGGGCAGAGGGTCAGACTTGATGATCTACTAAGGTCCCTTCTGACCCTAAAAATCTATGAAATCTATGAAATTCTTTTACCTAAGCTAAAGATCCCTGTGAAGCCCAAAAATACTGTGGGTTCTGCTCATCAAGAGGCTAAAGTTTGAAACACATAAGGGGATCAGCCTGTACAGGCTGATTGACCCAGTTTGACTCAGACATGTCCTAATGAACTGAATGCTGGCCCATGAGGGTGTCAGCTGGAAACCCAGCCGAATTCAGAGGTATTCTGTTCACCTGTGTGCTTGTGTCTGACTGCAGTTTATTGTTGCTCTGATGAACTGATTCTTGGCATATGAGGGTGTCAGCCTGTCCATGCTGATCAACCCGGCTGGGTCAGGCATGTTACGTTAATCTGTGTATGTTTGTGTGTGTATGACTGATTTGGTGACTGGAGGAACCCAGCCCCATTGAAAATGATTCCTGCAAGATAGCTCCACTGGGGGTGAGGACTTGCAGAAGGGAGATATACAGCTCTGTATAGAAACACAAGTAATACAAGCAGCACATTGACAGAATTACCAAGATCCTAGAAATGTATCCCTAACAAATGAGCACACCCCAAGGTGATGGGCAAATCTGGTAACACAAGGGCACTGTCAAAATCTCCCCAGTGGTCCAAGGCAAGCTGCACCTTGCTGGACTGCTGGGTGTACTTGTGGTCAAGAAATACAAGTAGCTTACCCCTGGAGACCACTGGGACCAAGAAGTCTGCAGGCTCCACAGAGCCTGCCAGTTCTCAGGTGTCCTCCTCCTGGTCCTGGGACTCAGCGGGCTCCTTAGGCACCCCAGTTTGCTAAGACCCCCCCCCCCAGTTCGCTAAGACCCCAGACTCTGTTTGGGATTGGGAGAGCTCTGCAGCCCCTCGGGATGGGGGTGCGGGTGGGGTTCCCTCACAAGATGGCAGGGTAGAGCTGGAGCTCTGGGGGGTCTGCACAGAGTCCCAGACAAGATCCGCCTGTCAGTCAGGGGACCCCACCTCGACCCGCTCTAGAGAGGGACCATAGGGCAGGCTGTTAGTGAGGTTTTGCTGGGGAGGTGGGGAGGATTTCATAGGATTCATAGATTTCATAGACGTTAGGGCTGGAAGGGACCTCGGGAGATCATCAAGTCCAGCCCCCTGCCCCAAGGGCAGGAAGTCATCTAGGGTCAAAGGATCCCAGCAAGATAAGCATCCAAACACTTCTTAAAGGAGTCCAGAGTAGGTGTTTGCACCACCTCTAAAGGGAGTCTGTTCCAGGCCTTGGGGACTTGGACAGCAAAGAAGTTTTTCCTTATATCCAGCCTAAAACAGTCTTGGAGGAGTTTATGACTGTTGGTCCTTGTTTTTCCTTGGGGTGCTCTGGTGAACAGATATTCTCCCAGATCCTGATGTACACCCCTTATATACTTATAAGCAGCCCCCAGGTCCCTGCTGAGCCTGCACTTTTCCAGGCTGAAGAGTCCCATGGCTTTCAGCCTCTCTTCATAGGGCCTATTCTCTTGTCCTCTGATCATGCACGTAGCTCTCCTCTGGACTCTCTCCAGCTTCTGAACATCCTTCTTGAATTGCAGAGCCCAGAACTGGATGCAGTACTCCACCTGCAGCCTCACCAAGGCTGAGTACAGTGGGAGGATGACATCCTGCAATTTACTTGAGAAGCATTTATGGACGCAAGCCAGAGTTTGGTTTACTTGACCAGCTGTGACATCATATTGGTGGCTCATGTTCATCTTGTGGTCAGTCATGACCCCCAAGTCCCTTTTGGCCATGGTGCTAGTGAGCATAGCACTGCTGAGCCTATAAGCGTGCTGCGGGTTTTTTTCCCCAAGGTAGTGTACCTTACATTTGTCAGTATTGAATGTCATCAGGTTTGTATCTGCCCACTTTCTAAGCCTGTCAAGGTCATCCTGGATCACCAGGCTGTCCTCAGGTGTGGATGCTTTACCCCAAAGTTTGGTATCATCGGTGAATTTGGCCAGTCCGCTTCTTACACCAATGTCCACATCGTTGATAAAGGTGTTAAAGAGAACAGGTCCAAGGATGGAGCGTTGGGGGATACCACTGGTTATGGAGCACTATGACGATTCACTTCTGTTGACTACCACTCTCTGGGTCCGACCTTGGAGCCAATTCCCCAGCCATCAGACTGTGATTAACTGAGGCCACAGTTGGCCAATTTTTCCTTGAGGAGATCATGGGACACCAGATCAAAGGCATTTTTAAAGTCAAGATATATGACATCAGTCTCTTCTCCCTTGTCCATCTGATATGTCACCTGGTCATAGGAGGAGATGAGATTGCTCAGGCAAAACCTACCCGCAACAAAACCATCCCTCAGGATGTTGCCATCAGCCAGCTTGTCAAGAATGGTGTCTTCGAAAAATTTTTCCAGAATCTTTCTAGGGATTGAGGTCAAGCTGATTGGCGTGCAGTTCTACTTTCCTCCCTTTCTTAAAGATGGGCACCACATTGGCCTTCTTCCAATCTTCAGGTATTTCACCTGAGTGCCAGGAGTTTTCGAATATCTTTGCCAGTGGCTGGGCTATGACTCCTGCCAGCTCCTTAAGTACTCTGGGCTGCAATCTGTCAGGACCCACTGACTTGAAGGTGTCCAGCCTCTCAAGGTGTTTCTCTACAAGGTCTACACTGATGCTGCGTATAAATTCACCTTCACCCTGGCTGCCCCACATCATGCTAGGCAGGGCAGTCCCTTTGGGTTGATGAAAAACCTACACAAAGCACCCATTAAGCAGATTGGCTTTTTCCTGGGTGTTGGTAGTCAGTTGTCCCATTTGGTCTAGCAGGGGTCCAATGTTACCTTTGCTTTTCTTCTGACTCCCCACATATGTGAAAAATGACTTTTTATTGTCCTTGATATGTGTTGCCAGGTGGAGTTCAGTTGCAGCCTTGGCTTTCTTGGTTCGCTCCCTACAGGTATGGACCAGTGCAAAATACTCCTTCTTTGTGGTGATTCCTATCTTCCATCCTTTATAAGCCTCTCTTTTTTGGTGTAGGAGGTCCACAAATTCCCTGCTGAGCCAAGGGGGTTGCTGTGCCCTTTTGCTACTTTTCCTCCGAGATTTATCCTTTAAGTTGTGACCACTCCTCTTGGACTCCTCTCCCTGTCAAGTCATGGTCCCTTAGGGCCTTGACAACAAGCCTCCTGAGCTTATCCAAGTCAGCTTTCCTAAAGTAGAGGACTTCTGCATTGCTGACTGGCTTGCCAGCTTTGCAATGGATAGTAAAAGTGATCAGCTCATGGTTACTGTCTCCCAGCTTTCCTTCGATTTTTAGGTTGCTGATTAGATCATCTCCTTTAGCCAGTACTAGGTCCAGCAGCACTTTCTCTCTTAGATTCATAGATTCATAGGTGCTAGGGTTGGAAGGGACCTCAACAGATCATCAAGTCTGACCCCCTGCCTAGGCAGGAAAGAGTGCTGGGGTCAGATGACTCTAGCCAGATGCCTATCCAGCCTTCTCTTAAATACCCCCAAGGTAGGGAAGAGCACCACCTCCCTTGGAAGCCCATTCCAAATTTTGGCCACCCTTACTGTGAAGAAGTTTTTCCTGATATCTAGCCTAAATCTGCTCTCTGTCAATTTGTGACCATTGTTCCTTGTTACCCTAAGAGGCACCCTGGTGAACAGAGCATCTTCGATCCCTTGCTGCATCCCCCTAATGAATTTGTAGGCAGCCACAAGATCACCTCTCAGCCTTCTCTTGCGGAGGCTGAAGTGGTCCAGGTCCCTCAGTCTCTCCTCCTGCAAACCCTTAACCATATGAGTGGCCCTCCTCTGGACCCTCTCAAGTCTATCAACATACTTCTTGAAGTACGGTGCCCAAAACTGGATGCAGTACTCCAACTGAGGTCTGACCAATGGACATATAGGATGCAGTACACTTCCTGTACTGCACAATAGGATGCAGTGTCACAATAGGATGTGTCCATTGGATGTATTACCTCCTTGGTTCTATTTGTTATGCATCTGCTGATGCATGATACAGTGTGGTTAGCTTTGCTGATGATTTTGTCACACTGACGACTCATGTTCATTTTGGAGTCCACTATGACTCTGAGATCGCTTTCTGCTTCTGGGCTGCTGAGAAGGGTCACTTCCCAGCCAGTAGGTGTGCTGGATATTTTTGCGATTTAGGTGCAGCACTCTGGTGCAGCCCTAGGTACAGCACTCTGCATTTGTCCTTTTTGTACTGCATCCTATTGTGTACAAGGTTGAAACTACCCCAGCTCAAAAAGCAAAGGCCAAAGATTTCTTAGGATAAGACCCAATAGACTCCATCTGCAAGTGTGTGATTATGACAGTGTTTTGGAAGTACCTGCATTTTTCTGAGCTGCTTTGGCTCATATCCAATTACAATCAGTTTGTAATCACCCAGGGTACTTTATTTACAGTACCAGTATAGTTATGAGGGAATTAATTCTCTCTCCATGACGGTTGTTAGTGTAATTCATGCCCTTGTTTTTAATTGCTGGATCAAATTGCTTTGTGGATTATTTCATGTCTCATCCCAAGAGAGAGAAACCCAAAAAGGTACATTGCCTATGGTGCCTTGTAGGTTTGGTTTATACAAAAGTGATGAATTGAAAAGCTAATTTGCTACACAAAATTATCTTCTTTTCTCAGAGTATATTTTTGAAACAGAAAGGGCAGGTACAACTCTGTTCTGTTTAAAACATTAGTACCCACTTACCTCAGGTCTGCATGCAGCCATCTTGTGTTTTATAAATTAAGTAGGCCTGGCTTTAATTTAATTAACATTGGAGTTGACATTAAAAGATAAAATGTTGGCAGGTCATAAACAACTGGCATTTAGCTGGCAGGACACAGAATATACAGGGCAGTTTCCACTGTACCTCATCTCCAGTTTCTCTGCTTCACGACTTCCTGGACCCACCTTTTCTTATACCCAGCAGGGCCAGAGTGCAAAGGTGAATTTCAAGTTGAATGTTACATCTTACAGATTTCTTTGTAGCTGCCATCTCCTATCAAGCCTGAAAATATCTTACCTGCTGCTTAAACCAGAGTGTCAACTGGCTTCACCTCTGGCTTCAAAGATGCTAAGTAAGATGCTGTGATGATGGAGTGTTATACGGGGAGAGAGACAGGTAGGCTGTATCCTTTTACCACAGATACAGGGAAACTCCTTGAAATCAGCACAAGCTAGTCATGTCCCAAGCAGGAGAAGAGGGTTCCTGGTGTTTAAACTGAAATACCAGGTCAAAAGTTTCCAGGATGTGTAGGGAAAAAGCAGTGGTTGTTAAATGTGTAGAGTGGATGGCAACAGATTGGGAAGATGGGGTGTGGCCATAGTAATAAAGCAGTGGTGATGCATAGGGGGTACACAGGGGAGTGCTGGTGTACCCCCTAACAGCCAGCACTCTCCGCTTAGGTGATGAGCAGTGGGGGCAGGCAGGAGTGCTGGTGCCCCCCCTGCGAGCACCAGACATGGAGTGGAGGTGCCAGGAGAAGGACTGCTGGCACTTCTGGGTGCCCCTCTCGCACTTCCGGGTTGGTGCAATTGGCTGTGGGGAATGCCCCCCTCCTGGTCAGCGAGATTGGCCACAGAGGAACCCCCCCCCCTCCCCCCGGTCACTGACTGTCCTCTGGGTGGCACCAGTCGCCCATGTAGTAAAGGGAAGGGACACATAAAACGGAACCTACTGTTTTCCATCCTGCAAGACCCTAGTCACCACTGAAACACTGCCACTGCCATGGATATTTTAGAACTAATTTTATTGTTTTTTAAATTTGAATTATGTTTTTAAATAAATAGGATAATAAGAAAATAAGTCTTGAAGGGACCCCATGGAGTCATCTAGTTTAGACCCTGATGAAGGTAGGATCACCCCTGACTGAACCATCCCAGTCAAGTGCCTGTCTAACCTGCTTTTGAAAATCTCCAGATGTCTGCCTATCTAGACTTTCATGTCAGGATGGCAGGTTCTAGGACCCAGCATATGAATGCTGTTTTTGCTGACTTGCTCTAATATTAAATGCCAGAATTCTACCTAGAGATGCAGTTTTTGCTGCTCAGTCACTGCCTGGTTCAATTGGGGCCTATCAGTTCTACTTTGGAACTAATAAATGTATGTCTCTGAGGCCGAGAAGCTATGTTTATGGACCAGATCTTGTGGATGAGTTGATCTGCATAAGGGTATAGGTCAGTTTGCCTTTATATTCCCATAATCCTATTACAGCTTTGAACTGGGAGAGTTCCCTACACTGCATTAAAGTAGCCTGGAACCAAAGCCACAGGTCACTGCAGGACACTGATGTTCCAGTCATTTTCCTTTCCCTTTGGTTATATTGTTTCCCTCACCACTGCTATGCCAGTACTAGGATGGATGAGTAACATAGCCCAAATATTGACTTCATGCCACTAAAAGATCACCCTTGCCCCATAACATGATTCTTCCTGGCCAAGTTGGGTGGGTAATGTGGAACAAACCAGCTACCCTGACCTAGAGAATCTGGTCCACAGTGCTTTATGTAGGTACTTTACACATAGTCAGTTAGTTAATTAAATTTCAAATAATCTATTGAAGAGTATATTATATATTCCTATCACAGCTAAATATCAGCTCCTGTAAAAACAAAGGTTATTCAACAAATAAAAATCTTGTAAAAAAAAAAGCACTTGACAAAGTATATTTTTAAACTTCCAATGATGTTTATTTTTGAAGCACTAACATTTAATTCATGTGTTGAATAAATACCCTTCAGACATTTCATCTAGTTGTTATTCTCATCACAAAGAATAATATGTTCTCCACTGTTCTTTTTGTATCAGAAATAACTAGTGGCCATTCCTTCAGTCTGATGGCTTAGGGTTCCCCTGTAGGATGACAGAAGGGTGAAAACTGCGCAGGGCAAAATCATATCACATTAGAGCTGCCAAGAAGAATGCACTGTGCTATCTGTTTCTGTGTTGTGATAGGCTAAGTTCAATGTAAAATGGATTCATAACAATGGCACACTTGTGATGAATTGTAGACATAATCTGTTACCATAAGGTATTCCAGAATTGGTATCCTGTCAGAGGCAGTCATCTTATAAAATACACCTCAATTCTCAACAGTATAGGAATTCCATATCTGTGAGCTGTGAAATGGTAGCTGACTAGAAATATCAAGTTGCTGTCACAAATGTATTTATGTTATATTAAATAAACTGGTTCCTTTAATACTTCTGATAGCTAAGTAAGCACAATAGATAGATGCAATTTAAGAAGTTCCAGTGACATCAGGAATTCTACAATAGTCCTTAATGGCAAATGACATTCGCAAGCAAAACATTAAAAAAGTAGCAAGGTCGGCCAAGGGGGAGGGCACATGCCCCCCCTGACTAAGGTGGCACTGGTCGCCCATGAGTTGACTGGGGTGGTCAGTCAGCTACCATGACTCTGCTGCTACCAGCACCTGGGTTTGCTAGTTAAAAGTCAACTCAGGTATGACTACACAGCTGAAACAGAAATAGCTTGAGAACAGCCAGCATAATTCAGAGAAGGTATGGCCCTCAACTGTGCTAGGGAGCCCTGCAGTGAAGCACAGTGCCTCTGCCCTATGTGCATTAACCCACAAGATGCTTCATGTCCTAGAGTAGTGCTGGGTGTGTATTCATAAGCATTCCTGAGACAGAGCATATGCCATGTGCAAAACTTCTTCCACTGTTCTTGTTCTGTGACACTAGCATTTTTCATCATTTTTATAGTAAAGAGAAACAATGAAAACTTAAATGGGATGGGAGCATATGACTGTGAGGAAAACTGTTTCACACTGCTAGGGAGCAGCGTGGCAATATAGATAGTGCACTGTAATAGGGGACAGGGGTCCTATTCCTCTTCCACTGGCTTTCTGGGTGACCCTGAGCAGATCACTTTACTTCTCTCTGGCTCTGCTTTCTTATCTGCAAAATTGAAATAACCACAGCTACCAATTTAATAAAGTTCTTGAAGATCTATCGATAAAAAGCATTATATGAAAGCCAGATATTATGATATTTTTAGTCACCTACAGAAGTATCTATAGCTTGGGAAACCTCCATAACATTTTCATACAAGCCTGAATCTTGCAAGCCTGTGACAGGGCTATTGTGTTCCTGCACAAGTGTGTACACCTACAAAGGATGCAGGAAGTAAAGTTAAACATCCTTAACCTTATGGTTAAGGTTCTGGAAGTTGTCCTTTGCACTAGGCAGAGGTAAATCTCAAGCTCCTTGCATGACTACACCTTCATTTTTGCTATGTCAAAATACTAAACAGTCTAGAATGGGGAGAGAATGGACACCATTAATTATTGATGGGTTTACCTGAGAGTCCCCTTATTTTAAGGAGGTCCTGACCTATATGTTCCCATCTTTGACTTCTGCTCCAAATGGAAATAACTTTATGGTCATTCAGCAGTATTTTCATTTGCTCAGAAGCAGGTTTCCCTGTACTCTCTCCCCTGCTCAGCAATTTTCACTTTGTCTTTATAAAGGCAGCACTGTTACCAAAGCTGTTTTAAGAGCAAGTTCAAGCTTACAAAATACAGTGTGCATTGGGACAATTTCTGCCCTGACTGAAAACCATTGTAGTTTCACTGGAATCACAGAATGTAAAACACAGCAGAATTTAGCCCACTGTACATAATCCAATTGTATAGGAAGCATCTGTGATGGGAGTTGGGTGACATGAGGATAGGATCAACAACTTTCCATTTCAAAAAGATCTTTTTGAAGTCTGAAGTACAATTTAAGGTTTCCAAAATAAGCTTGGTCTGGCTCAATGTTAGTCTTTGTGGGTTTTATAATACATCATGCAACCATGGGCATACGAAATAGCTTCTGATCAGTAAAGACAGATGCACTCTCCAGGTCATTTCTGACATAATGACTCCTGAATTACTACTTTCCCTCAGTATTTCACTGAACTAAAGAGAAAATCATGCTAGATAGAGTTCAGAATGGGCATGATGGGAATGAGCACCTTTCAACTGTTGATGTTGAGCTGGTGTGTGATCAGTTAGAAAAGTTAGACATTTATAGGCGAGCAGGGACAGATGAACTTCATCCAAGAATGCTGAAGAAGCTGGCCAAAGTCATCGCGGGACCTCTGGAAAACCTCTTCCAAAACTCATGGCACTCGAAGGACATCCCTGAAGACTGGAAAAGGGGCAATGTTGTGCCCATCTTCAAGAACGGGAGGAGAGAGGACTCAGACAACTATAGGTCAATTAGCCTAACTTCTGTCCCAGGGAAAATCCTGGAAAAATGCATCAAGGAGTCTATGTGCAATACTTGCAGAAGGTAGGATTCTGAATGACAGCCAGCATGGCTTCATCAGGGGCAGGTCTTGTCTTACCAATCTCATCTCCTTTTACAACCAGGTAACTTGCCATCTGGATAAGAGAGAGGAGGTCGACATTGTATACCTAGACTTCCAAAAGGCCTTTGATCTGGTATCCCATGATGTTCTCATGGGAAAATTGGAGGACTGTGGGCTTAACTGCTTGACAGTCAGGTGGGTAGGAAGCTGGCTGTGGGATAAGACCCAGAAAGTTCTAATGAACAGATCTGTGTCATCCTGGTGAGAAGTGCTCAGTGGTGTCCCTCAGGGGTCCATTGCTTTTCAACATCTTTATCAATGATTTGGATGTTGGGGTGAAGACCTCACTGGCCAGGTTCGTGCATAACACCAAGTTAGGGGGGAGCGTGGTCATGCTTGAAAATAGGCTGCAGATACAGGCAGACCTAGACAGGCTGGCAAGTTGGGTGAATCGGAACCAGATAAAGTTCAACATTGAGAAGTGTAAAGTGCTCCATCTGGGGTTGAACACCCTGCCACATGCTTACAGGCTCGGTGGTGCCATACTGACTAGCACCATGACTAAAAGGGACCTAGGGGTAACAATAGACCGTAGTATGAACATGAGCTGTCAGTGCAATGCTGTAGCCAGCACAGCAAACAATACTCTGACATGCATCAACCAATACACCTCAAGCAAAACCAAGGAAGTGATCCTTCTGCTTTACTCAGCATTGGTGAGACTGCAGCTAGAGTACTGTGTCCAGTTCTGGGCACTGCACTTCAACAAGGATGTGAGAAAGCTTGAGAGGGTCCAGAGAAGAGCCACCCATATGATCAGAGACTCGCAAGGCAAGCCATATGAGGAAAAGCTGAGGGACTTGGGCCTCTTCAGCCTAAAAAAGAGAAGGTTGAGAGGGGACTTGGTAGCAGCTTACCACTACATCAGGGGAATACATCAAGGGCTTGGCGAACAACTGTTTACTGGGGCACCCTTGGGAAAAACCAGGAGTAATGGCCACGATCTACTGGAAGACCGTTTCAGGCTTAACACCAGGAAAAACTTCTTCACAGTCAGGGTGTCCAGACTATGGAATAAACTCCGTCCAGACATGGTGCAATCACCTACCCTGGAAATCTTCTAGAGGAGACTGGACAGTCACCGCGCTGGGGTCACCTGACCTCACTTGTCTTCCCTGCCTAGTGTGGGGGGGCTGGACCCGATGATCTTAGGAGGTCCCTTCCAGCCCCTTACAATCTATGAATCTATGAATAACATGATGAAGCAAGCAGTGAATCATACCTGGGCTGTGAACAGAGGACCTCAGTTTCCATTTGACAAATACATCCATTCACTCAAGAGTTATTTTCTTTTTCCAGTCTGGGGAGCAAACCATCCACTATAGAGTATTCTCCTTGTCCCCAGGCCTTAATATATCTTCCAGTAGCCCTCCTCAGCATTCTACAGTATAAAATCAATCTCTATTTAAGTATGAGGGGGATATTTATTTCTTAATTTTTTAATAATGTATTTTGTGATTTGTTACAGCTCTCAGTGTTGTATTATTTATTTATTGTGCCTATAGGGTGCCTTGCCACGTGGTAACAGAGGAGTTACAGAAATTAGAGACCTAAGCAAAAACAAGTTCAATAATGTTGCAATACTGTAGGACCTAATCCAAAATTAACAAAAGAACAAAACTGCAAGGCAATGATAATGCACCAAAGCTTTTGCTCTAAGATGTTTCTTGAATAAAGGGAAGTAGGTTAAAACACAGAATGGTGGATCATTACTAAAAAGAAAAAAAAATTAAAAATGGGTTTATTATGGCCTACAGCCCATTTCACAACCTCTATAAAGTCCTTATATACCATGGAGTTCCTGAGCTACATAACAATTTGCCTGGATACTTGAATAAAACACTTGCACTTTTTGGAGTGATCTAACTTTGCCTTTTCATTTTGCTCTCTTTGCAAGGCTAGTTCACTTTCAAAATGCACCTGAGAGTACATGACCCTCCCACTCCCCAAAAAAGGAGACTTATTTAGCTTGCAAAATAAATGTATTCATTAGGTGAAATTCTGGCCCTACTGAAGTCAATGGTAAAACTCATATCAACTTCAATGAGGCCTGGATTTTGTCCTAAGCATATAAGTCAATTTACTAGCCTTGAATCTTGGGTCCTATTCTCAACTAACTTGCACCTATATGAACTTCTGGTTTTAATGGTGCAGGGGATGAGAATCATGCCCATATTGTACTGGAAGGAGTCTGTGTGAACTGATGTGGAAACAGGACAACTGAATTTTTGTTGTGTAAAAATACAGGTACTGCAAATAGTTAATTTACATGAATTTCTCATCTGTACATCTTATGTGACTTAATACAACTCAGTATTTACCACAGACAGCCTAGTCTAAGCAGCTTATTGGGATAGGTTGGCTTCACTCAACAGCTGAAGAGGGGGAAGAGGAAAAGTGGCTTTAAGCCATGTTAGCACTAGCCTAATTTGAAGGGTTGCTAAGGACATGGAGGGTGTATTTGACATCTTTGGCCCCACTCCTGGATCCAAATGGAGCCTGGCTTGAGTCTGTATTATCTTTTGCAGATAAGAAACTTTTCCTTCCTTAAGGAGAGCTAACATCTTGCTCTTTTGCTTTGTTCATCTTGTTCATCTTACTTTGAACAGGATTAAATGACTGCAGAAAGTGCAGGGTGACTGTTTTAAGGAACTATATATTTTGTCACTCACTTTCCTCACTATATTCCAAATCTACTGTTAAATATATCAAAACTGTAATGGAAGCTTCTCTATTACCTTTGAGCATATAAACCTAATTTCCACTGTCCATTCTCTCCTGCAAACCTCTAGAAATGTATAGATGCTCCCACTTGAGGAACTTAGTGGGTCCATCTACACATTCATTAACGCATGTAATTACTGCACATTAAGTTTAGCACCTGTAATAACAGGTACTAACTCAACTTCCCTTGCTGCAACTTGCTCCTTGTTCTGTCATCTGTCACCACTGAAAACAGTTTAGCTCCATCCTCTTTGTAACCACCTTTCAGGTAATTGAAGGCTACTATTAAATCCCCCCCCCACCCCCCTTCCCCCAGTCTTCTTTTCTCTAGACTAAATAAGACCAGTTCCACCAGACTGTCCTCAGAAGTCATGTCCTCCAGCCACCTCACCATTTTCATTGCTCTCCACTGAAGTCTCCCCAACTTGTCTACATCCTTTCTATAATGGGAAGCCCAAAACTGGACATAGTACTCCACATGTATCCTTACCAGTGCTGGACAAAGGGAAATAATCACTTCCCTCGATCTACTGGCAACGCTCCTGCTCTTGCAACCCAGTATGCCATTAGCCTTCTTAGCAACAAGGGCACACTGCTGGCTCATATTCCATTTTTTGTTCACTGTAACTCCCATGTCGTTTTCTGCAGAGTTGCTGCTTAGCTATTCAGTCCCCTGCCTGTACTAGAGCATAGGATTGTTCCACCCTAAGGGCAGGATTTAGCACTTGCCCTTGTTGAACATCATGAGATTTCTTTGGTCCAATCCTCTAATTTGTCTAGGTCATTCTAAATCCTAGCCTTATCTTCCAGTGTATTTACTACTCCCCGCAGCTTGGTGTCATCTGCAAACTTGCTAAGGGTACACTCCATCCCATCTTCCAGATCATTGATGAAGATATTGAACAAAACCAGCTCCAGGACTGACCCCTGGGGCATTACACTTGATACTGGCTGCCAATTACCCTTTGATGATCCAGCCAGTTTTCTACACACCTGCCAGTCCATTTATCCAACCTCTACTTCCTTAGTTTGCTTGAGAGAACGTTGTGGGAGACTGTATAAAAAGCCTTGCTAAAGTCAAAGTATATCATGTCCACTGGTCTCCCCACATCCACAGAGCTAATCATCTCATCCTAGAAGGTAATCAGGTTGGTCAGGCATGACTTGTCTTTGGTGAGTCCATGTTGACTGTACCTGATCACCTTAAGCATTTATACACATGCTCTGGGAGTGCTTTAATTAGAGTGGCTCTGAAACCTGCTCTAATTAAGGCACCTGGAGCAGCATGTGTATCAGCTGAAAAATGGTGGTGGGGGCACTTTAACTAAAGTTTATCAAACAAGCTTTAGTTAAAGCACCCCTGCAGCCATTTCCAGTGTGGGGATGCTGATATATGTGACACTGGAGTCTGCTAGAGCTCCATTCCAGCAGACATGATTAATTGAGTCTGCTCTGATGTGCTGTAATTACAGCACATTGGAACAGCCTCATTGCATGTTTATAGGCACCCCTTCTTCTTCTTCAAGTGCTTGGAAATGGATTCCTTGAGGAATTGCTCCATGATCTTTCCAGGGACTGAGGTAAGGCTGACTGGTCTGTAGTTCCCCAGATCCTCCTTTCCTTTTTTAAAGATAAGCCCAATATTTGCCCTTTTCCAATCATCTGGGACTTCTCCCCGTCACCACAAATTTTCAGAGATAATGGCCAGTGGCTCTGCAATCACATCAGCTAACCCTCAGCACCCTTGGGTGTGTCATGTCTGGCTCCATGGACCTGTACACATCCAGGTTTTCTAAACAGTCCTTAATCTGTTCTTTTGCTACTGTCAGCTGCTCACCATCTCCCCAAACTGTGCTGCCTGGTGCAGTAGTCTAGGAACTGACCTTGTCTGTGAATACTGAAATAAAAAAGGCTTCAATACTTCAGCCGTTTCTGTGTCAGCTGTCACTAGGTTTCCTCCCCCATTCGGTTAGGGACCCATTTTCCCTGATCTTCCTTTTGTAGAAGCCCTTCTCGTTGCCCTTTACATCCCTTGCTAGCTGCATCTCCAATTGTGCTTTGGCCTTCCTGACTTCATCCCTGCATGCCCAAGCAATACTCTTATACTCCTCCCCAGTTGTTTGTCCAAGTTTCCACTTCTTGTAAGCTTCCTTTTTGTGTTTAACTCACTGAAGAGTTCCTAGCTAAGCCAAGATGGTCTTCTGCCATACTTGCTAGTCTTCCTGCACATTGGGATGGTTTATTCCTGCACCATCAGTAAGGATTTTTTTTTAAATACAACCAGCTCTCCTGGACTCCCTTCTCCCTCAAACTGGCTTCCCAGGGGATCCTGCCCATCAGTTCTCTGAATGAGTCAAAGTCTGCTTTTCTGAAGTCCTGGGTCCCTACTTTGCTGCTCTCTTTCCTCCCTTTCTGCAGGATCCTGAACTCAATATCAGTGTGTAAGAGCCTCCCATGCTACTGCATATTGCTGTTTATTACATATGCTGTCTGTCCTAACCCACATCTCTATTGGCTTATTTGTGGCCATGGTAAGCAGTCCTGTTGCCTGGACTTACATCCCTAGATTCATAGAACTACAACTTCTTGGGGAGGATTTGGTTGGGGGTCTACAGGTACAAGGTAACCTAGGGGATAGTGACCACCAAATAAGAGGATTCATTATCCAGCGTAAGGTGGGAAAGACAACTAGTAGGGCAGTAGTGCTAGATTTCTGGAAGGCCAATTCAATGAGCTCAGGAGACTGGTTAGGGTGGGACTGAGGGGCAACCACATCTGTGAGATGGGAGTCCAAGAAGGGTGGGAGTTCCTCAAGGGACTGATCCTACAGGCACAGAGGGGCACCATCCCAGTACTTGCAAAGGGAGGCAAAAGAGTCAAAAAACCTTTGCTGAACAGGGAAATTCAGGAGAGCCTTCAGAGGAAAAGAGAGGCCTACAGACTGTGGAAGCAGGGGGCAGCCACCAAGGAGGAGTATACCTGCTTGGCTCACGCTTGCAGGGAAGCAGTGAGGAAGGCCAAAGCAGATACAGAACTGAAGTTGGCAACAGAGATTAAGGATAACAAAAAGTCATTCTTTAAGTACATAGGGAGCAGGAAGAAAGTGCAGGGTAACATAGGGCTGCTACAGAATGGACTAGGGCAACTCGTAACTGATAGGATGGAAAAAGCAGAGCTCTTAAATAATTTCTTTGCTTCTGTTTTCCTGGACACAGATGCAAATACACCTCCCAATGAGTCTTCAGTCTGGAGCGAGAGTAATACCAATCCACCATCAGTTAGCACTGAACTAGTGAAGGGGCACTTGGAAGGGTTGGATGTATTTAAGTCGGCAGGGCCCAATGATTTTCACCCAAGGGTACTAAAGGAATTGTCCGATGACATAGCAGAACCACTTGCACAACTGTTTGAGCACTCATGGCACTTGGGACAGGTCCCAAAGGACTGGAAAAGGGCCAACATGGTCCCTATTTTCAAGAAGGGGAGGAAGGAGGACCCAGGTAATTATAGGCCAGATAGCCGCACCTCTATTCTCAGCAAGACCTTAGAAAAAATCATAAAGGATCACATTTGCAGGGGGCCAGTGGGGAACACAATGTTAAGGGGCAATCAGCATGGGTTTATAGCAGGCAGATCCTACTTGACCAACCTGGTCTGTTTTTATGACCAGATCACAAAGTGCTTAGATGTAGGGGTGGAATTAGATATTATTTACCTGGATTTTGAAAAGGCTTTTGACACAGTATCGCACCCAGTTCTTACAAACAAACTGAGTAGCTGTGAAGTGGATTTTTTCACAGTAAGGTGGGTGAAAAACTGGCTTATAGGACACACCCAAAGAGTGGTGGTGGATGGGCTGGTTTCTTCCTGGAGGGGTGTGGGCAGTGGTGTCCCCCAAGGCTCTGTCCTTGGACCAGTACTGTTTAATATCTTCATCAGCAATTTGGATGAAGGTGTTGAAAGCACCTTGTCCAAACTCACAGATGACACTAAACTATGGGGTATAGTAAACACACTGGAGGGCAGGGAGAGAATTCAGGCAGATTTGGATAGACTGGGGAAGTGGGCAGATCAGAATTGATGTAATTTAACAAGGATAAATGCAAGGTGCTGCACCTGGGGAGAAAGAATCTCCAACACACCTATAGACTGGGGGGTACCATTCTGAGCACCACAACAGTGGATAGAGATCTTGTAGTCTTGGTTGACACAAAAATGAACATGGGTCGCCAGTGTGACAAGGTAGTTGTCATAACCCAAGGGTATGATTTTGTGTGTGCTTCGGCACTGCAGAATTATTTCCTGCAACGAGGAGCTTTCTTTGCACGGTGCAATTCTCAGTTGCATGGAGAAAACCCCGGTGCAAAGGAGTTCCCGCCACTCGCATGCAAATTTGTTCCCCACTATTGGCTGTTTCTGAATTATTCCCACGTGGCTGCTAGCAATTGGCTTGCTAGCCGTATAAGAGGCTTGAGCGGTTTCCGCCCAAGTTGGAGAACTCCAAGGAGAACCCCGCAAGGGAGGACTCCACAACCATCTGGAGGAGGAGAAGGAGGACTTCACATCTTGTGAAGAACTCTAAGCGCTGCGGAGCCTAACAAACCCAGCGTGTGCCTTAAGAAGGATATAGGGGCCTGATCAACCTCTAGCCTCTCCCCGTCACCGTCTAATCCCTCGATGTACCCTTCCCCGTGCACTCGTTCCACAGAGCCTAGCAAACTTCATGTGCGTGTGTATCCAGAGCTCTTTCCGAGTTATTTCAAGAGGCTCGAGTTTTTCTACGGGTCTTGTTCGTACGAGTTTTGTAACTGCAACTTAAGCAAAGTTTTCTCCTGCCTGCACCATGACCATCTACGGTGTAAGTAAAATAATCTTTAATCAACCGCTACGCGTCCGTGCCTAATTCTAGTCCGCCGGCCTGCATTCCCCGACCCACGTGCCAGGGCTGCTGGCCACAGCCCGCCGCACGCCCCCGAAAGCCTCGAACTGCTCCTGGCCTGCACAGTAGTAAGCAAGGCTAACCACACACTTGCATCAGCAGGTGCATCATGAGCAGGTCTAGGAAAGTGATAATTCCCCTCTATGTAGCATTGGTGAAGCTGCAAATGGAGTACTGTGTCGTTTTGGGCACCACACTTCAAGAGGGATGTGGATAACCTTGAGAGGGATCAGAGGAGGGCTACTTGTATGGTCAAGGGCCTCCAAGTAAGACCCTATGAAGACAGACTGAGGGACATGAATCTCTTCAGCCTCCGCAAGAGACGGCTGAGAGGTGATCTTGTGGCTGCCTACAAACTCATTGGGGGGATCACTTTGTTTACCAGGGCACCCCTCGGGGTTACAAGAAATAATGGCCACAAACTGAAGGAGAATAGATTTAGATTGTACATAAGAAAGAAATTCTTTACAGTAAGGGCTGCCAAAAGATGGAATGGGCTTCCAAGGGTGCTTTCCCCTACCTTGGAGGTGTTCAAGAAGAGATTAGACAGGCATCTGGCTGGGGTTACTTAACCCCAGTGCTCTTTCCTACCTGGAGCAGGGGTCGGACCCGTTGATCTACCAGGTCCCTTCTGACTCTAGAAATTTATGAATCTATGAAATTTACTACACCATGGCAGTTCTCTACTGCCATGCTGAGGCTGTTGTGGCACAGCTGGCCTATTTACTTTTAGTATTGTGGGTTTGGACCTGTAAAATTTGTTTTCTACCGGTACAATGGTAGTTTCTGTTGCAAAAGCATGGATTATGCTTACCCTGTTTCCCATGACTGAGCGCTCCTGCTTTTTATAGAGGCAGGGGTTACAGTGGGGTTTTTTTGTTTGTTTTAATGGGTCTCTTCACAAACTGCTGCCAGGAGATGTTGGCAGGAGTTAAAGTCTATTTGAGGGCCAGAGAAGATGGAAGCAGCGGCTTGCAGTCAGGAGTAGCTTGGTTAGAGCAGCTGAATGGAATCCTGTAGACATGGAGGTCTGGGCTGAGCTGAGGCTTAATGACAAAGGCTCCCCATACAGACCATTGCATGTGAGGCAAGCATTCACACATTGATGGAATCCTTTTGTAATGGACCACATTAGTTTTATATGAGAAACTACATGTTCATGACACTGTGTGAGGACCTTGTCCTGCCACAAAAGCAGCCTGGTGCTCAGATGACAGAGCAATGCTGTTTTTGTGTTGTGGAACCTAACCACCTCAGATTGGTACAGATGTGCAGACAATTAGTTTGAGTTTGACAAAAAATTGAGCAGCAGTATTGAGATTTTTAAGGCAATTATGAGAGGTCTACATGGTGTAAAACATAGATACTGTGGAGAGGTACTGTGCAGAGATTCTAATTCTGAACAGGATTGCTCAGGTAGTAGAAGCAATATAGCAATATTAGTTTGGTGTTCCACTTGGGGTAATTAGCCTTGCTGAGAAGTGGGGTATTATTAGGCAGACTGTCACACTAACATTGCTTCAGGTAACCACACTAACTTGTTCAGATCAGGCTCTGATATCCCTGTGTGACACTGCATTGTGCTGTGCAGCCATATAATTAATGCCATGATATCAACCAGGCTTGTCAAAAGGAGAAATATTCCTGAAATAATGTGGGGTTTGTATAGATGGGTTTCTGAGCTGTGCAGGTGTGATGATGGGATACACACCCACCTGCTGCTCCATAGTTCAAGCAAATAAGTCCATTAACAGGAAAGAATATTCCTTCATTATACAGGCCCTTGGGACAACCTTGGGATATTCATAGATGTCTACATCAAAGATGATGGCAAACTGAATGAAGCCAAGGTATACTGGAAGTGTAGCCCATTTTAAATGTGGGCAAGCTTAGCGTGTTTCTTATTTTCTAGCAACATCATTATCAATGGGGTGTCTGTGCCAACTATAATTTCATGTGACCCAGCATAAACTCTGCTTTCCTGTTTGGTAAGGCTTAACTTGATATACACTAGAAGGACAATAAGCAGTTTAACTATAATACTCAGAAAGTTTGGTGATGGGATGTGCCTTTGACTGCACATGCAAGATGCTGCTTGTTAGTGATGCATTTGGACTGCTGTGTTTCTTCATGGCACATTGGGGCAGATTGTGTTTTACACCTGTGAAGATGAGGAAGTGTATTTAGGGATGGACTGGATTGCTGAAAGTTCTGAACTGGGATGTAGCTACAGAGAACCAGCAAATAAGCCTATTTGTACTAGAGGGAATGCTATAATGAAAGAGGTAAAGGATACTATTTGCATTTGCTTTTTTGAGCTATGTGGACAGTATAGTGTAGTTAAATATTGGTGTAGGTTGTACCCATGTTGGTCTAAGGACATAGGCAGACAAGGTTCTTTGGGTAAATCTGATATCTTTTATTAGACCAACTCAAATAGTTGGAAAAATTCTTCTTTGCAAGCTTCTGGGTATAAATACCCTTCATTAGGCAGAGGAAGTGTATGCAGTTGGTTTGTGCTCAGACCTTGTCTGCCTCTCTAAATATGGACATTTTCATTCTAATATGACAAATATAAATATATATGGCTCCACAGTTATTATTCATATTGAGTTCATAAATTTGTGCAGAAATAACAATAATTCATCTTAACATTTCATGAAAATCCATTTTAGTGGATTTCATGGATTATTTTTATTGTATGGGGCCTCTTAAACTGGACATAGTTTAGGGCCTCAGCATGTCATAATCTGGCACCGAGCTGATGATTCTGATGTTGTGATGTTCTGCAAGTTAGTGAGCCTTCCAAAAACTGTTCACTGTCTTTTTAATGTGTGGTCACATGAAGATGATTCCATGAGGGCCCTGATTTGTGGGGTTGGCCTTTATGCTTCTTGACTTTGAACCTTGTTTCAGACATGTCCCTGTAAACTTCCGTGTCTTATTCCCTCCTCTCAAGCTCATGAGATATGGTGACTGCAGCTCTTTCTCCTTCCTCTGCTACTTCTTCAGCTCTGTGTGCTTTTCTGACTTCCTGAACACTCCTCATTCACCTCCAGTATTAAGTAATCCCTGCTCTTCTGTTGCTGTGCCCTGATATTCAGAATTCTGTCACTGACACAGGACATGAATATTGTCTCAGGGCATACCTTCTAGTTGCTAGGCCAACCTTTCAGTCTAATGCTGTTGCTCTTGCTCCTGACAGAGGAAAATAGTTTGGTGAGTCCCCTTGAATTCATCCAATATCATTCTTGGTTTATGCAGCTGAGAGTTAAAAAGTAATAATTTTTATCTCAAAAGAATCTTGTTCCCTTTACTTATTCATCCTGCTGTCAAACTTTTGCCTGTTAAACTTTTCTGTTTAAACCAGGCAAAGAAATGAGGATTAAATTTTATCTTCCCACTATGCAAGGCACTGGGGGGTGTTTGACGTGGGGTCAGTTACTAGAACACATAACAACAAAGGTGATCGTGTTCTGCCCTTTTCAGTCTACTGCAGCCATACCACAGATGTGGCAGTGCTTCATACTCCAGAACCATATCTTTCAATGCTAGTTATTCAAGAACTGTGGCAGTGAAAACCTCCATATACACCAAGAAAATCCTTAACCAGACAAGAACCAGACAGAGGGGATAACTATCTGAAATTTGCATCATGTGAAACATTCTGTTTTATTGGTCCTTTGGACTTGCCAAAAATCAGATCTTTGCTAACTGGATCCTGTCTTACAATGCAGGTGGTTTAAGGGGGTGAAGCATGCCTTTGAGAACTGTTTTGTTGCAGTTTATATTTTGGCTAGGAAATGGCTACATCTGTTTATTTATAATACTTTTCATTATGTAATAATGCTTACAAAGGTTGGTGTGCAGGGTGACTGGTGCCTCCTGAGTCTGGGAGGGCACACTGTGGACCGGAAGTGGGTGGCCCAGCAAACTGCGGACCACCAGCTGGAACACAGGTAAATAGGGTAGCCATCATAGAGGACATTCCAGGTTTCTGCTACTCTGTCTTCTGTCCTCTATTGATATGAAACCCAACACCTTTATGTCTTCTATCTTTCTCTTTAAGATAAAAATAGAGGACATAAAGGCATGCACTGTTGTATCAATAGTGGACAGAGGACAACCAGACTGTCCTCTGTGATGGCCACCCTACAGGTAAAGCTACCTCCACCCCATGCTGAGTCAGGGGGCAATTCTCGTGCCCCACCTACCAGTCGCCTGTGTTGGTGTGTGTGCTTTCCTCTGCTTGTCTGACATCTTGAACAGTGGGTTTAAGAAACATTGCCACCATTATGTTTTTGTTCTGGGTGGAAGCTAAACCTCTGGCAGCTGGGTGAGTAGAGATCGAAATAAACCTGTGACAATCCTAATTTTCAGTTTCATAGTTTCATAGTTGGTAGGGTCGGAAGGGACCTGAGCAGATCACCAAGTCCGACCCCCTGCCATGGCAGGAAAGAGAACTGGGGTCAAATGACCCCAGCAAGGTGTTCATCTAGCCTCCTCTTAAAGACCCCCAGGGTAGGAGCCAGCACCACTTCTCTTGGAAGTTGGTTCCAGATCCTAGCTGCCCTGACAGTGAAGTAGCGCCTCCTGATATCTAGCCTAAATCTACCCTCTGCCAGCTTGTGACCGTTATTTCTTGTCAATCCTGGTAGTGCTTGGGGGGAACAGGGACTCCCCCAATGCCTGCTGGTCCCCCCTGACAAGTTTGTAAACAGCCACTAGATTCCCCCCCCAGCCTTCTCTTGTGGAAACTGAACAGGTTCAGGTCCCTCAGCCTCTCCTCGTAGGGCCTGCCCTGCTGCCCCCTGATCATGTGGGTGGCCCTCCTTTGGACCCTCTTGATGCTGTCCACGTCTCTCCTGAAGTGCGGCGCCCAGAACTGGACACAGTACTCCAACTGCGGCCTGACCAGTGTCGTATAGAGGGGGAGGATCACCTCCTTGGACCTGCTTGAGATGCATTTGTGGATGCATGACAAGGCCTTCCTGACCGCGCCTCCACACTGTCGGCCCATCTTCATTTTGGCATCAATAATGACTCCAAGATCCTTTTCTTCCTCTGCAGTGATGAGAAGGGAGTTCCCCAGCCTGTAGGTATGCTGATGGTTCCTCCTCCCCAGGTGCAGCACCTTGCACTTGTCAGTGTTGAAACCCATCCTGTTCTCATCTGCCTGCACCTGTAACCTGTCTAGGTCCAATTGCAGCCTATTCCTCCCTTCTAGTGTGCCTACTTCTCCCTACATCTTAGTGTCGTCTGTGAATTTGAACAGGGTGCTTTTTACCCCCTCGTCCAAGTCGCTGATGAAGATGTTGAACAGTGCAGGCCCGAGGACCGAGCCCTGGGGGACCCCACAGCCCACATCCCTCCAGGCTGAAAATGACCCGTCCACTGCCACTCTCTGGATGCGGCCCTCCAGCCAACTAGTGACCCATTTGACTGTGTAGGTGTTGACGCCACAGTTGCCTAATTTTTTAATGAGAATGGGGTGAGAGACAGTGTCGAAGGCCTTCCTAAAGTCCAGAAAGTCTACATCCACTGCTACACCTGCATCTAAGGATTTTGTGACCTAGTCATAGAAGGCCACTAGGTTGGTCTGACAGGACCTGCCTCTAATGAACCCATGTTGGTTGCCCCTAAGCATAATCTCCCCTGCTGGCCCCTCGCAGACATGCGCCAGGATAACTCTCAAAAAGCTTACCTAGGACCAAGGTAAGACTAACTGGCCTATAGTTTCCTGGGTCCTCCTTCCTCTCTTTTTTGGAAATTGGGAACCTCATTGGCCCTTTTCCAGTCCTCTGGCACCACACCAGAGCACCATGAGTGCTCATAAAGTCATGCCAGGGGTCCCGCTATGACCTCTGCTAATTCCCTCAGCACTCTGGGGTGGAGATCATCAGGACCTGCTGATTTTATTCATGATTCATTTGGCTTCCACATATAACAAAACTTCTGCATAAAAACTCACACTTGTATGGACAACCTCCAGGTTTGTTTTTTCTCTCAATATGTTGCCTGAGTCATACATAAAAGAGCTGCCAGGAAACCATTTAGCACACCACATATTTCTTTTGTGATTATCTCGTGAGAGACTGTTGAAGTTGTCATTTAGCCTTAGAGTTGTGGGTCTGGTTTTCCCTCATGCTCAATAAACCTTCACCTTCAGTATGACTTTCCTTATTCCTCATTCAGTCAGCCATTTCTTGATTTAAACAAACAAGCCAAACCTGAGGCCAGGTTTTCAGTGCATCTAAATGAGTGTAAAAATCCATTTGTTTCAATGGGGTTATGCTGACTTACACCAGATAAGATTCCAGGCCAAAAGGCCTGATTTACTGCAACTTGTGGCTAATCCTGGATTGTTAAATTCACTGCAAGCAAGGTGGACTTTATTGCCAGCAAAGCAAAGTAGTATTGCTGTGGCTGCCTTCTCTAAAAAATTCTGCTGGGAAAGGTAGTTTTACTTTATGGCCAGAGCTTCTCAGGAGCCCTGCTGAGGGTGTGTCCACAGGGTAGGTCACACATCTCCACCTGCATAGGCCATTTCCCTGCCCTGCCTGTCAACACTTGCTTTAATGCTACAAATCCCTCCCACCCTTCCAGTGCTGCTATGGCCCAATCCTGGGATAACCCTGAGCTGCTGATAAATGTGAGACTGTTCTTGAGCATTTTTAATGTAGGGAGTGCATCAAGCATACTTAATAAGGTGTGGTCTCCTCTGAGTAAATGGGTATTTTGGTGCCTTATTAGCTGAACTTGCTGTATAAAATGACTTTGTTTCTTGGGAAAATGAACATCCAAAAGCAGCAGTAACTTTTAAAAGCAAGGCATACTCAAGTGGGCCTCGGAGTCATCAACTCCTGCTTTTTAGACCAAAGTTCTCAAACTGTGGCGCGTGAGCTTGATGTTTCATCAATTCACTTCACAATGTTTTTTTTTTCTTTTTTGTAAGGAAGGCAGTTCATCAGCTAATAAAGTTCTCTTCTAAACCATCATTTTGGCAATGGCTTAATGTTTCAAAATACTTGAGGCTAAGATTATTAAAGCTATTTTCCAGAATTAGGCATTGAAATACCTTTTAAAGATTCAGGCCTAAAGGATGGGAACTAGATGCCTCACCTGCTTACGTAAGTTTGAAAGTATCACAAGAAGATATCTATCTGCACTGTTAAGTGCCTAAATATAGGTCGCCTTTGAAAATGAGCCTGAGGCTCCCGAGTTGCACAGACACTTTTGAAAAAGTTACCCAGTGACTCATTCTATGCCCTTGGACAAACTACATAGAGGCATATTTTTCAATAGAGCTCAGTTCAAGACAGGCAGCAACATTTTTAAAAAAATGTTGTGTGTAGAGCTCTCCAAAAAGTCTGGCCATAAACTGTTGATGGTGCTAAGCACTTTTGGAAAGCTGAACTTTATTTACATGTCTAAGGTTCTTTCTGGAATAGAATTTGCCCCATTCTCATTTGAATTAATTGATTATAATTAAAAAGCATAGATTAAAGTTTCTAAAACTGTCAGTTAACTCATGCTTATTGGCTATCGATTAGCTAGAGAAATAACAGGATCATAGTTTATCATCTAAGTGTGCTCTAAATAGGAGATGGTATTTATAGAAATGTGGCCTTAAAATCTGTGCCTTGATTTCTCCATTAGTAAAACTGAGACAGTAATATTGAACTACCTCACCAGGGGTGCTATGCGAACTAATTAGTCAATGTTTGCAAGGTGCTTGAAGGTAAAAAAGTGCTTTAATATTTCTGGGAACAGAGCCAAAACATAGCTCTGTTGCTGGAGTTTTGAGTATTTCTTTGTTGCTTTAACTACCATGGAGAACTTTATTCTCATAAATCTGGCCATTTCTTATTTAATTTCATCACTGCTGTTGGAAAACAAGTAATTCAAGATCTCTGATTCAGCAATAATTCCTTTTTAGATGTTGCACATCCAGTGCCCTTTAGCATTGAATGTGAATGTGAGTAGCTCATCTCTGTGTGCATTTCAGAGGCAACTATGAGTTTAGTCCCTTGCAATGTGATGCTGTTGGTATGACTCTCCATTAGGCTTTTCTACTGTCCCAGTGATTTGAACTCTTTCCAAACAACTTATAAACTTCTCCTCTTGAAGCATATTAATAGGTTAAGTTCATTTCACAAATGCTAATTTTATGTTACTTCACAGGATGATTACATATTTATGTATTATTTATTATGCAAATCTAGCATAATGCATTATTTACAGCAGTATTAACAGTATGTATTATTTATTATGTAACTGTATTAATATATATTATTTCAAGCAGGATTTTTTTCACTATTGTTTGTTGATTCCAGTTATAGGACTTAATATTCTGCAGCATATCCAGTGCAGTCCTGTAGACTGAGGCTGTTGAAATCTAATTACATTGTCCAATAAATGCATTCACTTCTGCCTCAGTAACCTTTTAAAACTTGGGGATAGATTGTAGCTAGCCCAGCCTAGGGGTGAAAGAACAGAGAGAAGGCACAAAATACCTTCCCTTCCCATCCATATGATGAATGCCTGTACATAACCCTTCTACTACCTGAATACAAAGCCTAGAGAGTCTAGCATGGTCATCAGCCGAACTAGAAATCAACAAAAGAGTGGAGCTATGACTTCACTTGTGCCAACCAGTGGAAACTTGTGTGTTATGAAGAATGTAAATGGCCGGATCTATAATAGAAACTTCTGATGGTTTCATAAAGTCAGTTAAGAGGGTGACTTAAAAAAAATGATGACAGTGTGAGTATGGGGCCAGAACCTAGGTCTCCTTCTCTAGTACAGTGAAGCCAGCATACTGGTATACCAACAGAAGCTCTAGAGTAGGAAGTTGTAAAGATTGCTTTTGCTAGAATAGCTTATTTTGCCCAGGAAACTGCTACAAGGTATAGCAGCAAATGCACTCTTTTTCTAACGTAGGCTGTGTCTACATTATGCCAGTTTAATGGCTTAGCTGTACCAGAGAGGGAGGCTTGGATTCAGGCCCTAACTCTCAGTGTTGTTGATGCATCTTATCCCATAACTATTTAATATGAAATGTGCAAGTGATCTCAGGTTCCCTCTGGTTTATGCCTCCTTGGCCCCATGTTTCTTGGCATGTTGGCTGCTCAGTGGTCAAACATCAAGAGGATTGGTGGAGGATGCCCTTAATCTTTCTTTGCCCTGTCCTGGTAGTTAGGCCTGTACTAGGAAGCAGGATCAGTGGGTTCAAACCTCCCCAGGCTGAGGAGGGCCTAAAACTGAGTTCTTGCCACTTTCTCACCACTAGACTTTTAGACACAGGTTATTTGAATCCTCCATAAGATTCAATAGGGCTGTGACCATAGGTATGGGTTTCAGATTGGGAAACTCATGGGTGCTAGGAGCAGCATACATTCTGCCTAATTTCCAAGTAGAATATAATGCAGGGATGGGCAATTATTTCAGCTGGAGGGCTGCTTAACAAGTTTTGGTGAGCTGTTGAGGGCCATAAAAGTAGCCCTCCCCCTTGACAGGTGCCCCACTCCATGGTCACTATCTTGGGACTGGAAGTCCTGCCTCTAACCCCTAATCTTTGCCATCTGAAATCCCCCCCCCCCCCTTACCTCCAGAAGTACTCCTTTTGGGAGGGGACTTTGCCATCTTGGAACCAGGAAAAACCCAAATCATATACTAAAAATCAAACATCTACTATAACATATTTTAATTTTATTTCAAAAAATATTTTTGTCCTGATTTATGTGTTGTTGTGTAGTGTAGATAAAGTTGTTGCATAGTAGCTCAAAATAAAGTCTTACTCTTGCATATTGTGTGTGGAAGGTGTGTGGGGGATGCCGCCATCTCTTCCACATTTCATATTGACTAGCCTACCTATTCCCTACAGAATCACTGGGACAGTAGAAAAAGCCTAATGGAGATTCATATCAACAGCACCACATAAGCATGCAAGGGACTGAATAACTCATAGTTGCTTCTGAAATGGGATGAATGCTGTGAATTCCTACCAAAAGGTACTTAAGAGACATGGGATACATGCCTGCTTTTTCTGAAGTCCACTTATGGACATGCACACCTAAATTGTAGGCAAAACCATGCATTCTCTCACTGTGACTAGGTGCCTTTCTTTATCTAATTCTTGGTATATCAAAGCATGCAGCAGTAGAGTCTAGTTTATGAATCCTTCAAGCTAGAAGCAGGCCCTTTGTTTGGTTCTGCTCTTGGATAATTCGGAGAGAAAGTGAGAATGACTGCTAGGGCCACAAAGAAAGCATATAGCAAAACCAAGGCTCTTCAGTGTTGAACCTGTGCAACACAAGCCCTCCCTCCTCACAAGCAGTGGCTAGTATTTCCTCTGCTTTAAAGCGCAGAAGAGTGGTCTAACAGTAGACCTCATTTATGAGCCTGAAAAACCCATCTTCTGATCCCATTCAAATCATTACATGCCCAGTTTGGCTCTACATACGTAAGGCAGTGATGGTTTGCATAAGCCTGGACAAGCTTATTTAAAGACTGTTTCTAACCTCTTTCATGTCTTATTTCTTCCTTTCCTCCTTCCTTTTCTTTTTTAGTTGAACTAGATTGGTAAATCTATATTCTTCTCATTCTTGTCCTTCTTAGCCAGCATGTCAATGTATAAATTGTCCTGGACTCTCTCATGGTTTGCATCTCTGGAGATCTAGCAATCACTTTGGATCCCAGATGTATTTTTTTTTAATTGAAATCTCATCTTCATCCAGAATTGATTGTCATAATGGAAAAGAAAATAGAGCATCACTGAGAGTCAGATGTTATGGGTTTCTGTTAATCCAGTGATTAATACACACCCCTGACGAGGGATGATCCTCCCTCAGAGCGTGGGCCTAGATGACCTCCACAGGTCCCTTCCAACCGTACTTTTTCCAGTAACTATAGGAAAACTTGAGATTATGTATGATATAAAGACAATAGCTGGGGGATCCTTATCCAAACTGATCTCCAGTGAAAACCATTCAGGGTTGGTGTCTGATTTAAGAGGAGGCTCTGGGTGAGTAGATTGGATTCCAAACCTGTTCACTCATCCCTATTCTAGACTCTTGTAACCTGCTTGGTTCTCATTATGCACATGGTCTATATTATTGTCATTCCATTCTCTTAACCTCCTCTGTCTTTTTGTCCCCAGCCTCCCATATCCTATATAATTGGTTCTCTATAGGCAGTCTTTTTTAGCTTGTCAGGCTGTCTCTGCTTCTAATCCTGTTTAGCCTGCCTGGCTTATTCAGTCCCTTTTAGATTCTATGTCTGTGCCTGATACATTAATATTGTCTCATTTTTCCAGTGTCTAATAAACAATTGTGTATCCTGGTTGATCCTCATACTTTTCCTGACTCTCTCCTAGTAACTGTGATGGAAAAACAGCTGTTTATCTCAATTAAGTTTTGATTACTAATTAGCATCTACCTGTCACTATTATTCAGTTTCCTCCAGTGTCCCCTTCAGCTATTTTCTATGCAATTTTTTTCACCTGGTTTCCATGAGAACCATTTCGCTATATTTCTATCCAGCCAGAGCTGCCATCTACATGATTGCTATTAGGGAAGAACAAATAGAGCATCATTGAGATTCAGATGATGTTCATGTTTGGGGTGTCTACAATTCCAGTAATACTTAACTCCTTGAATATGAATGATCTCTTTTCAACAAACTCCAGGATCCCTGGAACACTTTTCATCCAGCCTTCCCAATCTCCACCAAGCCTAAGATCTACCAGTCTTCTGCAGCACAGTGTCCACTATCCTTCTCTTTCATTTTGACAAAGGTCAACTCACTGCTCATTGAGACTCTTCAGAAGCTCTATCACTCTCCTTCTGGGGGAACTAGCCAAACTTTGCAGATCCTATTGGAGGTGCTATCTGATGGGCATTTGGGCTACCAATTTACCTAACCATCCCTTTCTTGGGAGGGGGAGGGACAGCAATAAGATTGTAATTATTCCTGGCCTCACTGTATATATTTGCTTCATTCACCCCCTGGCAGTGGAGTTATAAGGTTCCACTGAGGACAAAACAGAAAGGACAAGAGACTATCTACAGCCATAAATATACCTCTCTGGGAGACAGTGCTATCCAGCCAACCCTCCAAGAGGTTTGTGAGGAGAAAACAGGCCATCTGTGTCTAAGGAGTTAGGACAGCAGCACAAGCATCCTGAAGACGGTTGAAGGGAGGTAGAATACAGGTGGGTAAATCCCAGTGCAAGATGATAGGGACAAGTAAGAGCAACTGACAAGTCTCCTAAGGGGACTAGGATCAATTATGAAGCAGAAGCTACTGCTACATACACCTTGTGTGAATGACACTACACACAATATATCCAGCCTCTAGGAACAACAAAAAACTCGTTAAAAAGCTGTTAAATTACTGCTAATCATGATAAAGAAATTACAGAGTTGTCCATCAACACCTAGGGAACACGAAACACATCACAATTAAACACCCATTAGCTGCATATAAGTGTGGCTTTTACATTTTAAGATTTCAGACTTTTTTTTACTGGTTTGTAGGTTAAATTTTGTCTCCACACACATTTACACCAATTAACAGTGACGTTAATCTTGTGCAAAGCCTTGTGTGGACACTCCTGTTTGTTTTGCGGCTTGCTTTAAGTGAACCTTGTACAGAACCTGATTAAGATAAATTGAAACAAACCACTCTTACATTGAAATGACACTGAAATAGGGCAAGGTTGCACTGTAGAGGCTAACTGGTTCAGAGAGGCATGAGCTTTTGTAGGTGACAACCTACTTTGGCAGATGGCATCTTCCAAAGTAGGTGGTTGCCTATGAAAGCTTACAGCTTTTCTGAACTGGTTAGCCTTTATGGTGCAGCCCTGTCTTACCTTCTGCCTGACTTCAGACTAACATGGATAATCATCTCTCTACTTACAGAAGTGTCCACACAGGGTCTTTCACTAGTTTAACTAATCTTAAATCTGAGTGCACGCGAAGTCTAAGATACACCCAAATATTTGTTTGGGATAGAATAGGAATAGAGCACCTTGCATTTGTGTGGGGGGTTGAATTAAGTCCCTTCCAATCATATGATTCTTTGAAGATGCGATGTTCTAAGCTAGAACTTCAAACAACACAGTGGTAGTATTGCTAATTATTATATAATGGAGCCCAGATGGATGAATCAATGTAATAAAATCTTTGGGCAGGTACTAATTTGTATGTCTACAACTATACTGTAACAATTACTATCAATGCTACAAATGAGTTGATCATAAAATAGCAAAATCCCCTTATGTTGTGTTTTTTAGCTTTGAATTGATTTGAAATATTTTATTTTATTTTAAGAAGAGCAGATTTGGTGAGTTCTGATTATATTGTAAAGTCAATTGATGAAGAAGAGAGATATGTTCCTGGGAGTTAGGGACTTGCAGAGCAGCAGACTCCATTTTTGATATAGGAATCTCAGTTTTTGTCCTGTTTAACATTTAGGATGTGTGGATTCAGAATTGTGTAAGATGCTGACACAGATGTCTTAAATGTATGTGTTAACTTTTAAAATTGTCCAGATCTTGGTGTAAAGTTATGGAGCTCATATGGTCCAGCATTCTGATAACCAGCCTAGCATAACAGTTAGCTCTAGTTAGCCTGGCATAACAGACTGATAGAGTATGTGATAAAGATAAGAGTCCTTATCTCTCTCTCTTACACAGTCCTGATTGAATATGACAATAGCAAGATGGCACTCTTGGCCTCAGAATCTTCAGAGCTAGGGACAGACATACAAAAAGCCTTAGTTTGAATTGATTCAATCTTTGCAGGTTAGTCTAACCTGGTTCAATTTAATCAGTTTGCAACTACACAGACATTCTCTCTGGACTGAGGAAATTCAGGCACATGACTGCAGTGACTCAGGCTAGAAGTCAGGGGGTGCTAGAGCAGCCCTCCCTTCCCTTCTACAGTGCTGAGCTGGGGGGGGGGGGCATGTGGCTAGGCCCCAGCAGGACTTCTCATTAGGGAGGTCTGCCTGAACTATCCCAGGCTTTTACCTGCTCATTGCTCAAGAGGCAGGAGTGTTGCCAGCCCCCAGGCCCCTGCTAGCACTCTGTGGCAAGAGGGGGAGTGCAGTGCATGCATCTGTTGATGATATGGAGCTTTTCAATCTCTCTCCCTGCTTCTTTATACTGTCTGCAACAAACTAACAGGTGAGCAAGCCAGCAGGGGGTTGATAACAGTGTTTATCACCCAATCAGCCAAACAATAGCCTCTCTCCATTACTTCAAATTCTTCTTAAACAGCTTACCAGCTGACCTGTTGATTAGCTCCAAGCAGCCCTAAGGGGTCACTGTTCTATCTGCCTGTCCCAGTGAAATTGGAAACAGACGGCATTAGCTAGCATACCACATGCCTAGGGTCCGTGGGGCTGGGGTCTCTGCTGTGGGAGATGGGAGGGAGGGAAGGAGGGGAGGATTTCCTGCTTGAACATGAGTTTGGTTGGGGGGGCAGGGGGAAGCCAGGCAGACCCTGATGTGCCTTCAAGTCTCTGCCAGAGCTCCAGCCAGGGAGCAGAGGGGAGGGGCCATGCCAGGATGCTGTGGGTGTCTGGTTTATCTTAAACCAGCAAGGGGTCTGGGACAGACATTGCATAAACCAGTTTGAGGCAAATCAGTTAAGTCTGTTACTACATTCAACCAGGTTTATCTCAAACTGGTTTCAGTCATTTTCAAACTGGTTTATATGCACTGAACATCTGTTCTGTTACAGGTTTAAACCAGCTTCTGATCACTTAAACCAGTTTATGTGTAATGTCTGTCCTTAGCCCAGGGGAATTGGACATACCTTTCTGGCAGAGGTGCTGATTTGAGAGATGGGAGTTAAGAGAATCTGGATCTACTCCTCTCCATTACAGTAGCTCTATCTATTTGTCTACTTTTTCAGTCCCAGAATAAGACTCCACTGTCTCCCCTCTGGCAAAATGTAGAATAACCTGACTCATTATCCAATGATAGTGTGTCATGAGTATAAACACTTACTTCCTCTGAATCTGTCTTTATGGAGCCAGTCTAGACCCTGTCTTTATGGAGCCAGTCTAGACTCTTTCTCCATCTATAGCCTGTCCTTGTAATTTCTACTACTGTTACTCTGCTGTAAGGAAACAGGTAGGAACAGAGACTGAGAGGAGAAACAGATAAAATGATAGGTATACTGAGGGAAGAGAGGACTAAATTAGTTCTGCTCAGAGGCAAGAGGTCTGATCTGTGCCTGCCTTCTAGCACCTGAAACAAACCTTCCCTTCTGCCTCTTTATGAGCCCCTTATGAAGCAATCCTTTCTAACTCTCTGGCAATATTCTGTCATGCCTAAAGCAAATGCCTGGCCATTGTGGCCTGAAAGGTGCCAAATAGGCAGTCCTGCAGTACAGGTTATACTTCCACTCACAAAATGGGGACAGCAAACACAGTGCAAGCCCTTCATACTGGTAGCTCTTCAGCTTTAATCAGGAAAAATAATACACCACAGGGTAATGGATGCCTTCAGTCTCCATGCCTGTTAAATTATTGGCCTCTTCTATTTATTCTCTCCAAATGTTACCAAAATGTTCTTTGTAATGATTGGCCAAACTGACCTACAGATGAAACGTTCTCCATTTCACTGCTAAACTATCTAATCTTCTATCTAGGAAGCTTTTAATTACAAGTTCTTGGCTGAATAGGCTTCTTAAATTACATTGCCTGTGCTGTGGACAAGGAACCATGACAGAATAGAGGTCCTAAAGTTTGTGCCCTCCAGCCCAAAGCCAGGATCTTCATTCTAGCAGCTTCAGAATGGTTTAACAGGTTTATGTTAAGATCTCCAATTCTTCTCAGCTATGATTAGAGTGAGTCTCAACTACTGTACCCCTTTGAGAGGAACGTTTACTTTGGGTGACTTTGGTTGTGGAATAGTTATAAATATACCAATAAAGACTGGCCTATGTATGTGTGAAACGTAAGAAGGGACAATTAGAAAACTGCAGAAAGGTTAAATTTCATCACTATGTTCCAGGAACTTGTGCTCACTGTTAATAGGAGATGCAGACCAAACTTTTCTGCCTCAAAATGATGTGTGGTTATCATGTATTGTGATTGTTATTTTATTGTGAACTATGATTCTCAAATAAAGTTAAAGATAATGGATCCAATTTTACTCAAAGAGAGAAATTCTCACCTACCACTGACTTCACTGGTAGTTACACTGGTAGAACTAGATCCAGATTATTTTCATCTTTTTTAAATTAGGAGAAGAATCTTGTCCCAGTGAAGTCATTAGGAATTTTGCCTTTGACGTCATTGGAGTCAGAATTTCAGCATAGTTGCGTGAATATCAAAATAATAGAATGGTTGCACTGAGAACCTCATTAAAAATCCTAAAAATACCATTATGTTTATCAAGGCACAGTCAGGTCTAGTTAATCAAAACCTGTTTGCAAACATCTATTTTTATCAGTTTAAAAAAATAATGTCAGATCTTGTTCACATGTGCTATTAAACTAGTTTCTGCTTTAATCTGTGGGACACTTAGACAATGTTGATAAACCAAACATGATTTAATCAGTTCTGACTATACTGATCTGAAAAGTACCTCAGTGAGGATGCTGATTATTCAGATATCCATAGAATATTCATGATGCTTAGAGAAGATATTCCTGCTACAACTTTCCCTTTGTACTTGTCAGATACTTTCACAGGTCTAGTCTGACTTGTTGCCTGACAAATACTTGAGAGTAGCATTATGCCTTATGGGTTTTTTTTAAATAATATAGAATGGTAGTTATCATGGGCAATATTTAAACAAGCATTTTTAATTAAAATCTGCATCTACAGGCATGTATATAAAATGCATAACTATATCTAATTAAAAAAATGAAGATCCAGTAAGTATGAGGGGTTGCAAATCGGTATTTCTCTGCTTTATTCCCCAGTCTCTACTACTAACACTGTGTGTGTGTGTGTGTGTGTGTGTAACTATAAGTAGATTTAATAAATGGTTCCTTACTTATATTTGCCTGCCTTACAGTGTGGATATTTTAATATCCTTTGGGTTTGCTTATGCAAAATATGTTAATTTTAAGGGGAAAATACCTGCTATATCTTTCATAAATGGTTGTAACTGCTGGTCACTGCTTTTTGCCTGCTTTTTACATTAGAGTTCACAGTCAAATCATTTTCTGTTTTGTTTAATATAGCTTATTTATAAGCTCTTTTGGGTTTTTTTTACTTCCTTTAGTTCGTTGGAAGCATTCTGAGTTTCCCCAGCAGCTGTTGTTTAGTGCTATTACATTTTTAAATGAAGCTGGACAGTTTTTCTTTGACATATTTTTACTACATTTTCAAGGCTGATTGACTTGGTAGCAGTTATCTGACTTGCTTTGGTTAACCAATTTTATTTATATTTTATGAGTTGAAGCTTCAGAGTACTGAGAATAGTTGTCCCCTTGAACAGCAGGAAAGAAGCAGGAAAGGAAAGCAATAGGTAAAGGGATGAAAACCCACATGACAAGGAGATGTGGTCTCCCTTTAAATATCTTCATTTAACTAATGGAAAAACTGAGACACAGATGCTAATGATCTACCAGAGGCAACACAATTGTCTCTATGTAGGCACTTAAAATGGCTCTTATCCCATGGACTTGGAAGACAGGAGCTACTTTCCCAGTGCCTGTCCCTCCCACCAGCGATCTAACACGTCCCATGGTCCTCCCATGGCTTCAGCAGGAGTCTGCAGGCTTGGACTAGAATGCAGAGAGGAATGGGCAGAGCATTAGCTGCACTGTTTCTGCACAGTGGGGAAATCTGGGAGGCAGCATCTCCAAATCCCAGGACAGATTTACACCTTTTAGAGTAAGTAAATCAGAGTTGCATGCAATCCCTTTATAGCACCTGATGAAGAGAGCTGCTGCTTATGAAAACTGATACATCTCTGATTTAGTTAGTCTGTAAGGTGCAAATCTACCCCGCCTTCTGCCTGACTTCTAACCCAGCTCTCTTTCTCAAATCCCAGATTTCAAATATTATGAGCCAGGCTTCTCTACCCCACAAAAAAGCATTAAGTAGCTTTAAAATAATGAGATTTGGGGCTCTTTAAATTTTCTTGTGTCTTTGGGGGTCGAATTTTCAACCTTTACTCTGCAACTATTAGACTTAGAAACTTCTCATACCCCCATCACACATCTTTTTAAAATAAAAACAAGATTTGTATGATCATGTGACTCTAGGAACAGAAGCTTTATGAAGAACATGGACTATTTTAGGATTCACAATAAAATCACAACCACTCACAACACTGGGAAGGCGGAATGTTATTTGAACTTTCCTAAGGCTGTGCATGCAGCATCAGCTTTGCTCTGGGCCACAGTGTTCGGACAATCTCTCCATCAGACAAAGATCCCACTTAACTTGAGGCAAATGAGCAGTTCCAGTAATAGTTTCAGTGGAACTATTCTTACACTTCAAGTTAAGCAGGAGCAAAAAGTGTTTTGTAGGATTTGGGGTTTACTGTATGCATTTACACAAGCACTTCATGTGAATCAATAAACTCCAAAACAGTTTGAGCCGAAGTAAACACATGCACCTAGGCAGGGCCAGATTAATGCATAGGCAAACTAGGCACATGCCTAGGGCCCTGAGCTGCAGGGGGCCCCAGTCCTTCCCTCTGCAGTGGCAGTGCAAATAGCCCCATCCACCTCCCTTCCCTTCCCCTCTGCTGACCTCACTGCTGCGGTGGCTGCTTCCTATCAGCACCCTGCAGGCAGCAGGGCAAGGGTGGGGAGGAGGTCTTGACCAGCCCAGGGCCCACAAGTTTGCTTGCCTAGGACCCACTAATGGGTTAATCCAGCCCTGCACCTAGGACAGCAGCAATTTGAGCCAGGGTGGAGCAGGTGGGGGCGGGGAGGTGGGGAAGCAGCATCCAGCGGTGGAGAGGCTGGCTGCGGCATGGGGTGCTGAAAGTGTGGAGCTGTGTGGCTAGGTAGCAGGTAGGAGTTTGGCCCCTGACTGCCTGGGCTGACTGGGCACCCACGGTCAGCATCCAAATGTGCATTTAATCACAGTAAATTACCCTGGCGTAAGATAGTACCGTCTCTGACATAATATCTTATGCTGACATAAATTAGTTTACTGCAGCCTAATACCATCACATGTATAGACAGTGATGCTTTACTCCACAGCTAATTAGCCTGCTCCCAAGTAAAGTGCGTATGTAAATGCAGCCACTGGCTTTAACCCATTTATGTCAATGGAAAGGCTCCACTGACTTCAGGAGCCTTTGGGTCAGCCTGTGAATTTTCGAGCTGCTTATACCTTTGAAAAAAATGTGATCAAGTCATTTAAAACTTTTGGTCTCTCTTTTCTCAGTGAGGACAAGCTGCATGGTAATCTAGAACTTTAATGTTAGCACTTTGAGTTGAATACTAGTAAATAAAAACAAATTTAGAATCTTTTCATTGCAAAATGTACCATAGTCTGAATCCAATCAGATGTTTTGATCAAAAGGGAATTCCTCTAGGAAGTTTAATCTGTGTTTATACTTATGAAGTTAGAACCTAAGAGGACAAACCGTTAAGAAATTTATGAGCTATTGTTACAAAGGATTTTTAAAGAACAAGAAGTGCTTTGACATTTTTAATGTAACAGAGAAATCTTGCCTATTATTTGACTTTCTTCACTGTCACAAAGGCTAAAATGACTACCTGTAGCTGTTGTTTTCTAATGTACTGCTCCCATTGAAGACAATGGAATTATCCCTATTAATTTTATGGGAGCATGTTTGGTTCCAGCTGACATATCTGCCTCTCTTCTTACCTCTTTATATGATACAGTGAGCAGCATTTTAACTCTCCTGTAAAGGATACGGGCTGAAATATGTGCCTTGACTAAGGAAGAAGAATATTTTTATATTAACAGGAAGTACTATCACTTTTCTGAACCTAAAGTGTTGCATACAGCTATATAAATTATAGCTCCTTGTATTTTAACTCACCAATACTTTTCTTTTAAAAGGTGCTACTTTCCAATTTCTATTCTTGTCAACAATTTAGCAATATAAGAAGAAGCTGTAAAAGTAATTAATTTCATTTTGTGTGTGTTTATTTTTTGTGAGAAACAGCTTTCTAATTTGTTTGGGGGGGGGTTGCTAACTTTGAAGACTTTAATGGGCACAATGGCCTCCAATTATGAAGATTTCTTATTAAGCTTATCTTATGTATAGATAGCAGCAAATATTGGAAACACCACCTGATTTTTTACATAACTGATGAAAGGAAAGGATTAGAGACCACCCTCACTGAGAAATAGGCCTTTGATTAGATGTGCCTTTACTTCTGTGTGTTAAAATGGAGATACCCTAAGGGATTTTGTAAATAAGGAAAAGAGGTCAAGGCTAGCTAAAACTGTGGTAAGGTGTTAAACTGCTAATGGGGTTACCTACCCTGAAATACCTAACTTGATTTAAAGGAGAGAGAAAGAAAGAGAGAGAGCTTTTTTCCTAGCTTCTCCACCCCATATCACCCCTTCACTGCAAGACTGTTTGGGGTTTTCTTACACTAAGATAATGATCTCAATAGAAACTCTTACTGGAAACAAGGGACAGGGAATTTGTATTTCAGTGTAGCTAATCATGGTTGAACCTACAACCTTCAGTGGGGTTTGACTTTGACTAGCTCTGTCAAGTAAAATTGATAGTGCCTTGTCTTCACTAGGTTTGTACCTTGAAACATTGTGTAAAAACAGACTATTTTTTCATTGAAGACATGATACAATGCTTAATTTAGCCTCCACTGCTTTTGCAAACTCTTACTCATCACAAAGCGATAGGTTCCTTTTACTCTCCACAAGTAGGCTTCTCTTTTCTTTGTTCTTCCATATCATGTAAGTCATCCCTTCTTTGAAATCCCAAGCCATCCTGGCCTCTGTCCTAGTAATGCCTAATCCTCCATTCCCAGACCAGAGCTATTTTACCACTCTTCTTAGGACTCCTATACCTAAGTTACTGATTGTTGGATGTTCCTGAGGGCTCATAAGCTAAACCCATAGCAAGTCAAAGAGTATCTTGGGGCATCATCTGGCCAACCTAGAATGAAGGGTGTTGAAATAGTTTCCATTGAGGATGGTGAACAAAGCCTGACAAGAACAGAGCAAACATTCCAGAGGACCTGAAGAAGCAGCTGAACTCTGAGGGCGTGTGTAGATGACACGGGATTTAATGTAGAATGCCTGAAAATTTAAATGCGGCTTTTTTTGGTGCAGTGCATTTTTGTTTGCATGGCACGGCATTTGTTTTTGCACAAATGGCACTTTCAAGCAAGTTAAGCCCCTGTGTGTCATTCCCTGCAGTTGTCAGTAGAGGGAGTCTGTGGCAGCGAGGATTGTGCTGCCAGCTAGAAAGAGAATAAAAAGTGCTGGGGCAGGCGCACCAAGCACGGGTACTCACCAGGAAACCCAACAGACCCAAAAGAACCAGACACAAGGAAGACAGGAATGCCCTGATTTATTAGCTCTTGCTGGTTCCGGCTGGCTGGGCATGGGACAGGGAGCGCTCAAGAACTGCGTCCCTCAGCAACCGGAAGGGAAGAATGAAGAGAAAGCAAAAGTGAAAGGGAGTGAAGAGGAGCCAAATGGACACAGAGGGAACTCTGCAAGGAAAAACCTTTAAAATTAAGATGAGGATCTAACAACACTGTGGCAGGGTACTGTTGGTGCCTGTCACTTTTTAAGGGCTGAGCTAAACAGCCAGCAGGTGCTTGATTATGGTGGCCATTTTAGAACTCTGGCCACCTATATAAACAGAGCAGTTTGCTGCTGGCAGGCCAGGCAGAAACATCGCCTGGCTGAAAGGCTGTTACAGAAACATTTTGGAAGTAAGGGCAGAATTTTAAGGGGATGATTTGGAGGTTCCTGGTCCAGGGTATGACCTAAAACTGCACTATTCCAGGAGTGGGTGGCCTGGTGGGGCTCCCAGTGGCACAGGAGCCCCCAGGAAATGCCAGGCCAGTTACCACCCAGGTGAAAGGCGTGTCAGGGCACCTTAACCCCTAGCCCCCAAAACACTATGGGTACAAGGAAGCCAGGCATTGCTATGGCCACCAGAGTCCCCACCGGGGAGAGAAGCCCCATGGCCCCAATAAGGGGTCGGAGATGAGGAGCCTCAGTGAGGGGGCAGGTGTGGAGCCCCAGTGAGGGGGAAACCAGAGGGCTGGGAGCCCAGTATATGTGTGTGAATGTATACAGTTGCCCCAGGAGGGGCCAGGGCAAGCTTGGCCCCAGTCAGGTAATTGGCTGGCCACTACCCTGGTGAGGGTCACAGGAGAGGCCCAAAAGACATTACATCTGCCACCCAAGGTGTGTGCTAGGTAAAGCCTATGGCCGAAGGGGCCCGCTCCAAGAGGGAGCAAGGCGATACAAGCTGTCAATGCATGAAAGAGACCCTGTGAGAGGGGGTGGAGTGTGAGAGGCCCTAGTGAGAGGAGGGCAGTATGAATGTGTGTGTGTCTGAGGCCTGACAATGAGGGCTAAGTTTGGTCAGGCTATAGGCTGGCAGCATCATCACCTGGATGCTATCTACAAGGCTTGGGCTCTGGTGTAGGGGAGGAACAGAGCTGCAGATAGTGCCCCCTGGCATTGAGACAAGAATGGGCAGCCTCCAGCCTTATTAAGACCAATTAAGAAACAACAGGGCATGGCAGACGAGGAGGCGAGCAGTTGTCCTAGAACAGGTGGACAGGCCAATGGAAGACTGGCCCCGAGAAAGCCCTCTGTTACAAACACCCCAGGAAGGATAAAGGGACGAGGGCACAATGCTCTCTCCCTTTTTGAGACTCAGAGGAGTCTCCATACTCACCTGAGGAAGGGAAGCAGGAAAGGATGACTGCCAGGATCCGGAGGGCAGATGATCATCCCAACACTGAGCCTGCAATTAAAAGGACATGTCTAACCATGAGTGAGGATCCTGCGGGTAAGAGTGCTTGTGAAAACAGATGCTCAGAAGCCTGCAACCCTCTAAGAACTATATCGTATTCTAAGAAAAGGATAATCTAACCGTATCCAGCCAGTAAGATTTACCTTATTGGGTCAATTAAAATAGGGCCAAAGCTGTGTAGGAAAATTTCTAGCAAAAAGAAAAAAACAAGAGCCAGGAGGATCACTAGCCTCCCTCCTTCTTTTTCTTTATTACACCAAGTCATGGCAGGTGAGATTGGGCGGGCAAGCTAGTAGAGAGGAACCTAACTAACATCAGCTGTAAGCTCTAGAGTCAGGCAAGCTCCTAGCAACACAAACCTTACAACACGTGAGGAGGGAACCCTTAGAGTAGGGACACCTCCCACAGAGTCAAATACCAATTTACCCCCTAGAATGTCTTTCCTAATGTATTACAGCAGGAGGTGTACGTGATCCACCCAGGCTCCCCAGCCCCTGGACTGTCATTGGGCAGTCCTGACTGTCTGGGAGTCTCCCCTGCTAACAGTCATGGTCATGGTCACCCCAAAATCCTTGTTGCTTGCACCTGCCTATGCTTGTTTGGTCTGGTCTCTCTCTCCATCAGTACACAATTACAAGGACCTCATCCCAATCCCAAAAGACAAGCCACATAGGTGAATTCTTCCTTCCCATTTGTTCCTTTTCCTTCCCAGTCCACCATGGAATTTTTAATTAATATAGCTGCTTAATAACTACCTATATCATAAGAGTTTTGGGTGGGTGGGTGTTTGTTGCCTCCTGGTTGATAGGCAATTGCTGCCTATATATATGTTGGTGGTCTTCTGTATTTCTTTTTTTTTTTGGACTACATTTCCCAGCATTCCTGAGCTCATTGATCTTCTTTACAGTTTCCAATGGGAAAGCCTCCAGTTCCCCGGCCAGGTGCACTGTCAGTCTGTTTGTGTAGTGAGTGCATCACATACGGCTTTTTGGAAGTGTGTTGTGAATTGGTAGTTTCTAGCTTAGTTAGATGCATATCTATCTGAGATGCATAAAGTCAGCAAAATTAGGATGCTAAATTTCAGAAAGGAAGATTTCATCTGACGTGAGGAGTCAATAGGCATAGTACCATGGGGAGACACACTGAAGGATAAAGGCCCCAAGGAGGGCTGGGAGCTCCTAAGGAGTACAGTATTGAAAGCTGAACAAGAAACTGTTCTGACTCAATGGAAGTGCAAAAAGACCAATGTGGCTGTATAGGGAGCTTCTAGGATGCCTCAAATGCAAAAGGAAAGTATACAGGAAATTGAAAAATGGACAGGTTATCAAGCAAGTTTACCAGGAAATAGAAAGTATCTGCAGGGACAAAATAAGAAAGGCAAAGAGAAAACAAAAATAAGCTACACCTGGCAAGGAAGTTAAAGACAACAAGAAGAGGTTCTATAAGCATATTGACCAGAAAAGAAAGACCCAGGACTCTGCAGATCCAGTGTTAAATAGACAGGGCAAACTCCTAACAGAATATGTAAAGAAGGCAAATTTACTCAACAGTTATTTTGGTTCAGTCTTTACAAGATGTTAAAGTATAACCAGATATACCTAATGAAAATTATGTGGATAAGGAAGGGGACAGCTGATGGATGAGATAAATGGAAACAGTCTGAGAGCTTATGATAAGTCTGAATTCAAGTCAGCAGAGCATGATTAACTTCAGCCCAGTGTACTGAGGAAAGTGACAGAGGAGATCTTGGAGCCCTTGGCAATTATATTTACAAAGTTGTTGGAGACAGGCAAGGTAGCAGAGGATTGGGAAAATGCCAACATAGTACCCCTCTTAAAAAAGGCAAAAAGGAGGACCTAGGGAACTGTAAACCAGTTAGCCTCACCTTGATACCTTGGAAGTTATTGGAGCATATTGTAAGGAAGTCTATTTTCTGGCATCTGGATGAGGAAATACTATTTGCAAGCGGCTAGTATGGATTTACTAAGAACAAATCATGCCAAACAAACTCAATTTCCTTTTTTGACAAAGTAACTACTTGCATGGATGATAATGCAGTAGAAATAGTGTATCCGGACTGCAGCAAGGCTTTTGACAGTCTCACATGACATTCTTATAAACACATCAGAGAAGTGGGCTAGAAAAAATGTCTATAAAGTGGATAGATAACTGGCTTGATTAGCCATGAGCAAAGGGTAATTATAAATGGATCCATGTCAGAATGAGAGATTTCAAATGGAGTCCCATATGAGCTTGTCCCGTGCTGTTCAATTTGTTTGTTAATGATTTGGATGCTGGAGGTTTTAGAGCACATTTGTAGACAACACTTAACAAGGAAGGACTGTAAGCACAGAGGACAGGAGCACAATTCAGAAGGAACTTGACAGATTGGAAAGCAGGGATGTAGCCAAAAGGATGAAGTGCTGTCAAATGCAAGATGCTACATCTCGGCCACATCTACACAAGATGCTGACTGCTCAGTAGACCGAGACTACTGCACAGTAGTGTTGCATGGCAGAAAGTATGATATGACGCTACTGCACAGTCTTCTCAGGCTGCTGTGCAGTCAGCATCTCAAAAAAGTTGTTCTTTGGCACTACTGCGCAGTAACTCAGGTTACTGCACTGTCATTTTGTACTTGTTTACGCATTCTATATAGGCAACCATCAGTTCTCCAGATCATGGTGTACATGCAAGAAGTCCAGCCAGGTGCCCAGCAAATCTCCATCAATCAATCTTCCAATTAATCTCATGGTGTTAGGACAAATACTTAAGTGCTGGTGTTGCATTTTTTTGTCTTCTGGTTTCCAGCTGTTAGGGTATGCACAAATTATGTTCTCAAGATTTAAGCTGCTACCATGAATTCTAGGAACTCACAGATTAACAAAAAATAAATAAAAGCAAATTCTATATCTCTAGGATCTGAAGCTTTCATAGAAAACATCAAATACCGTTAGACTTGCCATGAAATCAAGCTATGGCCACACTGCTTGTAGTGCGCAGGCTTTTATTGTTGAACAAGTAGCAAAAAATGTGAAGGTTCTAGAGCCATGATATTCAAACTTGGCCTCCTAAATCAATATTGAAGCACCTAAATAAGCTTGATTCCAGACATCCTGAATACCCATGTCTTCCATTGAAGTTGGACTTCATTTTGCCTTCTCTCTCTCTCTTTCTTTTCTGGTCAATATGCTTATAGAACCTCTTCTCTAAAATATTTTGAGAGGCGATTTGTATCAAACACTGTTGAAGTGAGACTTACATTTTGTTGTGCTTAAAATTTAACAACTCTGCACTGGAATGTCTTGTTTTTATGGTTTTAACCAAATACCTTTGAAGTAACGTTCACAGTTGAAGGTTTTGTGGTTGCAGTTGTGCCTGCGGCTATGGGAGACTAAATGTTCACATGATAATCCTGAAGTTTTTAGTCATGCATAAGGTCTCTCCAGTAGTGTTCTGTATGTGTTTTTATTGAGACTTTTCTGTGCTGTTCTTATAAGACCTGTATTGTGTAGCACAGGTGAAACCCATAGATGGCAGTATAAACATCTTTTAACTATATAACTTCTTCCTATTTGTATGGAATCAGTGCCCCTTAAATGAGAGAAAATGAAAAGTGAGCAACAATTAGTAAAAGAGCAATTTTCCTGTGGAAAAAAATGACAAGGGTTATTTGTATTGCATGTGAAGGGGAATAACCCTTCTATCTATAGATAAAAAAAAATTGGGTCAGGAGTATATGGAGCACTCATTATATGCAACATATGCAGTATGCTGAGGGCCCAATCCTCCTCTCAGCGAAGTCAGTGGCTGAACTCCTCTTGACTGCAGGGGGAATAGAAATCAGTCCCTGGCTAGATGTTATGAAGCTATTATTCCTCCATAGCTATAGCCTGATACCATTAGGGAAATGGGACAGAATAATTTCTGACAGTCACATTACTTTATTTCCTAGATGATGCAGGAAACGGTATTTGGCTTTGTAAGAATTCACCAGGAAATGATGCTAAAGCTACTTCAAAAATATTTCTTTTGCTTGGAAATCTTGGATAAGTCATTTATTTATGGAAAACCTCATTTATCACATCATAAAGTATGGAATAACTTATTTGAAATAGTAAAGCCAATTTATACTTATCTTTTGTTTTTCTGTATGTAAGGAATACACAACACCCAAAGAATTGTGCAAAACTTCACTCAGTATGATGTTACAGAGAGAATTTTCACTGTGTAATAAAGCATCTAAAACTAATCAGCCCCATTTTCCTTTCTTTGGTGAAGGTTTGTATCAATGACTTTGCATTGCTGTAACTGACAGAATTAGTCTTCTTGTTTCTTATATTCTGCCTTACAATGGAACAAAAGCAGAATTAGTTTAACCACAGAATTATAGAAAAACAAAAATACATTTTTTAAAACCTGTTGGACCAATGCCAGCTTAAAGCTCAATGGACCTTTATTCGATCTATCCAAAGGGTGCCCTGTACAAATCACTGCTGTCCTTCCCCCACATCACAAGTCCTCTTGTGCATGTGTGCGCTTCCATTCTTAATCTCATGTACACTCTAAATTGCTGACTCCAGTGAATTCTCATTAATGCATTGACAGCTCCCAAGATACAGCTATGTCATGCAATTTTAAAAAAGAATTTAGGAATTTATTTGTAAAAGCATAGAAACATAGGGACAGCGATTATTCTACATAGAGTTAGTTTGTAACCATTAAAGAGCCCTTTTCACCTTTCCTTTACTGTAGGTTTTCACAAATAAAGCAAAAATCCTTTTGAAATGGACTATTCCCAAAAACCAAATGTTTAAGAGCACAAATCCCATTTACTTAACAGTCATTAATGCATATTTAAAAATCCTATCCTTGTGTAAGCATTTGTTGTTAGGTGACTTGAAAAAGAAGATTTAAATGAGATCTAAGTGTGGCATGGGCCAGAAGACTTTGATTCTAAAATGTCTTAATTTTGGTTCAACAAAATTGATCAGTGAAACTGCTGAAATGTAATAATGTCTCCACAGATGAGAGCCAGCAATTTCACTGGAGTTACAGCAGCCATTAATTTGCAATACAGAAAAGACATTATTAATGTGCAGTGTATTTACCAGCAAACTTCATATTTTCTCCTTAGTTTCCAGCTAATATTTAATACAGATAATGCTGGCAGATAGTGCTGTGAATCCATTGTGATTTCAAAATATACCATGGCAGAATTAGGAATTCATTATGAAATACCATCAAGTAATTAAAACTAATTTAAACTTGTCAAGTTCAATGAATGTGGTGTATTTTGTCATGGATTTCCCTTGATGTTTAAAAATTACATTTCCTCATTTGTTCTTTAACATGCCAGGTTCATCAGTTTTGCAGTGGATTTCTTTAGCAGTGTAGGCAACATGCTAGAACTTCATTGTATTGTTTTTAGAGGGTTTATATTAACCATCATTACTGCAGATTAGAAATTATTACCATGAAAAGTGTGTACTCAGTGAAGAAACAGGCATAGGAAGGAAATATGATTTATATAGAAATTAGGGGCAGGAAAATGTCTCATCTCAATTAGAACTGATTTTAAAACAAAGGCTCCATCCATCCTTAGCAGCATGAAGGAATGGAGTGGTTATGAGGCCTGCTGTTGAACTACTTCCTTAGGCAAAAGAGCCTTTAAATTTAATCTGAGTTTTACTTGTCAGTAGAGCATGAGGTTCAGAGGTTTTCATCCAAATAAGCAGGCAAGCATTTGACGTGTTCGGTGTTTGTTCCAGCATATCTATAGTTCTTAGGCCTAACAAACGACGTTGGAAATCTCCTAAGGATGGAACTCCCCTTCCTTCCCTGTCTCAGGATGCTCTACAATCTAACGGGGATTATGTGGGGATTGTTTTTTTCCTAACCTTTCCACATGGTGACCTAACTGACTGTTATGTTTGGTTGGGGGTGTGGCCTGGTCTCCATCTTGAGTTGCAGAGCTGGTGCCTGGGGTTGTATGGGGATGACAATGGCAGAGTGATGTTCTTATTGCAGGTGCTGTACTGATACAGGTACTATACTAGTCCCAGGTACACATGCACCTGTAAAGCTCCAGTTTTTAGGTCAGTACTGCACACAGCCCTGAAGCCTGGCTCCCCACCAGGCAGAACAATGGCTGCCACCTGAAGAATGCCAGGCAGGTGCCCATGTATTTTAACTTTGGACTCTCTGGCCCTAGGGGGCTGTGTGATGCACTTGATCCAGCCAGTTGGGTGTGCCTTAGTAAGAGGAGATAATGGGGGCATGGAGAAGCTCCTATTCTTCAGGGGCAGCTGGTGAAAAGCCTATTGAGAGGGACCCCTGCTGTCTGAACTGGTGCTTCCCAGGTAGGCTGGCTCACCTGTGTGCTTCCTCTTTCTTCTGCATCCCCACCAGCTTCCTGCTATAGGCTCAGAAACTCTATTCTGCCTGGATGTTGTTGGGAGTCCAGAAATGGTTTCAACAAAAGGTGGTATGCCTACTTGCTGAAGGTGTGCTGTCAGGAAAGTAGACAGTAAAGAGGCAAGGGCTGAGCTGAAGCCGTTGGTCCTGGAGTTGGATATGGAGACATTGTGCCTCCATACAAATGACTCTGTCCTTCAACCAGGCTGTTGCTGATCTTGGCAATTCCATGCATCCAGAAGCAAAAAATCCTTATAATTTAAAGGAAGGGCAAACCATCTACACTTACTCCTCCCAGTCTGACTTAGAAAGAATTTAGCAAGGAGAAACCTGTGGCTTTCCTCCCAAAGGCCCACTTCCACAAGTATCCCTAGGAGATAGGATGATCTAGGTCTAGATCCCAAGTCCTTTGAACTGTGAAGCAGTTGGTATATACCTAAATATGTATCTGAATGTTGCTTCCTTGGTACAGTGTAAGGAATATAAAAAGATCTTCATTCCTCTTATTAAAACTATTATTCAATGGATACAACAGCAGTTCCTTTTTTAATAAAATCACCGTGCTTTTAATACTGGAAAATACGATGCAATAATATGTATTTATAAGTTAGTTGCAGTTGTGCAACAAGCACTGATAAAAGGAGGCATTACACTCTATTGAGTGCATAATATGAGTTTTTAAAATTGTCTAATGCATTTACACAGTTGACCTGCTTGAACATAAAGGCATGGTTCTGGTTATGGTCTGTTGGATAAATAAATGTCAATGGATGTACACTTTTTAGAGAGATCCTTTGGCCCCCACCCTTACATTTTTTTTCTCTTGGTTGTGGAAAAAAAATAACACACAAGAAAACCTTCCCTACATTTAAAACAACTGAAGAGTTTTCTAAATACAAGTACTTGTCTTAAATGCAGTAAGGTATAGTTTAATAGTCTGAAGGAAGCATTGGGAGCCTGCCACCTTTGACTTCTACAGATGATTCTGACATGGACTCATTTGTGGCCTCAGATAAATGTCTTGTCTTTATGAGGAATGTTATACCAGTTTAGCTGCACTGGTGCAACCCAATAGTTTGGGTGCAGCACATCCCTGTAAAAAAATTACTTATACCAATATGGCTAAGCTAGCTACCAGGCTTACAGCATAGTATATCCACAGCCATATAAAAATGTGCACACATACAGTCTCTGTACAAATTGGCCTGCGCTACAGCCAGATTCTCTGTAAATCTCTGCTTCAGCACTTTTTCCTCGAGAGGATAATACTTAATGGTTCACTCCTTCTGCAAACCACAGTTTACAAATGTAGGTGGATAAGCAGCTAATTTCATAATCTAGCATCTAAATAAGTAGCTTGTCTTTCAGAGGTGTAGACTAACCACAGCTCCCATAGAGTTGGGGGAATGCAAAACGTCCTTGTTTACAGGAAAAGCACTGGTCTGGGCACCGCTCCCTTATTTCTTGCCATCACTACCAATGGCATTGTATTGTGGAAGTAAGATGTCAGCAGGAAACTACCAGAACTCTGATATCATGGAAAAAGAGTCTCCCCAAACACAGACAACAAATTGTTGACTTATCTAGTTCCCTAAATACAGATTTATCTGCTAAACACCAGGCACTCACATATGAAACTTCTGACCTAAGGATACAGACAGATGAATAAATTATTCTGAGTTTAAAAAGGGAGGAACCAACCAGGTGTCAATAGGATCTTAAATAATCTAAAAGGTGGTTACATGATCTGTGCTCTTTGCAGTGTTCATCACTAATACAAAGTTGGCATGTGTGTCATATCCAACAAGCTCTGCTATTTCTGTCCTTAAAAAAAGCAACTGCTGAAGAATTTTAGTTTTTTTCCTCCTTGCATCTTGTATTAAAGGTAGATTCCATTTTTATTCTGTTTTCTGGAATACAGAAACTTTTTAACTATATTTTTAACAGGAAAATACAAGGGATACTTTAAGGTAACTTTATACTCATCCTCTATCTTCTCTAAACTATTGATGAAGTCATCAGGAAGGTCTTCAAGTTCATACTTAGAAAATGAAGAAGTCACATTTCTTACACTGAGGTTTTTGTTCAAATCTGTAAATAGTTCACTCAATTTTTTATTAATGGTTTTTTAGAAGATGTCTTCTTTTGGAAGATGGAGTTCATTCCTTTTTCCCCATTTTAACTGACTTCTCTAAATATTTATTAGCTTCAGGCTTTACGTTTCCATATGGTTTCTTATCCCATGTGTCACAGTGATGCATTGGCTGGGAACCAGCAACCTGACAGTCAAGCACTCCCGTACCCCCAGGGAAGTTGTTTTAAGGGGGGAGGTGTGTGGCAGTGCACCTTTGGTGCCTGCCACTTTATGGGCAGGAGCAGGCAGCTGCCAGATGCCTGATGAGGGTGGCCATTTTCAAACATAGGCCAGAGGCAGCAGTCTGTGCTGAGTAGCCATAGAGGCAACATCAGGCTGAGGTGCTCTGAGGTGCTCCTAGAACACCTTGGAGGTAAGGGTGAGGCTGTGGGGATGGAGGAGGTGTCAGTGGTTCTGAGTGTAAAGAGGCTGACAGCACCTCTTCATGGAAGCCCAATGGCCCCAGCCCCGAGTTACATGAAAAAAAGGTCACCACACTGTGGAGGAAACTCCCAGCGCATCTGAAGCTGTCTTTATTAGCTAGACAGGTGTGCTGGATTGGCTCTCCCAGCGCTATTTCCGAGCAGACAGCTTGGGCAAAAGGTAGGAGAGCGAGGGAAGGCATTTACCATAAGTTTATTGTAATAGCAAAGTCATGGCAGGAAAGACTGGGTGGACTGCCCTATGTAGACAGATGAGTGGGCCGACTTGAGACTCGGCCCCGAGCTTGCCCCGTCACACCATGGTAAACAGAAGCTAAACTATGGTAACTTAGCTCCTTTTTATTCAAGGGTAAGCGGCCCTGATTTACCTACCGTTTTCTGTGAAGAAGGAACAGACATGCAAAAGAATTACTGCACAGCAGCTGACATCTGATAATTTGTGGATCAGTCCTTGGGCCCGCGCTGTTCAATTTCTTTATCAGCGATTTGGACGACAGGGTGAAAAGCAACCTGTTCAAATTTGCTGATGATACCAAAATTTGGGGTGAGGTGGGCAGGCTAGTAGGGAGGGAAAGACTGCAGAAAGACCTGGATAGGTTGCAAGGGTGGGCTAACTAAAACAGGATGCATTTCAATACGGACAAGTGCAGAGTGCTACACTTGGGCAGTAGTAACCAGCAGCCCACTTATAAGATGGGAAACTCCCTTCTTGAGAGCACGGAGGCAGAAAAGGATCTTGGAGTCATCACTGACTCCAAGATGAACATGGGCTGACAATGCGAGGTCACGGTCGGCAAGGCTAACCGGACCCTATCGTGCATCCACAGGTATATCTCAAGTAGGGCCAAGGAGGTGATCCTCCCCCTCTACGCGACACTCGTCAGGCCACAGCTGGAGTACTGTGTCCAGTTCTGGGCACCCCACTTCAAGAGGGATGTGGACAACATTGAGAGGGTCCAGAGGAGGACCACCCGCATGATCCGGGGACAGCAGGGCAGACCCTACAATGAGAGGCTACGGGACCTGGACCTGTTCAGCCTTCACAAGAGAAGGCTGAGGGGGGATCTGGTGACCATCTATAAACTCACTAGGGGGGACCAGAAGGGTTTGGGGGAGACCTTGTTTCCCCTAACGCCCCCCGGGATAGCAAGGAATAACGGCCAGAAGTTGTTGGAGAGTAGGTTTAGATTAGACATCCGTAAGAACTACTTCACAGTCAGGGTGGCTAGGATCTGGAACCAACTTCCAAGGGAAGTGGTGCTGGCTCCTACCCTGGGGGTCTTTAAGAAGCGGCTCAATGCCTACCTGACTGGGGTCATTTGAGCCCAGTTTTCCTCCCGCCCAGGCAGGGGGTCGGACTTGAAGATCTACAAGGTCCCTTCCGACCCTACTTCTATGATATCTTTATCAATATGAAAACTATAACAGAAGTAAAAAAAACTCCTAAACCTATCAACCTCATCTTCTCATATCAGCTGGAATTCTGCCCTTGGTTATTCCCATACAATTCCCTGAGCTTCAACGGAACTGCCAAACATTGCATATCCTGTAGCTTGGTCATGTCTCTCACACATAATGGGTAAAATATCAAATTAGGCATGTCAACACCACCTATGAACTTAGGCTGCAGCTGTGAATCCTGCCATACTTGCTCACTCCCATTCAGGGGCCTGCAAACCCCAGATGTGAGGGAATACAGTACCTTCAAGTGCCCCTGAGCCTCAGACTTGTGCTCAGCCTTCCTGTCATGAATGTGCAGGGCTGGGATAGGCATGGTTTTTGATAGCAGCCCTGGGCATGGGAAACAAAGTGTTGTAGACATGACCCTAGTATTTGCAAGGTAGAGTCTCCACCATAAGACCTTGCAGTTAGGGTGAAGGCACATTGGGCTGGAATCTAGGAGTCTTTAGGGGCTATGAATCCCAAGATGAGAGGAGTGCTCCAGTATTGCTGAATGGAGTTGCCTAAATTGCAGGGAATGTATGAGGAAATGCATCCCAGTTCTCAGCACTTCCTCAGTCCTTCTAAGTCAGGTGACTGTTTGTGGATCCCATTTTTAGGTGCCTAAATCTCTTCATTCACCATACAAGGAACCCAACACAGAACACTGGATTCCATTTTGGGAGCTGGATGCCTAAAGATAAGGCATTACAATGTTTAACATTAGGCCACCCACTGTAGCGGGCAAAGTGAGTTGCGTTAAGGCTTTTAGCCATGATCCAGGTCTTCCCAGACCTAAGCAAAAAAATTGAGCAGAGCACCTTCTGTGGTACTGGGAGATGTGAGTGCTGTGATTGATTGGGCACTAGGCGAGCAAGAGACAACAGTTTCCCTATAAAGAATGTGGCTGGCACAGTGCCAGGGGATTTGTGCACCATATAAAGAATGCTTGGCACAGGGGATTGGACAATTTGGGGTGAGAAAAGTTACAAAAGTGATGGACAAACAAAGGAACACATGTATTCTGTGTTGCCACTCTAGGGAGACAGGAACAACCTTGGAATTCTTGTTCGAACAACAGGTGTTCCAACAGGTGTACCAGCAGAGGATCTGAGGCTGGTACCACTGATGGCCACTGTTGTAACACCTAAGAAACTGCTTGCTAGGTTGTGAAATAAACCTGTTATAAAAATTAGGGATTACTATTAAAAGTTCACTTGATACCAAATCGGACAAGGGGCTGTGTCAGTCTTTGCGGAGCTCTGGCAAAAAGAATCCTAGTAGCAACACCCACTTTCATTTCCTGTTTTAGTTCAAGTGTTACTAGGGCTCTGCAGAAGCTCCTGTAGAACTGGCACTGCAGAGGAGACACTAAGATTAACTAACCTGTTAACCACTCCATAAATGAAAAGGGTGCTACACCTAATAAAATGGCAACCCGTCCATAAAAATGTTCCCTAGATACTGTAGAATGTTTGTATGGTACCTTAAATTGAATATGTGGCATGTCCGTGTACCAGGGTTATCCAATATAGGCACCTAACAATCCGGTGATTGTCATAGTTAACCCTGGACAGCCTCAGGGCTTCAACAGGCAGTGTCAACAATCTTGTTGATTCTGACCCAGTGCTTCCCCAGCTGATTCTCAGCACCAGCATCTAGGGTCTTCCTGGTCCTCCAGCTGGGCCTGGGGCTGCTGTGTGGGGTCCTGCCCAGGGGGGGCCAAAGGGCTCCCCCACTGAGGAGTTTAACCCCCCATACCCAAACTCCCCCATACTGGAGACCCCTACAAGAGCTACTGGGTGCAGAGGATCAGAGGCTATTGTTGGTATAAGCTGAAGTGCTTTCCCTGTCAAGGACTTTAAATGCCATGCCTGTGGCATTAACTTATGACCCCCTGTAACAAAAGCTGGCCCCAGAGGTGGCTGCCATGCCCTCTGGTGGCTACTCAGCTCTTTTAGGCATCCTCTCCTTCTATTCATCTGCCATGCCTTAATATTAACATGTAATTAGAAACAGGATGCTGCCCCAGGGATCCCTGAGCCAGATCTCATCCACTCATGAGCTTGGTTTGAATCACTCATTGCCTTAAGGGCTAATTTTGTGGACTTCATCCTCCCCAATACCCACACCCATGTCTCACAAACATTATCAATCAATCAATTATTACCGATCAATCTAGTTGGCCCTTGGCCCCAGCAATCCTCACTTTCAGCCCCATCTCTCTTGGCCCCTCCCTGGGCTCTGTACTCTCTATCCCTGTCTCTGCTCCGCTCACATGCTCTGGCCTCTCTCCCAGGCCTTTCTGTTCTTCCTCTGCTCTATTTCTGGGCTCTGGCCTTACTCCCAGGCCACTAGTCCCATTCCCAGGCCTACTGGGACCTCCACTTCCCCATAATCCTCCCTAACCATCAGTTGCTGGAACCTCCCCCTTAGGCCCCTCCCTAAACCACAGGTGTTATCCCAGCTCTTAGGTCATATACTCACAGGCATTCTTGATGTCCATCAGGAGTCTCACTCTCTGTAGTCTCCAGGGCTAAACTGCCTGCCTACCTCAGGCCATAGGCCATATATACTTCCAGCCCAGCCCCCTTCTGGTCAAGTGTCTCCCTTAATTGCTGATTGAGCCCTCCCTGCAGCCTTTTTCTTCTTAAAGTAACAGGTGCCCTAAGCACCTTTTTATACCTCCCATACAGGGCAGCTTTGCTGGAACTACCAGGCATAGGGTTTAAAGCCCTCAGAAGGGAAGCCCTCAAAGTGGCTCCAGAACAGCCCTGGGTCATGGGAGTCTGTGGACACTTTATTTTCAATTTGATAGTACAGCTGGGCACAACTGAGATCTGATTCCTGATCCCAAAATTGCTCCTGGTAGGAGGTGTGATTGTTGAGATCAGGGATCAGATCCCATGGCACCTTTAATTGTGTGTCAGGAGCCTAGATCAGCATAGTTTTGGGACACTATAGCCAGTCCCCTTCCCCAGACATAGCCAGCTACTTCTCGAGCTGTGTGCTAGCTGGTTCTGGGACTGCTGGCGCAGCAGATTCACAGATGCCAACATAATGTTTATAGGAAAGATTTTCTGCCCCTTGGACATAACACCACCTGAATTTTGGTGGTATAAATTGAGTGAATTCTAATCCAAAAAAACAGAGCCTCATATCCTGAGCCTGCCTTCCCCACTCCTGCTCCCAGCATTGGGAAGCATGAGTCCTGGTTGTGGGTGTATGTCTAAACTTCCTAACAAAAGTTACAGATGTCAGTTCCAGCTCCTAAATCACATGTTTGGTGCTATGCTCTGCTTACCTCACAGTCTCATCAGAGGGACTAAAGACTGTGTGAGTCAAGGCAATTGAATTATCTTTGTAACTTAACTACTCTAGAGAAGTCTCTTCCAACCCAAGCTTAAGCCATGTTGGCAGGATGGAGTATGTAGGAAGTTTGGCTTGCTTCAACATGCTGCTCTGTCTTTAAATTGAGAACTTCATTCACCAGGACTGTTAGACTAATGTTTTTCATTCAGCTTCCCTTGGCCTGACGCTCACAAACATCTGGGCAGCATTCCACTGGATGTCCAGTCTCTCTCAACTGCTTCTTGGACCAATGAACTAGACTCCCTGCTGACTGTCTTCCTCTGGCACCCTCTGCAATCCTCCCAGTTTTATTGGTATCTTTCATCCATGCTGAACTGATACAATTTTTTTAAATTGAAGCCTAAAATAATCTGGTTGTGTGACTTGCATGGCCAGTGGTATGTCAGACCTTTACAAATATGAAAGTGAATTTATAAAATCATCTGCGTAAAAGATTATGCATGAAGCAGCACAAAATTTGGCATCTCTGCTTCATGAGTCACTGAAGGCAGTATTCAGTCAGCTATTTTGTGCCCAAGTACAAAAGAATACTTGGTAAAGGGAACATTGTTACATATCCTACACTCCTCAATACCAGAGCATTACTGAGTGGGGAGTTAAATAGTGAGTATCGGCCAAGAGTCCCAGCTTTGACAATAAATTTTCTCGCTTTCATGGACCTAAAATAAATCAAACTTTTCAGTGTACCCCTTAATGTAACTTTAATGCAGTTTTTGTGCATTAATTCCCTTCAGGTCCAGGCCTTGTCATTAATATTGTCTATTGGCAAACAAAGGAGGATTTCTTAGAGGAGAGCCTTACCCACCTAGGAAAATGTTTGAACTGCCTTGGTGTTGCCAGGCAGTCTCATTTGCATTTTCCAAGGGCATTTGAGAAAACAAAACTACATCACTACAAATTTAATTTTATGTCCAGTGCCCCTGCATGCAGCCTCACAGTGTATTCATTACTTTCAGCTATTGTAATTAAAGCTTGCAGGGAAAATGTACAGGATTAACAACTTCTAATTTTCATTGATGAACTTTAAGTGCTTATCAATAACATGATCATGGCATCAGCTTCACTAGGCTTTATTTTGTCATGATGTCAGATTTTTTGAGTGAGAATCTTGTTGAGCTTCTTAGAAGTTCCAGTATGTTTAACAACTACAGTGGCATAGGTTAGCACAGGCAGCATTTCTGAGTAAGCCGTGCACTGAAACCCTGCATCTCTACATTGCTTCAGTGCAAAAAATACTTGTACCTTCCACAAATTCAGTGTTTGGGCTCCTGGGAGCTGATTACAGGAGGAGATTAAAAAGGCTGTCTCTCACACACATGTTCAGAGGCAATGGATGACATCTGCAAGACTGAACCAGTGCACATCTGCTTAGAAAGGAGAAAAATATTCCCAATTAGAAAGGCATTGGCATTGCTTCCAAATTAAAAACTTTTGTGATAAGTACATCTACATTTCAGTAAATGATATATAGATGTGTAAGGTAGATGCTTTGTGTGAAGTTTGGACATAGATCTACTACCAGGACTGAAACTTTCTAATATTGAAAGACTGAAACGGGGAAAGGGGTATCTCAGGACATTAGGATCTGTGTTTTGGTTTGAGGAATCAAAAGATTGCACCATCAAAATTCTGGAGTCATGTCCAGTGACAGAAAATCTGCTCACACAATCACTGCAGTGGCCTGAGGCATCTGTGAACCCTGCTCTGCAGCAGTCCCAGAGCCAGGTAGCACAGCTCCAGTAGTGTCTGGGGAAGGGGTCTGGCCATGGTGTCCTGAAGCTATGCTGGTTCAGTGTGTGATCTAGGATGCCTGTGCTGCAGGGACTTCTGTGGAGCCCTAGTCACAACTGGCAAATCCCAAAGAATCATAATACTTAACTTATAGGCATCTGGCTGCTAGAGTGAATCCCAGAATCCAGCACCCCATCTCCATGGTCTATGTAGAGTGTATGGGCAAAGTTAGGAGCCTCAGAATGGGTTACAAAACCACTAATACACTAAGTGGGGAGCTGCCTTAAGTTAGCACATTCAGCAGAGAGCTGCCAAGACCTGACCAACAGAGAACCACTGAGAAATGGTTAAATTTCCCCCTTTCTGGAGCAGGGGTTCTAGGATGCATCTTCCTCCACTACAGTTTCACAGCCTAAACCTAGGGGAGATCTCTACCTTTCTTCAAAAAGGAGCAGGGATCACTTTTTCTTTTTAGGAGTATGTCTACGCTGCAGAGTGCAGTGCAGTGGAGACAGGATACTTGCAGAGCCCCCGATAGATTCACTCTGCTGAAAAGGGTATTCTACTAGGCTACAAAGTCAGGAGGCTTGAGAGGTATTTGTCAGGGGAACCTTAGCCCCCACCATGCTACAGCTGGGTGGTGTGAGGCCTCACCTGAGCTGCAGTCAGTGTATGGGACCTAATGGCAGTGGCAGTATGTGGGACCTAATGCCAGCTCACCTCATACCTGAGCTAGGTCATTCAAGCCCACTGACACACAGAAGTTGCTGATATGTGTTCTAGCCCAGGGAATCTTGCATGCTGTTGTGTGCAGTGGAACAGGTTCAACAGCAAGCACAGAGGATGGCCCACCCCCCAATAACCTGATGTTTTGAGCATTTTCTAGGATGACAGGAGATGCAGGTTTGAACCCCCTCAGACAGATGCAAGAATTAAACCAGGATCTTCTCACATCCTGGGAGAAGGCTCTAACTATTGTATAAAATGAGGAAAACTTCTCCAGCTTTAAAAGACAGTGTTTAAATGAAGTCCTACTTTAGGTGCATAAGGATCAGGACCAATTTAAAACCATCCTTTCACAGTGGGATTATAGGGGAAAGCCAATTTGAAACATTGTCTTAGTCAGGTCATCACTCTTAAATCTGAAAGTGTCCAGCCCCTGGTCAAGAAGCCATCATTTGATGCCAACTCCATATCCAGTTATCATTTTGTCTCCAACCTTCCAAGGTCATTGGACGGGTAGGGTAGTTGTCCAACAACTCCAGGCACATCTCGATGTCCTCAGTTCCCTGGACCTTTGTCAATCCAGCTTTCATTCTGAATATAGCACAGAGACTGTGTCATGGCCTTGGTGCATGATCTTTACAGGGAGATCAACAGGATAAATTGTTCTCTGCTCACCTTACTGGATCTTTCAGCAGCCTGGTATACAGTTGATCATGAAGTGCTGATAAAGGATTTAAAAGACCTGGTGGGTATTTGTGGAACTACTCCAAAGTGGTTCCACACTTTCCTAGCAGGGAGGTCCCAGAGGGTGGTGATGGGCAAGTGCTCATCATTCCTTTGGGACTTTTTATGTAGGGTCCCCAGGGCTCTCATCTTGTCGCCACTTTTGTTCAATGTATACATTAGGTCATGGGGCAAGATTCTGCAGAGATTTGGAGTGAGGTGCCACCCAGCTCTACCTCTGTCTCTTCTGGCTGGTGACCTGAAACTTTGGTCCTTTTCCAGTGCCTGGCTGCAGTTAAGGACTGTATGTGAATGAATCGATTGAAACTGAATCCAGACAAGAAAGAGGTGATGGTGATGAGCAGATCACTTGACTTAGGGAGGAGTAGGAGACCTATAATTAGTGTCAGCTTCCCCTTGCCACTCAGATTTGTAGCCTTGGTGTGCTCCTATATCCTCTGCTGTACTTGGATCTTCAGATGGTGACTGTGGTTAAGAGCACCTTTCACCAATTCCACCTGAAAGATGGGTCTTTCTTTCAGACTCTTATCTGGCCATCATCATCCATGCCTTCATAGCCTCAAGGCTGGACTACTGCAATGCTCTCTATGTAGGGCTACCTTTAAAAACCATCTAGAAACTGCAGCTGGTGCATAATATGGTGGCCTGCTTTCTAATAGGAGTGGGTCACCCTGTGGTAACTCCAGTTCGCCAGAGTTTGCACTGGCTCCCAATAGCTTTCCAGATGCAATTCAAGCTGCTAGTTTTCACCTAAAAGGCCCCAAACAGTTTGGTCCTACATCCCCAAGGGACCACCTTTTCTCTTTTTCCCCGTTATAATCCCTAACATCAGTCAAGAGCAGCCTCCTACAAGTACCAACAGTATGCCAACTCCACTTGATAAAAATGCATGAGAGGTTGTTCTCTGCAGTGTCTCCTCAGCTCTGGAACTCCCTCCTTCTTGAGGATTGCCAGTACCCGCCCCTGGACATCTTTTGGAAGTGCTGTAAGAGCTTCCTTTTTAGGCAGGCACTTACCAAACAAAGCTAGGATGAGATGCTTTTTAGGGAGTCCTGTTTTATCTTGATGTTCTAGTTCCCTTTTTGGTCCTCTTGTTGCTCTCCTGTTTTTAAGTTATTCTGTTTTCTTATTGTAAGACACCCTAAACCTTTGTTGGGAAAGGCAGCATGTAAATCAAATAAATAAACCCCAAATGTACCTTCCTGTACAGCATAGTGAATCAACTTATATATCTGTAGGCTATTATACTTCTGTTGTTCCAAACAAACTCTGGTCTGCTTATCTTCATCAGGCAAGTGAGTTTCATATAAGTTTGTAAAGCTGTTCACTTGGGCAAGTGGGCAGGATTTGGCCAATAATCTAATCTATCTATATCAGGGGTTCTCAACCTGTGGCCCTCAAGATTGTTACACCTGTGTTGTGAAATTAAAGGCAACATGTTCTTAAAGAACAAGTGACCTGAGTGGGGCTTACATTGTCTAGGTGGAGAAGAGGAAGCTTTTTGTGAGGAGTCCTCATTACACCTGCCAGCAAGAGTTGGGGTTGATAGTGGACTCAGGGGGGTTACTCTGAGATACAGTAATGAAATGTGGCCATAACTCAGACCTGATCTGCTGCTGCAAGGTGGAGGGAGGAGATGTGACTGGGAACACCCAACCTGTGGGTGCCCCAAATACTGTATGCCTGGGGAGAGGGCCCGACCCTAGCTTGACACCATCTCCATGCTGCCCCAGCCCTGTGGTGACATGAGACATCAGGTGGTGGTGGTGAAAGGTGCAGTCCATATGACATCTGGTGTGCTGGATATACAGCCTTGAATGGTGCACAAGCCAAGAACATTGATTTTCAGTTCTCAAAAAAGCCAAGATGACATAGCACTAGTTCTGCAAGAAGCAGTACTGAGCTTGCACTTAGCCCTGTCAGGCCAGTGATAACAAGCTGCTTCACTGAAGTGCTGCTATGGTCAGCAAATTGGCTGTTTGAAGCAAAGAGTTCATATGTTAAAAGCTTGGGTAGATGAAACATATGTAAATACATATTACTCATGCAGATACATATAAACTACATGTACAGCATAATGGGGTCAGACCAGGCAGTTGTTCACTGAGCAGAACTCCCACTGATTTTGATGGGAGTTCTGCTTTTGACTGCAGAAGCAGGACACACATGCATACAGAGTACTGTTAATGATGTAAGTGTAATTGGAAAATCCTAAATTAACTTTATACATCTTCTCTTGGAAGCATTTTTATTTTTGAGGGAGCTCTCCACATCTTATGAAAAGTTTTCAGATACTACATTCTTATGTCAAGTGCATGGCAACTGCTAGAGGTTTCTGTATAAGTTCAAGGTAATGATTTAACTTGGTATGTCTACCAGCTGTGTTGTTGCAATATCTACAGAGGAACATCGAAGATCTGTGTTAGTTTGGGACTCACAAAAAGTAATTCATTATGCATAATGGTGATGTTGGCAGTGCATGCCAAATGGTTAAATCTAATGTAGCATACAGTTTCATTAAGGCACAACAAAATTAATCTATCCCTTCCCACCAGGAGGTTTAAACAAAAGCAATGGGGAAGGAGATGCATGTAAAAAGCAGCAATTCATTAATGAAATGAAGACATGTAAAATAATTAGGCTTATAACAATCGATTAGAGGACTAAATTAACTCTTTATTTTCTGCACAATATGGGCAATTGAGAACCTCAGTGTTGAGAGTTACTATGAAAATATGTTCTGAAGTATCTTATTTCCTTCTGCAGATTACATAACACACTGCTTGAAGCAAAGCCACCAGGTTGGTTTAATAAATTTATTCTGTTTTACTGAAGTTATCAATGAAGACCATTTCCATTCAGCTAGGGCCACGGGTTTGACTGCAAGTCCATATGCAAAACTGCAAATGAAAGAGTTAACCCCAACAAAATAGGCGCATGTTGCTGCCACTAAATTGGTGTACAATAACTTGTGTAATTAATAGTACTGAAACTAAGGGACTAATCTAAATCAATGGAGGGATGGATGGAGCTTTCTTTTGCCTGATTAGTAATGACAGTAAAAAGGGACAACTGTCTTTTCTTAACAACTCGTGTTCCTGTCAACACAGAGGAATTTCTGAAAACAATGGTGTATCCTCCCAAGATGTCTGCTGTGTTCCTTAGTGTGCAAAGGGAAAGGAGAGACTTGAAAATATGTTCCTTTTATTCCAGAAAGTAAAATCCCTGAGAGCCCAGAACCTCAAATTTACCGAGTAATCCAGCCCCTGGCTTGTTTACTTTTCATTCCATCCAGGAAGAGCACACACAAACTGCTGAAGCTTCCTTAGCCTGACGAAGGGTTTTTGAACCCGAAAGCTTGCTTAATAACTATTCTCCAACCATTTGGGTTGGTCTAATAAAAGATATCAAATTCACCCAAGGATCCTTGTCTGCCTATGTCCTTAGACCAACACGGCTACAACCCAAATCCGAGTAATCCAAGTCTTTTGTTCTACACCTTAATTTCCTACTTTAGTTGAATGCCGCAGGAGTTTCTCTTTCCCTTTCCTGTTAATGGTGCTCAACCTTCTTCTGGAGAGAACAAAACCTTCACTCAATCATAGTTTCATAGTAGTTTCATAGTAGCTAGGGTCAGGAGGGACCTGAACAGATCATCTAGCCTGACCCCCTGCCACAGGCAGGAATGAATGCTGGGTTCACAAGACACCAGACAGGTGATCATCCAACCTCCTCTTGAATTTCCGCATGGTAGGGGTGAGGACCACTCCCTGGGAAGTTGGTTCCAGATTTTGGCCACCCTAACTGTAAAATATTGCCTTCTGATCTCTAATATTGCCTCTTCTGATCTCTGCATGACAAATAGATCCAAGGAGGTGATACTTCCCCTCTATTGGGTGCTGGTCAGACCGCAGTTGGAGTACTGCGTGCAATTCTGGGTGCCGCACTTCAAGAAGGATGCGGATAACCTGGAGAGGGTCCAGAGAAGGGCCACTCGTATGGTTAAGGGCTTGCAGACCAAGCCCTGTGAGGAGAGACTAGAGAACCTGGACCTTTTCAGCCTCCGCAACAGAAGGTTGAGAGGCGACCTTGTGGCTGCCTATAAGTTCATCACGGGGGTACAGAAGGGAATTGGTGAGGTTTTATTCACCAAGGTGCCCTCGGGGGTTACAAGAAATAATGGCCACAAGCTAGCAGAGAGCAGATTTAGACTGGACATTAGGAAGAACTTCTTCACAGTTCGAGTGGCCAAGGTCTGGAACGGGCTCCCAAAGGAGGTGGTGCTCTCCGCCACCCTGGGGGTCTTCAAGAGGAGGTTGGATATGCATCTAGCTGGGGTCATCTAGACCCAGCACTCTTTCCTGCCTATGCAGGGGGTCGGACTCGATGATCTATTGAGGTCCCTTCCGACCCTAACATCTATGAATCTATGAATCTAACCTAAACCTATTCTCCATCAGCTTATTACCATTGTTCCTTGTCACCCCAGGTGGTGCTGGGGAGAAAAGGGCTCTACCTATTTGCTGTTGATCTCCCCTGATGAGTTTGCAGGCAGCCACCAGGTTCCCCCTCAGCCTCCTCTTGCTGAAGCTGAACAGGTTCAGGTCCCTCAGTCTCTCCTCATAGGGCCTGTCGTGCTGCCCTCTCACCAATCCTGCCATTTGCTCTTGAGACTGGGTGAATTAGGTTGTGGAGTCCCTGGGGAGAGCTCTGGGAAGAATTCTGCATGGAGATGGTCAGGAGTGTTCCCTAAGCTCACCAGTGTATAGGATGAGCATGCCTGCATCTGAACACTTCAGGGAGTAGAGTGTATTCTTCCTGGAGCACTGTGCCTACAGTATAGGCTCCTGTTGGGGATGGGGAAGGGGTGTGGAAACAAGAGTTCATGGGCAGGTCTCTATTGTGGTCAGTTGTAGTAGTGCATGGAAGGAACAGTCACTATACTCCCCTAAGCACAGAGGTTGTATCAATAGCATAACTAGTGGGGAGCAATAGGAGCAACTGCCCAGGGTGCTGATTTGTGGGTGGGGGAGGTGGGTAAAAAGAAAGAGGTTGCTCTTGGCATCCACACATTTGTGATCACAGCAGCACCTGGAAGTCACCACTTCTGTTTTGCCCAAGGTGCCCTGCTGGATTGCATTCTGACAGGCCCTTGCTGCCCCCTTCCCTCCTCACAGGTATAAGGATCTCTTATCCACTGGAAAAACTACCTCATTGCCCAGTGCAAAGATTCACACCTCTAATTCAAAAACTGGACAAAGACCTGAACCAAAAGATTAAACTGAATTTTCCAGCAAGCTTTTGGCTCAGTCCATTGCAGGGATAATGCTCAGAACCAAAGTTTGGATTCAGATCTCCCACTCCAAGGGTTTGCATCCATGGTTTTGTGACTATGATAAACTTCTCATCTGCTACTTAATTCTCTGTTCCAGGTATTCACTGACATCATAGCACAGCAGCACAAAGTCATGCCCTTTCTCTTATTCATCTTACAATAGTGTTTGCAAAAGTTGCAGCTTCTGGGTACAACATCACTCCACACTACCAACATCTGGCAGTAAATACAGACACACATTTTTTTAAATTCTGGCTTGCATTTTTTTTCATTAAAATGTTTAGGGGCTCCATTTCTCCCACCTCTCTAGCTAAAATTCACCTGTGTGGGGAACTATGCTGTCAAACAATGATGGGTGTTTATACATGTGCTCTGGGAACTGGGGGGTGGGAAGGCACTTTAATTAAAGCACCTGGAGGGTCACACATATCAGCGTCCTCACACTGAAAAATGGTGGCGGGGGGCCTGTCACATGAGCTTTAGTTAAAGCGCCCCCACTGCCATTTTTTTAGTGCAGGGACGCTGATACACATGACGCTGGAGTCTGCTGGAACATGGTAATTACCACACTCCAGCAGACTCGATTAATCAAATCTGCTCCGACGAGCTGTAATTACAGCTCGTCAGAGCAGCCTTGATCATGTGTGTAGGTGCCCAATGGCATGAGCCAGCTGAATAATTTGTTTTGTTAGACACAATTAGAACACTGACTTCAAATGAACCAGACCTCTATCAGACAACTTGATTCTGAGTGATTTCTGAAGACTGCATAAGACTAGGAATAAAACAAATCAAGAATATACTCCAAATAGAAGGATAAGCATAGCTAAAAAGCCTCATCAGCTTCAGCTCTCTATAAATGGACAAGAAATTGGAGAGTTAAACTCTACTTTACTTCGTATCTGCAACCAATGGTTGTGAACAAGGGGGAAGAGTCAGACTCCTGCTGGTTCTGAGGCACTTGATGTTTTTAGCAACAGCTTGGTCAAAGGAGCCTAACCATGGACGTGGAGTACAGAAATGTCCTAAGTAGTAACTCCACTTAAAAATACAAAGTATGAGAGAGGTGTTTTTATAAGGTGCAGAAACCAGGGGAAAAGCAGCTGAAGAATAGGATCAGAAGCTCCAACAGCTTTGCAAAGAGTAACAATGGCTGGGCTGATGTTAAACAAACCACAATATATACCCCTGGTAATAGCAATGGAAAGAATCTTGGAAAGAAGTTATTCCAACAGTGAGTATAGGCCAACAGTAAGGCTGAGGCAATTGCCAGTACGCCTGGCCTAACAGAGGAAGGAATGGTACACAGGTTCCTTCAAACAGTGAATCACATAGGAAAATAGATGTCTAATCTAGTTGCCTAAAACAGCAACCTGAGGTAGGTGTTATATAAAGATTTCTATGGGCCTGGGATTTAAATCTGAACATGGAGTTTGAGAAAATGAAAGAATTACAGGTGCTGAGGTATGAGGAAAGTAAGCACAAAACCAAGCTATCCACACATGCCTCCAATGAAGGTACTGACACAATTCTCTTGCAAGAATGTGGTTAAACTGGAAGCCAAGTATATATATCATGAATTCTCACAAAATCTGATTTTCAGTGCACTCAGACAGAGGAGGCAGCTTTGGCCCTAGTACAGGGATGTAGAAAGTTTTATGTCTTTATTTATAGAAAGTCGGTGTTAGCTGAAACTAGACATAAAATATTTAATGCCATTGTCAAAAGGGGTCTAAACCTCCCATGCCCCCAAGAATACATATATCATTTTTTTCAGTTACAAATGTACAATTTATAAATTGAATAGAAGCCTGAGACAGATTTGGGTGTCGAAGAAACACTCTCTAAAGCACTTGACAGGAAACAAAGTTCAGTGGTAGATTATGTATATGTCAAACTGATTAAAAGCAAAAACAAAAAACCTGTCTTGTCTCAAATTTAATGCATATTCTGATTGCCAGAGCTACTGTTGAGGATGAGACCCTGTAGTGATTAAATAAAGCCATTAGCATAGAGTAGTTAGGAGAGCATATTCCCAACTGTTGTTATAAATTTAAGAGGGAATTCTCAGTACTTGGTGATGCTATTTACTTTAAAAGACACCCAGATGGTGATTCCTAAGGTGTTACAGAAAAATATGTCAAAGAGATTACATGAAGGTCATTTAGGGATTGAAAAATCTAAGAGAAAGGCCTCAAATGAATAGTGGCATTGAGGAAGCTATTAAGACTTGTTTGTATATGCCAAAAATACAAGTAAAGTCAAACAAAAGATCCTATATTGATAGCATGGGGAAAATTGGTCCATGGAGCAAAATAGCCATATATTTGTTTACAGTGGCTGGGAAAAAAAATTGTCCTAGTTTATCTCTCTCACTTCCCTGAAACAGTGTTGTCTGGCAGTGGGCCACAGTTTAGTGGGCATGTATTTAAGCAGTTTGCTGTGAAGCACCAGTTTAGTTTGCTTGTGTCCAGTTTAGCAGTTTGGTGGAATTAGTACCAAATTAATAAAGGGCCAACTAAAAAACTCTGCCGAGCCAGACACTGGTCCGTTTTACCTTACAGGACATTACCACTAAAGAATAGGCTGTTACCTGCCAACATACTGTTCAAACAAAAAATGAAATCTAAAATTTCTGCACTAGATATAGGAATCACTGAGGATTTGCAGATGCATACAGGGACAGATGAGACAGCAGTGTAACTAAATGGGGGTTAGCAGGGCAGGCATCACAAAAATAATAGCCACTCTACTTCCCTCACAGCTGCTGTGCCGCTGCCAGAAGCCCAGATGCGGGCATTGCCCCATGTGCCACCACCCCCCAGGGCACAGAACTGCTCAGCTACACCTCTGAGATGAGGCAGAACAGAAAACACAATATAAATTTTGCCTTGTGTTGGTTTCTCAAGCATTGGACTTAAAATTGTGCAAGTTTATCAGATGAACACATATAGAAAGGAGATAAGGGGCACTAAATTGGCCATTTTCCCCGAGAAGTTCTCAGCTAGTCAACAAACAAAGCAGACTAATATTACTGGGCCCCAGGACACGATACAACCAGAACTAATGGACTTTCTATCTCCTACAACAGTGGTTTTCAACCTGTGGTCTGCAGACCACTGGCAGTCAACAGATTATATCTAAGGGGTCCGTGAAAGATGACTATGATCAATCAAAAGTATGTGAATACCCACACTTACAATTCAAAGGGGCCTGCATCTCCATTCAAAATTTTTTTGGCGGTCCACAAGTGAAAAAAGCTTGAAAACCACTGTCCTACAACATTGCAGACCCTTTTGGGCCTCATCCATACAACAGTCTGCCTACATCCTACATTGCTAGTTTTGTTAATAGATAGGTTGTAGAATTTTGAAATTCCATGTAATATTACTGTTAATTGTTGTTGTTTTGTGTACTTGGGAAAGAAACATGTAGGAACCAATATGTTCCAATATGTAGGAACCAATATGTTTTTGATGGTCTGGCATGAGTCGATTTAAACTAGTCATTATACAGACTCATGGTATGCAATGCTGATCAGTTAAATGAGGGTTAAATCCAGTTCTGTGCACCATACTTCAGAAGAGATGTGGACAGCATCGAAAGGGTCCAGAGGAGGGCCACTCGCATGATTGAGGCAGCAGGGCAGGCCCTACGAGGAGAGGTTAAGGGACCTGAACCTGGTCAGCCTCCACAAGAGAAGGCTGAGGGGGGATCTAGTGGCCATTTACAAACTAGTCAGAGGGGACCAGCAGGCACTGGGAGAGTCCCTGTTCCCTCGAACACTACTGGGAGTAACAAGTAATAACGGCCATAAGTTGATGGAGAGTAGATTCAGGCTAGATATTAGGAGGCACTACTTCACAGTCAGGGCGGCTAGGATCTGGAACCAACTTCCAAGGGAAGTGGTGCTCGCTCCTATCCTAGGGGTCTTTAAAAGGAGGCTAGGGAATCACCTTGCCCGAGTTCTTTGACTCCAGCATTCTTTCCTGCCCACGGCAGGGGGTCAGACTGGATGATCTGCTCAGGTCTTTTCCGACCCTACCAACTATGAAACTATGAGACTGATGAAGCAGGCCTCTGCCATGCAGAAGCGTAACGTGTTCTTTCAGCACCAAAGGCAGAGTCAGGAGTTAAAGGGGGAGGAATTAGACTGACCAATGCAGTTCAACAAGGAGAAATGCAAAGTGCTGCACCTAGGGAGGAAGAATGTCCAGCACACCTACTGCCTAGGAAATGACCTGCTGGGTAGCATGGAAGTGGAAAGGGATCTTGGAGTCCTAGTGGACTCCAAGATGAACATGAGTCGGCAGTGTGACGAAGCCATCAAAAAAGCCAATGGCACTTTATCATGCATCAGCAGATGCATGACGAATAGGTCCAAGGAGGTGATACTTCCCCTCTATCGGGCGCTGGTCAGACCGCAGTTGGAGTACTACGTGCAATTCTGGGCACCGCAATTCAAGAGGGATGCGGATAACCTGGAGAGGGTCCAGAGAAGGGCCACTAGTATGGTTAAGGGCCTGCAGACCAAGCCCTACGAGGAGAGACTAGAGAAACTGGATCTTTTCAGCCTCCGCAAGAGAAGGTTGAGAGGCGACCTTGTGGCTGCCTATAAGTTCATCACGGGGGCACAGAAGGGAATTGGTGAGTATTTATTCACCAAGGCGCCCCCGGGGGTTACAAGAAATAATAGCCACAAGCTAGCAGAGAGCAGATTTAGATTGGACATTAGGAGGAACTTCACAGTTCGAGTGGCCAAGGTCTGGAACGGGCTCCCAAGGGAGGTGGTGCTCTCCCCAACCCTGGGGGTCTTCAAGAGGAGGTTAGATGAGCATCTAGCTGGGGTCATCTAGACCCAGCACTCTTTCCTGCTTATGCAGGGGGTTGGACTCGATGATCTATTGAGGTCCCTTCCGACCCTAACATCTATGAATCTATGAATGGAGAGCAGGAATGGGGAAGAGGGGATGGAGAGAAGAGTCTTACCTGCCTGGCTCTCCTCACCCTGGCAGCAGCTGCTACTATCAGAGCTTCAACTTTCGCAGCATGGGCTTAGGCTGCTGCGACTGCTGCTGCTGGGAGTAGGCAGTAGCTTGAGCTCGCCAGGAGATTCTCGTTGTGCTCCATTCATGGAGATGGTGTCATTCTACTTCATTCCCCCTGCCCCAGATACACTGCTTGGCATGGAGCTGTGCCTGCCCAGCTCCTACAGCTGGGCAGTGCAGGGCTGCCCCTGCTATGGTAAAGACTCCTGAGGGGAGGAGACCATACTGGCAACCTCCTTAAGTAGGCACTTAGGGTAGGACCTACTCGCCCACTCCTAATTATGCTACTGCTGTCATGTGCTTTGGCTCTGAGGGATTTCTGAACAATACAATATATAATGGAAATGGCGGAGTGCTAAGGAAGGAAACAGGTGTGCACAGGATGGAGCAAACTATTCTAGCTAGGATGTAAAAAGGGCATCCAACTCTCCTGGGAAAATTGTAGGCTTTCTTCCTCTGTATTAGTTGTATGTGGCCATGCATGTCATATGCCATTCACACCTCATGTCATTCCCCCATGCCCAGTAGTGTACCATGGGGTAGGAGAGCAGAACACATACCCCAGGGCATGCAAAGCCACAGGCAATGTATGTCATGGAGCACAGTGTTAAAAAATTATACTTTTATAGAGATGAAGTGGAGTTCACTGCTGCTGGGGAGAGATTTGACTCCATTTTTTGCAACCAAAATCAGCAATTTTTTTGCCTTCCCAACATAGACTTTGGCAGTAAAAGTGGGGTGAATGTTTTCCCCACCAGCAGCAAATTCCACTTCTACTGTAGAGAACTACAGTTGTCACAGGGCCTTGCTCTCCATAACACACACACTGCCTTGCTGCTTGATTCTGCTTAGGGGGGAAGAGTAGGACTGGCTCAGGCTCATTTTTCTCATGTAGCACCTCTGAGAATACCCCATATATTTTCTGTGCTCTCAAACATTTAGGGCTTGATTCAAGCTCCTTGACTGGGGCCTGAAATCACTCAATTTCAGCATAATCCCACTGATTTCAAAGGAAGTACATAAATCAATATACTAACATACTGGTGATTAAAGTAGGTGACATATCTGTATCTATTTTTAAGTGGTAGCAATATCTTGAAGGGTAAACATTAGTAAAGTCTGGGAAAGAAGGATGGTGTTATGTTAGGCATTTTCACTGTTTAATAAGCATTACTTTATAAAACTGGCACATCTCTCTTGCCCTCCTGGTCACGTTCTTATCCAACTGTTTGAGTGGTGCATGTCCAAATACTTGATGAATTGGTGCTGGTGATATTGTTTCAGTGTTAGCTGACAAGAATTAAAATTAATGGACATGGGTACAATTCTTGAGTAGTTGCTCTGTTCATTGGTATTGATTAAGTGGGAATTTTAAAGATAAATGTGTGGAAAATATATGGATTTTATTATTTTTTATTTTATTTATTGAGTAGCTGTAGTGTGTCACTGAACTGGCTTGGTGCCTCTTTTATAACTAATTAAACTAAGTGGGAACTATGTAGCAAGCAACTTGAAAACTCTTGAAATTCAGAGGTAAATATTGCTGGCACATGGCTCTAAGTCAAAATTTATTCTCTGCTAAGGTGATATTCATCTAAATCATATGTCATTTTTAAGAATATAACACATCTTACCCTCTTAAATACTAAGCTCCCAGCCTGCCAGGACTATGCTTTACAAAAGCACTTATAGTAGCATGCAGTTAAGGAAGGGTGAAAGAATTTGGTGTGAAATAAGATATTGCCATATTCAGTTTCTACAACTGAGCTCAGGCTAAAGCTTGTGATGTCAGCAAGTTAGCTAAACTCTAACTGTGCATCATTTGGGGTTCACTCATCACGAGCAAGCCTGGGGAAGGGGATTGATTTGATCTTCCCATTTCCTCTTAGACCCATTAATGCACAGCTGAGAGAAATCAGCTTCCTCTTCCATAGCTGTGACCATGTATTTCCTGAAGTCTCAGTTTCCATTTGCTTCTTTTCAGCAGATCCACACTCTTCTTGACCTTCAACGATTCTCTGCTCCAACATCTTTGCTTTCATCTCCTGCTGGTGCCCCCTTCTGTTTATCATCTTCTACTCCCTTTCCTCATTCTGCTCACTTTATGCCTTCTTTGTCTCCTCCTCCTATTACCAATGTATCAATAAAACGTTTTTGTAATTACCTTCAAAAGGACACTCTGCCTCTCTTCCTGCTACTTCCCATGCCTTGAATCCCACCACTGATTTCCACGTCTGTCCTCCCGGTTGATTTGTTACAGTCTCCAGCATGGTAGAGCTGTTATAAAAAATGTTCGAAAAGATAAATAATTGCTCATCAAATGTATGTATTCACTACTTTGTAATTTAAATGTACAGCAGCAACCAAACTAAAATGGTTCCTAAAGGCAGTAGTGTAATGGAGGGGAGGGAGGGGACAGAGGCAGCAGTCCTGGGCTCTGCCTTTGCGGGGTAGGCATAAAAGTAGCCACCACTGCAATGGTGAGTCACCACACTCAGCATCACAGCAGCTGGTGTTTCCCTGTGCATTGCAGCTACCCTGCTGCATCTCTGCTCTAGGGCCTTTCCATTCCTTCTTGTTCTGTCACTCTAGTAAATGCAATTCCCAGGTGATGACTACTCATTGTGCATTCTAACTTAGATAGCAAGCTTCTCCATAAAATGTCTATGGTTTCAGTCAGTAAATCATGTACACCTGTGCACCCAAATAAAAATACAGTATGATATACATGGTAGCATCTATCCATGGAAATATATGAGCATGGAAGCCCTTATATTTTCACACATCACCACAAGCGTGGAGAGGTAAGAATTTAGCTATCCAGATTATTTTGTTTCCAGGGCAAGAAGTTATACAAAATGGGTTTTTATCTGTAAACTGAGAAGATTTTGTTGGGAGTCACTGAGATGCAACAACTACAGAAGCCAATGGTAACGTTTTCAGAGCCACTCTTTAGAACAGAATCACGCTTTAACGATTCAGTCCTCAGGCTAGCGAAACATATGCTGAGAAGAGGAAGGGAAACCTTTACTCATTGTGTTTCCCGAAATACAGAGCTTTCCTGGGGCTGAAATGGCAGTGGTGTAATTCAGAGTAAACTAAGGATTGCTCTAAATTATGCTGGCTAGGATGTGTGTGGGGACTGCAGCATCAGTCAGGTCAAGTGGAATGGTTGGAGTTCCCCTGTACTGGGGGGAAAGGGTGGATGGTATAGTACAGCCAGCACTACACTATTTACATACATCTCTGCATCTGGGGGAATCTTTGGCTATTCCTTTAAGCTAGCTTTCTGACCATTTTGCACTGCTTCTCCAATAGAAAGGAACTGGAACCACAGCTGAGGATCTGTCGTTCAATCTATTTCAAAATCACAAGTCACCAGTTGGCAGATGATTATAGTGTATGGCCTTTCATTCCGTCAAACTAATGGAAGGTTTGAAATTAATTAATAGGCTCCTGGAAAATTCTCAGAGCCTTGTTTTATTTTTAAATTAACACATTTTTCTGCAAGATTGGTGTTACAGACCTAAATTCTGCCTTCAGTTATACCCTCGCACCCGCACTGAAGTCAGTGAAGATGCCTGCTGTTCATGGGGGCAGGATCCTAATCACAGCATACTCTTTGGTGTGAAGAGTCCCCTATTCATGAGACAGATGTTTACAGGAGCGGAGGACATTTTTACTAGATTCTTTCTTTAGATAAAATGATACTGTATGACTCATTCAAATCCTCTTTAAACTACTTTTACATTTACTATTTTATATAGTGATTCTGGGCATTAATGTACTGAACAATTACTTATAATCTGCACTTGCCAAAGCCTGTCACTTATTACTGCAGTAAATCAGTCACAACTTGTACAGTCACTGAGTCAGAAGCAGGGAAAGGAGAAATTCTAAACTTGCACCAACTGTAGTCTCAGAGTTTCCCAGTGGAAACACATCTTTGGGGGTCTGAGTGCCTTTTTAAATGCTATACTCTGAAGGTTAGTTTGTAAACAAAGCACAGGGTAACAGATTACTAGATCTATGGCTATCCTGGTTACGCAATCAGATATCAGCTGGTGAATTTAGCTGAAGAAAAGGGAGAGAAAAGAAAGCAGCAAATAGACTTGCAAAAGAAAGAAAATTAGGTATAGTGTCATAGCTCAAGTGCCCTGCATGAGTTTAATCAGTGTAGCTTATTCAAAAAATCTTTGGCATTGGCCCTTGTAGTTACATTTGTATATAGATACCAGGGTTATCAGCCAACACTATGTGGTAACTGAGGTCCCAGGAGCAGAACACATGCTCTTTCATTCCAGTAATTCAAGTAGGAAGGGGAATTGATAAACTTGTCAGCCTGCCTAACAAAAGTCCAGCAATGTTGGTGATGCATGCGCATATGATACATTGCACTGTACTTCTGTGGTAATGAGCACAGCTTACTTGTGGTTGGGTGTTTATTGTAGGAGCCTATGATACATTGTACAATATGAGCCAGATCCTACTCCCAGGAAAATGGATGCAAAACCAAATTATCTACTGACATGCCTGATGCTATTCTGGGTTTACACTAGCATAACTGAGATCATAACCTGGTCCTGTATGCTGAAATCCCTTCTGCGTCTACTCTGGAAACGTCCCTTTGTGCTTTCTTGATTCTTTTCTCTCAACACTGTTCCAACATTGTTTCTTTCTTATATGCTCCTCTGTTTACTGTATGATATTGATAAATGATAAGTTTATCCTAATGGACAAAATAGAATTTAAAAATTGATAAAAATTAGAGATATGCTTTGTTATTGAAACAGCTTCAAATAAAAGGTGCTCTTAAAGCACCCATGAAAAGGCTGATCTCAAATTAGATTTATAAGAAATATTTAATGTGGGCTTCCTCAGCACTCATCTGTTCTAGGCATACACCCACATGCCAAACCACTCGCACCATGCTTCTTTTGCTAGGCTGTCTTGCAGGGAAGTTGCATTTGAAAAATACTGCCATCCTCTTTGAATAGTTATGGGCCTTCCAAAATCAGAAGGAGAGTTACTGTAACTAAAATAAACCTACATACAACCTAGACAGCTAAAACTAGGCAGAGGGCAGGACAGAGTGACACCTTATATACTAACTGATTAAGGGAGGCATAAGCTTTCATAAGCAACATTGAATTAAGATAGCATCTGATGAGGTAAGCTGCTGCTTATGAAAGCTTATGCCTCTCTCTCACCCTGTCCTGTCTTCTGCCTGACTTCAGACTAGCTTGGCTATCTATCTGTCTCTGCAGATAAATACAGATCGAATTAGTTTGACATATACATTTATGCCTACTGTCTAGAGGCTCACACATTTAAAACCACAAACACTAATCCAACTTCTCTAACTGATATTTAAGAAGAACCTATCTAGAACCACCCCCAACCACTTACCAAATCCAAAACAAAAATATACCAAGAAACTGGCTATCATCCACTATTTTGGGTAACAGCATGAAGTAATAAGACTCAAATCCAGCAACAACAATATGCAATCCCATGTCCTCAAAACAGAGAGATGTGGGAGGCTGGCCAGAGAAATATTATCACATTAGGGTATAAATAAATAAGTCACTCATTTTAAAGTCACAGGCTGTTTACTTGCTTTTCCTTTCTCTTTTTATGTGACTTTTTCCTTTTATCTCCTCCCTGTTCTTCCTGATTGCAAGATATCCAGAGCAATGACCTAAAGAAAATTTTCCATATAAAAGCTACTCACATCTTTTGGGCACAAAGAAGAGGAAAGCAACGACAAATTAAAATTCATGTATGATTTAAAGGAAAAACCAACCAAATAAAACATTTTGGAGGTTCAAGCAGCCCGTGAGCTGAAGCTTCTTTAGGTTTGAGTGCCTGTACCCCTCAGGCTTCATTACCAGTCCCGAGTAATTGAAATGAGTGTAAGTTTCTGATTTCCTTTCAACATGGTGTATTAGGAACAGTGCTAACAGGCTTACTTTTCCCTCCTGCCAAGAACTGCCATCACCAAAAAGAGACAATAAACATGAATCTATGTTATGGAAATTAGCTTATTGCTCATTTATTGATTTTACATACATGGCATTCAAGAAATAGTCTAAGCTGCTCATAAATGTGGTTTATGGGGTTTTGTTGCAGCATAACTTTAAAATGGGAAGTCACTTCCTTTGGACATTTTATACTAGACTTTATGGACATTCGTGAATATCTATGCAAATAAGTTAGAAGGATATTAGCATCATATTTCCCACTAAAAAGAAAGAGAAGGTGTTCTCTCTTACCTTTCCATAGCCTGCTCCCAACCATTGCACTGCTATGCATCAAACTTGAAATGGAAAAGGTCCTACACAGTAGTTGTCTAGGCCTTATGGTTGCCAACTCTGACTGAAGCTATTCAGATTTTCTTTCCAACTTGAAGTAATGGCATTAATTGTACTATTCAGTACATTCACAATATCAGTCTCCCAGATTGCTTTCCATAGTCACCGGAAGGATCAATGCAGATTCTGGTAGATTCCTGGCCAATCTGGGAGGGGTGGCAACCCTACTAGGCCTTCCAAACTAAACCCACGCTGGCAAGTAGCTGGAGACAAGGAGGCTGGCATTGGTTCTTAGCTTCCAAACCAGCTCCCATTCAAACCAATGTTGGGAGTTCCCATGGAGTACAATAGAAATAGGATCATGTCCTTAATGGAGTCTGTGAGGCAGAGAGTTATTTTTAAAAACTGTGTTGAAGATTCCTGTTTTGTTTTAATCTTATCTAACAAATATTTATTTAGCTATGTAAACTGTTGTTAAAAATCACTGGAATTTTCCTGTAAACAGAGCAAGGAGAACTGAGAGGGAAAGCAGGCGATTGCATGGGGAGTCTGAAAGTTTGGCTGGCTCCACTAAGCTGTAGGCTCATGTCTAAACGTTTTATTCTTACAGGAACTGGTTCATATCTCTTCCCCTTTGGATGGCTCTGCCAGCCATATCCCCTGTTCAGTACTTCCCAATTTCCTACAATTGAGGAACCATTTGCAATGGGAACACGTAACTTGCTTAGCCTAGGTCTCCTGTTATACAGAGGCCAATGGGCTGATGCAACCAGTGGGGATAAGCCAGCCATAAAGAAGTCTCAGGCATTGCTCTGGCCATGTCCTCTATACAGCACCTGAGAGGCAGGGAGTGGTATAGGAGGTATAGGAGCCACTATACTATCTCAGCATATCTGAGAGCTGTGCCTACTGTGGAGCCTTCCTCCTAAAGCTTGCTATCGCTTTGGTGTAGCCAAAGTAGCTTGGCCACAGTACAATATCAGGGCCAAATCTCTTATGGTATTGATAGGAACGTCTTGGAATGGGTAGATTTCCTGGGTTCCTACTCAGTCATAACTGGTTTCTGTGGAATTATTAGGATGATCAAATATTTTATATTATGGTAAATAAATGTAGATTGTTTATGATTGTCTAAGGAATATTTTTGATGACAGTGTTAGTCTGTGAGCCAGCATTGAGAAAACAAGAAAAACAATAATGAAGTGCTATTACTAATTCAGACTTTGAACTCTTTCCTTTTTGAAAAGGATAAAGCATGGAATTACAGGCTGATACATAGTGATTTACCCTGAATAGCACCTTCCTATTGTTATTGCTGAAATGTTTTTAAGCCTGTAGGAATCCCTGTTTGTATCTGGTAGAGACTGTAGCTACAATCAAGCAGCAGACAGATTGCAAAAGGACTGAGATAGTCACAGAGGATTCAAAATCTCTGTCTTTAGATATAATTGTGGATTGCTATAGTCAAATAAGGGTAGAAATAAGAGCAGGGTTGTCTGGGACCAGAATCCTAGCAATTTGCTAGAGACCTCTCTTGGAAGAATAGAAGAGAAAAAGTCAAAGGGATGATTTTTTTCTAATTCTAATGCAAAATGGCATCCCCAGTCAAGTTAAAACTAATCTGGAAAGGCTTGGTTAGTTGCTTTCCTTCATTAATTTTTCCTTTGTGGCTCTCTGGCAGTAGCAGAAACTAGGAGAAGAAATGTCCTCTCCCCGTTCCCTGAAACTTACTTCTCCACAAAGCTTCTAGTCACTAATCCACTTTACAACTGTCTGATAAAGACATTCTGAGGACCATACAGTGTCTGAACCTATTTATATTTGGGGGTAGACCCTCTTTTTCATTCAGTACCATGTATTCCCAAGGGCTTATGATATGACAGAAAAGTGAGGTATGTTTGCAACACCTTCGGTTCCTCCAACTGTCCTGATTTCAAAAGTTCAGATCCAAACTTGAAGTGCAGATCAGACTTGTTAATTCGCTGAAAAATGGCAAACTTTTCAAATGAGCCTGAATTAATCTGATATCACAAGGAAATCAGGCAAACACAGTTTGCCATGGTTTCCATGAAATCAGGTGAACACCATTAGTTTTGTATTACTCTGCTTTTTGTTCCTCTTTTCCTTTGAATCTGAATGAAAAGCAGACAAAAAAGCAGTTGATGACGGAGTTAGCTAGAGAAGTGCCCCAGAAACATGTATTCTTGTTTGATGGCATAGAACAGGGCTTTGCAAGGGGTTAATATGAGGCCCCTGGGCTCCTACAAGTCTGCCACTACTCCTATTGCTCTGGCTGCAGCCAGAAGCCTGGAGCAGTCATGTGATGTGGTGTCACAGGGGAATCTTCAGGGAGATAAAGGTGAGGTGAGGCGAGCGGCTGTGCTGCGTGAGGGAGCACCCGTGCACACAGTGCATGTGGGGGGAGGCATTGCCCATGCACATACATAAGGGGTGCACCCTGTGGGGCCCCTGGACCCCTCTAATGGGCCCTCATGATATGTGACCTGCACTGGTGCAGGCCCTGGAGCATGTGGCTTCTGACTGCTTTGAAGTTAGACAGCCCTGGCATACAATATGGCAAGTATAAGAAAAATCTCTCAAGGACAGATCTTCCCAAGGATTCAAAAGTGGACAGGGTCCAGCGGTTTGGCTCCTTACAATAATTATGACCAGCTGCAAAGTTTGGTTCTGGCTTTGAAAGTCCTCTTAATGTTGGGGGAGTTCAGGTCTAGTGTTTTTCACCTAAATTCATTTCTAGCTCAAAATGCTGAGAAATGAAACTGCTGATTGTTTCTCCTCAGTGGGTATTTACTGTTATTTGAACAGTAACCCAGTCCCAGTCACCATTAGAGAATCACAAAAAACTGAAAAACAAAAATTTACATTTCAAACACTGGGGAGACGTATGGATATGAGGCAGAACGAAGAGAATGAAGAAAGGACTGGGCCCTTTCCCTATCTTGCAACAAGTTTGGTTAGAATGTCAATGCTCCATTTCTAGAAGTTTGGATTATATGTATGGACTAGCAAATTGCCCATCAAGATTGCTGGGGGAGGGGAGGCAGGGACGGAGCCCTGTGTCCAGCCCTGTGCCCCCCCCCACCACTCCGGGTCCAGCCCCGTTCCACCCCCCAACCACTCCGGGTCTGACCCCACTCCACCCCCCCACCACTGCTCCAGGTCTGGCCCTGCTCCACCCCCTCTCCCCGCCTTTCCAAGTCCAGCCCCACTCCACCCTGCCTCCATGCCACTCCGGGTCTGGCTCCCGCTGCTCCACATCCACCTGGCCCATGTCTGCCTCCCTCCCTCCCTGCCTGCCACCTCCCCCTCCCTGCCAGATGTTCTGTGGGGCACTGGGGACAGGTGGTGGTGGGGCACTGGCACTGTGATCCCCCCCTTCGCCCTCAGGCAGGGAGGTGTGGGGAAGCCCTGCTGCTCGGGCAGCCGCAGTGTGTTCGCCACCGCCACAAACTTCCCCGGCAGCAGCTCAAACTTGGGCCCACAGACTGGGCTGCACAGCCAATTGCCTCCCACCCTCTCGGTGGTACATGCACACTTGCCCAAAAGCATTACGGACAGGCAGATACACAGACAGACAGAGTAAGCCTTTTATTATATTAGATATTAAGAGCCCTTGTGAAAGTCATGATGGAAACAATCAAATAACCTGTTAGCTTTGCATGTAGGAAGAGCAATATGTAGGCAATGGGAGAAAATTTGGTTTTGAAGCTGGATAATAAATGTATCTGCAGTGCTAGCAAAAGAGCATGTGGAAATATCCATAGAACACTGAGAGGAGGTTTAGAACAAAAATACCTGTTAATGGAACACCACCAGGCAGCATTTTGGTCAGGCAAAATGAGGATCTTGACTGCTGACAGTCTTGAAAGTTTAAAGAAATGTGAATGGAGCATCAAGGCACAAAAAGGAATAGGTGAAATCATCTTAAACAACCATTGAAAGGATCAGAAAAATCATTCACCTAGCAGAGATGTTCCTTAACTAGCTGTCAAACAAATTGTAACCAGAAATGACATACAAATACTTCCCAGTGGTTGCTAAGATAGGAGTTTGCCTATCAGGAAGTCCTCTTTAGAGACTACATATATATAGGAACACTCTATATACTTTGTTAAAAATGATAAAAGAACCCTGGATACCAACATCAAAAACAAGCATTTCTGAGAAGTGGACCTCAAATCTATCATCCTGGCTTGCTTCTAGACTGGGAAGTGAACACATACGTAATTTTGAAATGACAGATCTTTCCTACAAAGCTAGGCTAAGAATAAGCAGGAGTGAATATACATGACAATTGAAATGATCAGATGCAGATCAGAATGTTTGGGAGCTCTATTTAGTTTTACTCCTCTAGTCTAAGTAATACTTTTCTAAAGTAAAAGCTTAGTCAGACGTGAAGTGAAAAAAATAAAATGGATTTTATTGCCTGTGCAAGGTAGGGCTGTGTGAAGCTTCAGGTGGTGATTCGATTCGGAGGAGATTCAGCCCGATTCGGTGGCTGAATCTTCAAATCTGAATCGAATCAGGAGACCAATTTAACTAGCTGTCAAATCTCTTTAAAGCTCCAAATCAATTTAAAGCTCTCCGAATCTTTGGAAAGATGCGGGAGGCTCTGCTCTCATGCAGAGCCCTCCACACAGCATGGGGCAGTGCGGGGCAGAGGGGATCACCCCCCCTCCCAGCAGCACCTGGTGAGTCGGGGCCTTTTTTCCCAAAGCTGGGGCAGGCGGGGCAGCCATTGCCAGGCTGGGAGAGCAGGTGGGGGATGAGCCTGGCCTGGCTGATTCGGAGATTCAGCAGCAGTCAAATCTCTGAATCAGATTCAGCTGAATAGATTCAGGACAGTGATACAAATCACCGAATCGAATCACTATCCCGCAAATCAGCCGAATCCGAAGTTAATACTAGCTGCTTTGCACAGGCCTAGTGCAAGATGCCATAGTGACAGCCTGAGAAGCTGAAATCTTCTCTTTATTTACAGAATGGGTCAGTGCAATTTCCCCATGCTTTCTTTCCAGTGTGCCTCAGCCTCCTCATAGGCACATAACCTTTTTTACCTTCCATGAATATTCATAGGCACATAACCTCTTTACCTTCCATGAACTAACATCACTCTAGTTGGCTACTAGAGCCAGCTGTGATGGCAACTTTCAGTTTTCTGTAATGCAGATACTTATAGACAGGGCCATCCCTAGGGGGGGGCGAATCGGAGCAACCACAATGGGTCCTGCATTTTGGGGGGCCCTGCAGATCTGGGTGGAGCGGCTGGAGTGACTCACTGCCACTAGTTTCATGTCCAGCCTCTCAGCACCCCACTCCCTCCCCTCCAGCTGCTGAATCCACTGCCGGCTTCCTCACGTCCAGGGGCAGGGCCCCGCACAGGCTGATTTGCCCCAGGCCCTACACCCTGCTCAGGTTGCCTCTGCTTATCGAGCATGTCTACACATGCAAATGTTCTTGGACAGGTTTACTCCAGAGTAATTTACTAGTAAGGACCTGGGGGGTTACAGTGGACAATAAGCTGAATATGAGCCAACAGCGTGCCCTTGTTGCAAAGAAGGCTAACAGTATACTGGGCTGCATTGATAGGAGTGTTGCCAGCAGGTCAAGTTAAGTGACTGTTCCCCTTATTCAGAACTGGTGAGGCCACATCTGGAGTACTGTGTTCAGTTTTGGGGCCCCCACTACAAAAAGGATATGGACAAATTGGAGAGGGTCCAGGAGAGGGCAACAAAAATGGTGAGGGGGCTGGGGGACATGACTTATGAGGAAAGACTGAGGGAACTGGGCTTATTTAGTCTAGAGAAGAGGAGACTGGGAGGGGATGTAATAGCAGCTTTCAACTACCTGAAGTGGGGTTCAAAAGAGGATGGAGACTGTTTTCAGTGGTAGCAGATGACAGAACAAGGAGCAATGGTCTCAAGTTGCAGCAAGGGAAGTTAGGTGAGATATTAGGAAGAATTTTCTCACTAGGAGGGTAGTAAAACACTAGAACAGGTTACCGGGAGAGGTGGTGGAAGCTCCATCCTTGGAGGTTTTTAAGGCCCAAGGAGACAAAGCTTTGGCTGGGATGATCTAGTTGGGGATGACTAGATGACCTCTTGAGGTCCCTTCCAACCCTAATTTTCTATGATTCCATGAATGTAAAATCTTGGTAAACATTTTTATTTTGTTAAATAAACAGTATCTCATCTGACCATACAGTTTAAGCCATATTAGCTACAACCATAATTTAAAAGCTGTGATACTTCTTCAGGCTATTTCATTTACATTTTCCTCCCACTATTTCTAGAACTAGTCAGGAATTTTCCAGCTAAATGATTTTTCTCCATTAGAAAGTGTCAGTTTGTTAAACCAAAACTTTCTGAGGGAATGTATATACTACTTTTGACAATGATGGAATTTCTGGTGAAAAATTCACACCCCCAGCACTTCACACAGAGAAAACCCCACCTGATGGTTCAAGTATTCCCCTGAGATACTGGGGACTAAAGTTCAAATTCCTGCTTTACCTGATTTAGGCCATGGACATGAACCTTATTCTTCCACATCCCAGCGGAGTCCCTTAATCATAAGTCCAGCCTGAGATAGGTGAGATGTTGTGTTTTCTAACCTGAGGTGCCTAGCAGCTGAGTGCAGAGCTTTGTTTTCTCAGAAGCACCTGTCCTCTCCATACTAAGAAGCAGTTCCTTGACTTTTTTCACTGTTCTCCTAGCACTAGGCCTTCATCCTGTACATTTGAGGGAGGTCAAGCAAGGTATGAGCTTTCTATTCAGACTGGGTGGCAGGAGTAATGCATAAAGGGCAGTGAGGGGCATTTTGGTGGAGGGTCTGGGGGATGCTTGTGGCAGCAAAGAGAGTAGTTTTGTCTGTGGCCAGGATGGGGTGCAGGGGATAACAGCTGTACCCTCCTGGCACCAGGTGCCTGCTCAACCCTGATGCTGGCAGTCAATCCTCCCACAGACTGGGTGGTTATATTTGTTTTTGCTTGGATCATAAACTGAATTAAATAGCCCTAAGCACCAAACATATTAGTAAAGCTTCTAGTTCATTTTTAATTGAAGAAAAATATATGTTGTATTATGGGATGATGCACTGCACCACCTGCATGCTCCCTTTTTCAAAATTCTAGATCTCCTTATATCTGTATGGTATCATCCTGCCAATGTACAGTAGAGTATTGGAAAAGGGCTTTTTTTGCCTTTATTCAGCTCCTACTGAAATCAATGGGAAATTTGCCCTTAGCTTCAACTAGACCTGAATGGAGTTATATAGCAGTATTTTGACATCACAGAGCATACCATCTTAAAAGTAGCCCTCTCTCTTTCCTTGAAAGTGTTTGTTGCAAAGTCTGGCAAATCTCAGATGATGTTATTTGAGATTTATGAGCTGCCATTGCTGTTTTTGTATGCACTCTCCTAAAGCCACAACCTCTAAAGCTCAGTCTAATGTTTTTCTGTGGAAAGTTTTGAAACCTTGTTTCTTAAAAAAGTTTCATCACAACAAATCCTTTGAAATGGTGCAAGGAGACACTGCTTTTCCCTTAGTCTTCCTCAGAAGATCACATGCTCTAATTCTCCTTAAGGAAAACTAATCATATTCAGCATATGAGAAGAGCTGCATGCAGTTGGAGATGACATGATCATTTGCATTGCATGTAAAAATGAAGGACCATTAATTTTATAGCATTAAATGAAGAGAAGTGTTAGACCTCTATAATTAGCTTCAATGAATACATTTCAAAGACATCTTCACAGATGAATGTAGGAAGCATGCCTCTATCTATATGGTTGAGAGAAAAGGATTACTTTCAATCCGGCCCCATTTACTGTATCTCAGTAAATGTAAATACATAGATTTTAGCAGATTTTTAAAATCTTTAATACTGAATTAACTTTTCTGTTATTTTAGTAGATGTGACTCTAAACTGACAATCTAAGGGCTTCCTTCTGTTTGTTGATCTCCAATTATCTATGGTTTTCTGCATATGCAGAATAGAAACCGTCATGAATTTGTCAGTCCCAGCAACACTGTCTCTACCCTTGAATGGTTTTACAAGACTCCCACTTCGAATACACTTGACCTTTCTCAAGTTAAAGTGTTGTGGTTGTTCCAAGATTTTTGTTCTGGTTCAGGAAGAAAATGATTTCTTGTAGACTAGAATCAGACATTCTGCACAGCAGCAGATTTAGAAAGGTACCCCACAGAAACTAAGGAAAACTAAGTATGAAAGAGGACAAACGGAAGAACCAGGCACATTAAAAAGGACCTTAAAAATCACAAGTTCCACACATTATGCTGAGGGAGACCAATCATGTGTAGACAAAACAGGGACCCTAAATTGAAGTGGTGGGTTTTAAAAAACACTGCTTCAATTTAGGGCTGATTAAACCCCAGTGTCATGCACACACCCTGGTGACTTACCTGCCTCTTTGGTGGGAGGGGAGGGTGAGCTGCTGGTGGGCAGAGCAGTCCCTGGGCGGGGGGGGGGGGGGCAGGCAAGGGTGCTGGTGCTTCCCTCTGTGGCAGCGGTGGCCCTCCCCCACAACACAGGCACCCAGCTTGGGTGGCCCCAGGGGGCACCGCAGCCACAGAGGAAAGCACCAGGCCCCCACACAGCTCAGGCAGGCAAGTAGGCTCCGCGCGGGGAGGAAGGGCAAAGATCAAGCTCATGGCTTTTCTTAGGCAGAGTCTGCTTTCCTGGGCTGCTGTCAGGCTGCCTGCAGGACTTCCTACAGAGCCACAGAGCTGCACGGAGCCCGGTGCTTCGCTCCACACCTGTAGGGTCAGCAAACTAAAACTCAAAGGAGGAGTTTTAGTTTGCTGAGCCCGAAGTCATTTAAGGCGCAGTACACTGCCCAATTTCCTACAGCACGTGGAATTAATGTACAATACGCTGCCAAGGCGTGCAAACACCGACACCGTTAAAGTGGTGCAAAAGCATTTAGCCCACTTTAAAATGCTGGACATACATGTCTCTCATTTCATCTACACATGGCCACAGACAGCGGAAGAGATCAGCAAACTATATGAAATCACTGCAAGAAGGAAACAAGTCAGGCCTAGGCTATGGAATAGATCCAAGAAACTGTTGCAACTATAGAAATATAGGAACTGCCTTACTGGATCACCCAGGTCCATGTAGTCTGGTGCCCTGCCTCTGACAGTTGTCAGCATTCGATATATGTTCAAGAGGAAATGTAAGAATGCTGAAATAGTCAATAGTGGGATAATCAGACTTCCATATAGATCTCTGAGCATGTCTACACCTTGTCCCCACTGTTTGGGAAGGGGGTTTGGGAGGACAAGAACTACAGGAACTCTTATGTTGATATGGCCGTCATGATATGTAGTAGTTAGAGATGTGCTTAAGCCCAGAAGCAGAAGGTTCAATGTCCTTCCAAAATTTTTGTTGTTATTAATTGTAATAACTGGATATTCTTGATATCTATATAAACATCCAGTCCTTTTAAAAACCTTATTAAACATTTGGCGCCAATGGGCACATGCAGGCAAATGCACATGTGTGGTTTGCTTTCACTGTGCTGCTAATTTGCAGCGTGGTGGATTTTTTTGACACCGGCAAGTCCTGGTGTCAAAAATACCCTTACCAGAAAAAAACATGGTGGCAGTGTGTACCACCTGAAACCAGAGCCTGGCCAGCCACAGCCATGCTCTGGCTGCCAGCCAGGCTCTGCGTGCCTGGATCACTGCCACTAGAGCCTTGGGAGGTGCTGGCCCCAGTCTCTATGACCTCACTAGCCACGTGCCAGAGTACATGTACAGGGGCATTCCCTTGGGACAACTAGCAGAGGCACAAATGTGTGCTGCTGCTAGTTGTCCCCAAGGAATGCACATTCCAGCTTGTCTGGATGTACCCAATGATGCTACTTAAAGCAAGAAGCCCCATTATGCATGTAGAAAAGGATTTCACTGCTTTTGAATTTCACACCTTTAATTTATTTGAACATTCCCTTCTACTTGCAACATGAGACAAGTTAGGAGCATCTGTGCTCTCTGTCTTCTCTGCAGCATTCCTTAATTTATGCACTGCTATGATGGCTTCTTTTCTTCCCCTCCTTCCTCAGTCTTAATCCCTGTTCATATGAGATACCATGCTTGATACCATAGTCACAAATTTTCATTCATGCTAGAATTTTCAGAGTAGCCTGAGGGATTTAGACACCCAAGTCCAGTTGAAATTCAAACTCCTTTAGGCACCTTTGAAAATCCAAGGCTAAATGCTTCATTATGTTGTGAAAAGAAATGCTTCTGGGCTTTCTCTGAGAAACACTGCAGAACTCGATACCTTACAAGAACTCTTTGCATTGCTCTACAGTGTCTCCTTTACGGGATGAAATACAAACCACTTGTCTTTCATTTCAAGATCTTTCCTGGACTCTTCCCAAGCAACTTAACATCTCTTGCTCTCTATCAAAATGTTGATGCCTGCTTCCGATCAACTAATAATGCCAACAGTCATTTTTACTGTTACATTTTCAAATAAGCATCTTTGTAGTTTCTCCCATTCAGCCCCTCTTACTTGAGAGAAGGCCCTTGTAAATATTTTCAAAATTCTAAATTATTCTTTTTCCAATTCCTCTTTAATTTTTTTCCAGGATGCCTACAGGGAACTTCATAATGGCTAGACTGCCACTGTTTTAGGATTACTGCCTACCACACTGACCAATGTAACCTATGTTTCTTTTTGCTTCCTGTATCTATTTTTATCTACCTGTTGGCCACATCTACATGAGACTCTGACTGCACAGTAGCCTGAAACTACTGCACAGCAACATGATGTGGCAGCAACTGTGATGTGACACTACTGCAAAGTAGTCTCAGACTTCTGCGCAGTCAGCATCACAAGAAAGCCATTCATCAACACTACAGCGCAGTAACTCAGGTTACTGCACAGTCATTTACTACTTGGTTATACAAGTACTAAATGACTGTGCAGTAAAAACTGCACAGTCAGCATCTTGTGTAGACACAGCCATAGTCTCTACGTTTATACAGCACAGTGGGATCCTAGGTCATGACTACTTGGCACTCAGGTAGTAATAGCAACAATAGAAAATCATGATCAAAGCAAGAAAGTTTGGCAACTAGAACACCATCTATTAGTTGAATTTATTGCTGATGTAACTTTCTAGAAATAACAAACCTGCTGTGAATTTAGTGATATTACATTAGGGACAAATTTGGCCCACTGCCTATTATTTACAAGAACATCTAGGAAGTTACATCATTAACTGTAATCTCACTCTTGCTAATTAAATAATAGCTCTAGAAAATATAAACAAAAGAACTAGTAGGTACAATGCTAGCATGGCATCAAACACCTGGGTTCTAATCTTATTTTGGCACTAACCAACTGAATGACCAACCTTGCACCTGTAACTCCACTTTCCTTTCATCTCAATAAATGTCTGTCATAGAATCATAGAAAAATAGGGCTGTAATGGACCTCAGGAGGCCACCTAGTCTGGCCTCCTGCTCCAGGCAGGATCATCCCTGTCTACCTTGATCTTAAAATCTTCCAAGAACGGAGATTCAACAACCACTCTAGATTATCTGTTCTTATGCTTAACCACCCTATTAAGAAGAAAGTTCTTCCTAATATCTTACTTAAATTTCCTTTGCTGATCTTTAAGACCATTGTTTCTTATCTTGTCCCCATCCTCTTTATAACCACCCTACAGATATGTGAAGTCTTACCTAAGTCTTCTCATCTCTACACTAAATAGTTCCAAGTTCCTCCAACCTTTCCGTGTTAATTCATGTTTCCTAGACCTCTAATCAGTTTTGTTGCTCTTTTTTAAACTCTTCTGATCTTGTTTAAATATCTCCTGAAGTGTGTCTAAAACTGGACACAATATTTCAGGTGAGACCACACCATTGCTCAGTAAAGCAGAAGAATCACTTCCCTTGACTTGAAAGCAATGTTTCTGTTAATAAAGCCTGCTATGCTGTTGGCCTTTTTTGCAACAAAACCACACTGTTGGCTCATATTCAGCTTATGGGGTCCACTGTAACCCCAATGTCCTTTTCTTCAGAACTGCAGCCTAGCCAGTTGCTCCCCAGCTCTTATTTGTACATTTTATCATTCTGTCCTAAGTGCAGGACTTTGCACTTGTCCTTATTAAATTTCATTTGATTTATTTTGGACTGTTTTTTTAGTGTCTTGTCAATTTAGATTATAAATTCTTTGCAGGCAAGGACTGTCTTATGTGTTTTGGAAGGCAGGGGTGGGGGGCACAGCAATGGCCTGTTAACAAAGAACAAATAACAGCATAAAATAACCAGTAAATCTACTAATCAAATGCAAACCTGTACTTTTAGTGGATTAGAAAGCTAGAAAACCACTGTAGCCCAAGAAAAAAATGTGGAAGAAAGCTATGCCTTGTGGCATTCAAATGAGTTTGAAGAGGTGGGGGGATAACTGGCAGAAGAATTAGTGTATTAACCTGCAGTGAGTAATAAGGTACTTCTCACCTTCTGTGAAAAGTTCAGGAAAATGAGTTACAGAGGTAACTGCTAATATTTCCCTTGTGCTAACACTGCAGAGGTAACAGAGTTCTCAGCTGACAGCCAAAACTTACTCACTGCAAGCAGATCAATACTTCTGGAAATGACAAAATCCTCATGGACCAAATCAGATTTCTTTGAACTGCAGATAGCGTAGTCTAATGCTGATGAGGATAAAAGCATAATGATGTATGAGGCAGAATATGCACCCTAACAACAAAGCAGCGGCTAAAATAAACTGGACATTTAGGGCATCCCCCTGCCCTAACAAAGAAAGTAATATTGAAGGCTCTTACTCTTTTGGAAGTTCCTTGCTCAAGCAAAAATATCTCATTTTCTACTGACAGCCTTAGCCATGCCCAGAGAAGGAGAAGGTAGACAAACCAGTCAACTTGTCAGAGAGAAGTGTTGAACGGTCCTAGAGGTTATCTATCTGTCCATCTCTCTCTCTCTCTCTCTCTCTTTCTCTTTAATCTTTTCTATGATTTTAAGGGGAAAAAATTCCTAGCAAAGTTCCTATTTGCAACTGAAAAAGTAACAACCTTGAACAGAAAATAATGCAGATCAAACTCACATTGTCCTGGGCAGCCCCTCTACATGGTAATCAAATAAAAAGAAATTCCCAGGCTAAAAATGAAAATTACAATATTAAAACAATATTAAAACATATGTTTATGCACTGAAGGTTCAAGACCCTCACAACATAGCTTAACAACATGCGACAATGAGACTATAAAATCTACAACAAGTTAAATTTAAACTTAGCCAGCTAGAGGCAAGTCAACAGATTCCAAACAACTTGAACCCACAAAGATAAGTGTGACCACTGGGTCTCAAACACATGGTCACGTGCATCCTTGGCTCAAGCACTAGGTGGTGTATGCCTTGCAGATTCCCGCAAATTGCTGAGTAGATGTTCCCTCCACGGGTAGTCTTCCCCTATCTCGCCTGCCACGACTTTGAATGTTCCTCAGTGGAGGGTTGACTACCTGGGGACCTTCTGCGGCGCACAGTCTGCCCAACAGTCACCAGCGGGGCTCCACCACCCCTACACCCCATCTTCATGCCACCTTGATGGATTGCTCAATCTTCGTGACCATGTACCCGTTCTTACACGACTGAGGAGCCTCTTGAGTACCTTCCCATCCTGGATATCAGCTCCTGAGGCTGGTTTGCTTATTCCACCACGGGTTGTCCACATTTGGAGGTCTCGATCATGGAGCCTGTACCCGGCTAGGGTGAACTCTCGCCCTAAGGCCTTGATCCAATGCGAAGCCCTACAGGCCTTACACCACCTATTCTATTTCTATAAGCCCCTCCTGTCTCTCGACCCCTTCACACGGGGAAACACAAAAGAAAAACATAAAAGAAAAGCACAAGATAACACGTCTAACATATCACTAGGAATGAGGGTAACTCCCTCTCCTGGTCCCTTGCGTCAGGGTACCGGCTGTCGAATTCCCTACGGTCTAGCTAAGCGCTGACCTCTGTTTGGGGTCATGTACCCATGACCTCCTGCTCGGGTTGTCCCTTCCCCCCTTTCCACTTCCTCAGTGAGCCCGGTGCAGCCCTGCTTCTCTCCCTTCTGGAGCATCCCAATCTGGGTGCCTTGCAGTTTCTCAGCATGTGGCTGACTATTTTCTGCATTCAGGGTTGGTGCCCTGCTTCTCCGTGGCCCTTCCTGCTGTCCCTGCCAGGACTCTCCCGGTGGGGAGAATTCCTCCTCCTCCCCACCATTCCCAATACTCCTCACCTGTTATGGTGAGGGTCTTTGCATGCCCTTCGCTGCTTCTCCTGGTGCTGCTGCCCTCGCAGATTGCAGGGGCTGCTTCTGGCTCATCTCTGGTGCTGGCAACCTGTTCCCTGCCGCTGTTGCCATGGCTGGCATCAGGAACCTCCTCTGGCTCCTCATCCAATGCTTCTTTCTCCTTGAGAGAATCCCGGAGTGGGTCTGGTGTCCCTCCCCTCTTTTCTCTTCTATCAGCCATTTTTATCGCTGCCAGCCGGCGACTGCAGGTGACATCGTCGGCCAGTCTCAGCTGAATAAAGATGCGGCTAACGAGCCGCACGGGTTTCTCTCTCTGTTCCCACTGTGTTGTGGCTCCTGCTGAGGGTAAGTAGTTTTTCCTTGTTTTAACTTCTGTGTTTGTTTGTTTCTCTCTCTCCTGTCCCTTCTGTCTCCCGTAACTTTCCTTTTTTGTTGGGGGTCCTTCCCCCTGTTCTCTCCCAGGACAATAAGGTACTGGTAAATAATGGAGAATGATCTCCTGGGTCTGGTCTAACTACCCCGTCATAAGATTGTTACACTTGGCCTAGACAGAGGTTCCTCAGTATGACACCAGCACCACCTAGAAACTTCATTTCAAGCAAGGCAGGTATCAGGGTCTTTGCTTTAATACAACTAGCCAGGTCCTTCAGTGGATGCCAAATAGTATGCAGCCTAAGTAGTTCTCCTTCAATATGCCAGAAATGTGGATTTTGTCAGTAACTAGCTCTTCCATGCTTGTTGCTCTACAAGTGTCCAAGCATGCTTTTTTCTCCTCTTCCTTAAATTTTATATAGACCTACTGTCAGAGAGAAGGTAAGGTGAGCAGGTGGTAAAATCTCTCAGTTTTCTTGAAAGGGGTTCTTTATCTTGAAATGATCTGAAGGCACTTTCAGATGAGGTGTGTTATTTCTAGAACGATTTTACATGCACTTTTCACAGCAGAGATAATCTTGTTTATAGTACTTTCATGGAAGGGGTTGTTATATTATATATTTTGAAGCCTGGCAGCAGTATCGACATATGCTTCAACTGGGCTAATTTGGATCAGCAGGAATGACCTGCCAACCATTTAAACGTTCCAAATCATTGGGGCATAGAAGTCACCTGGTTTTTAACTTGCGTGCTCTTGGAAAGCAGCAGTCATGGCATACAGCCAGGCATGCCCACTGATACTGCTTTTGCAGCGTCCATATGGTATGGCCCAATATGTCTTGCTGTTCAGTGGATTGGAGAATTAAGCTGACGTTCAGAAAATGTTTGTGAACTCTTCAAATGAGTGGTCAGATCATTATTCCTGTAGTCAGATTCACACAGGTGAACTTTTGCAAGCACCCATTAGAGTAGGTGGGGCAGATATGGATCCAAATACAAGAATGGATAACTAGTTTGTAAACCTTAGGCTCAGTTGTCAGATCCCATCCACCACTTGGATGAATACTTTTCCAATATACAGTCCATGTGAATGTACAAAAATTGTGTGTGCACAACATAGTGGTAGAATCCTTCCACTCACATGCAAATTTTGATTTGTCACATATAGATGTTGAAAAGGCATGGTTTTGTTTGACTTTAATAAATATATATATTTACCTAGAACTAAAGCTGCAATATCAAAAAGATTAACACCTAAGCTGACATGAGTGATTGATGTTTCTTGAGACTGAGGGGGCACAGTTTGTGGGTGGCAGTGGCGACAGAGTGGCAAGCAGTGACCACCCGCAGAAACTGGTGATGGCCAATCTCAGGGGGGGCATGTTCCCCCCCCCCCACCCTGCCTGATGCCTATGTGAGCTGATATAACCCCAAATCTCTCTGTTATACAAGGCCACATTTACACAGAGGGAGAGGTAAGAAAAAGGAACTACTTTTCCCAGCTCCCAGCATTCCATATAACCATTTTATTAACCCTTTCTATACCATCAGTTCAGTGAATATGTAAGTGACAGCAATATTATTTGGAACATTTACCAGCAGATATATTAACCACATATTAACTCACTTCAAGTATTTAGGCTCTATCATAGCACAGAATGGTAATATAAAAGTAGATAATGGTAATATAAAGGAAGAAACTAAAGGAAGAATGGAAGCAGGAAATAGAGACTACTTTGCACTGCACAAGCTCCTGTCATACAAACTCATTCCAAGGAAAACTAAGTTTCAAGATTATAAAAATACAGTCAGGCCATGTATAACCTATGGCAGTCAAACCTGGGTTCTCTCACAAGCAATGAGATACAGCTAGATCATTTTGAAAAGAAGATTTTATGGAAAATATTCGGTGCACAGTACAATCCTGTAACACAACAATGGTGCGTAAGAAACAATGATATCAATTGTACAGAGCTCCAACCCTGACACAGGATGTCAGAGCACAATGACTACAGTGTCTGAAAGAATGGAAGTGATCCAGACACCAAAGAAAGTGCTCCTTGGGGTGCCAGAGGAGAGAAGGATGCCTGGATGACCAGAATGAAGATGGATAGGTGATATAGCATCAAACCTACAGAAATTAAATATGGACAACTGAAGGATGAAGGCACACAACAGATGGGAATGGATGAAGCCAGTGGAGGCAGCCAAGGGCCTCTAGGAGGATCTCTAGTGATAAATTATTATTATTATTATTATTATTATTTTTATTATTATTAACAATAACCAAGTTGATACTATAACTTCAGTGGATACTTTCTTCAGACTGGCAAATTCTGATCTATTAGCCATGAAAGGGAAGAAAACCAAGGCTCTTCTTTATTTATTTATTTGCTTCCAGAACTAGAACTGTGCCTGTGTTTAAACTGTACTGGAAAGTTAAGAAAGGGAAAGAAAAGGAACTGTACTGGAAAGTTAAGGAAGAAATCCTTAAACTGGACCTAGGAGACAATTGGAAACTTCACACAGAGAGTAGGGCACATATTTGATGATGTTCTCATTCGTCTAATTTATCTTGCATATGGACTGCCTTATTTTGAGCTAGTCAGAATCTCCAGGTGGCACTCACATTCATCCATGAAGACTGCATAGTACCACAGCCTAGCCCCAAACTCACAAAGGATGGGTACCTAGCGCCAGGACTTCACCTTGCAAAAACAATGTTACATTTTGGCTGAACAACGGTGGGAAAAGAGGCATTTTGGCCACTGCTGTTATCCAAAAATCTAAGGGCAGAAAGTAGTTCAGCAATATGCCAACATAAGGTAAAACTCCAAAATACCAGATCTAAAGGAGAAACCCTGAGGGCAGAGTCCAAAACAGTGGCTGGGTTAAGGTTCAGGAGACTGAGACTGAATTATAAGATCATGGGAACAAAAGCAGAAGCTGGAGTCCAAGAACAAAGCCAAGTAGGATCAGGAATGAGGAAAGGAAGGAGCACAAGAACGTTGAGGCTCACCAAAACAGACCTTAATCAGAACTACAGGCTGGCCTAGCTACAGGTTGTCACACCTATCAATGGAGAAGCTGCACTCATAGCAGCCAATCAGGAGGCCCAGACAGAGGCCTGCTAGACTCATTGGCTGGGTCTCAATGGTGCCAAGCAGTTGGGCACCTAAGAATGCACTTGGATTCCAGCAAAATGCTCAAAGTAGGCATTCCTCTCCTGATCCTGACTGATGTAGGAGGTGTTCTCAGAGCATGCCAAATGCATCAGGTCTCACACAAAGAACAGCCCAGGATAACACTTCCCAGTACTGGTTGTTTACCTGCATGTCTCATTGAACATCAGTGGTGGGTGGGGTCACTTGTCTGGGAAATGGAAGACCTGTTTTCTATGCAGGAAAAAGCCCAGTTCTGGCTAGCATCTGCAAAATAAACCCTGGAATAAGTGAGTCCTTCTAAGCTTACAGGTAATAACAACAGCCCTGCATCCTGGCAATAGCAGCCAGGTGTGGGACACAGCAGCAGCTGGATGTGAACAGACAGCAATGTGGCAATAGCAGCTGGGGTCTTTGAGTCCCGAGGGTGAGAGTGGCCACCCTTCATTCTACCACTCCCTTGTGCTCTCCAGCACTTGGCACCCTCCCCTGTCCTCCCCACAAAGGCACAGAATGTATTATCTACACCTCTGGACAAAGGGCTTTATTCTGGAGCCAGAGTTAGATTAGCCTAATAGGTACTCCACTTAAGCATCAACACATCTTGATTGATCACTTTAGGTTGATCCAAATAGACTGTTTAAGCATCCAGGCTCTCTGCATTTAATCACACACACTTCTATTTTTTCACCTACTTTTGCCCTCTCAGTTCAAAACCGTCTCTCTCAGCTGTCAGGTTTATGCAGTATGCACTACTCTTCAAATTGCTGTACTACGTTTTCATAGTTGGCCTGCTCTGTGTGAGTTAACCAAAAGCTATTGAAAACATCAGGTGCTTCAGAATCAGTAAGTAGCAGACATAAGGCTGCCTTCTGAATACCTTGCTTTTTGCTGGAAGTATTGCTTGCCAACACAGAATGCAATGCCATCTAAACCTTCTCTATTTGTCCTCCACACTTCTGAATGGGTGGGTTTTAAATTTCTTAATTTAGCTTGCTCCTGGTACCATGAGTTGTTCAGTAACCAGTCAGTCTGAAAAGCCTGCTTCATTCAGTATCTGTTCTGAATGATCAGCATTTTGTAACATGAAACCACACAATAATAACAACTGGTCCAGCAGTGCGTGCCAGAACCTCTTGAAGGTAAAGAGATCAAATA